>NW_026596039.1:3543323-3605782 GCF_907164565.1 Psammomys obesus | reverse complement strand
TGTGTGTGTGTGTGTGTGTGTGTGTGTGTGTGTGTGTGTGTGTGTGTATAAGCTAGGTAAAAATATGGTGAGCGGTAAGCCCTGTGAACTGAACTGTAACTGTGCTCCAAGGAGGCACAGGACAGTGTTCCACTCATTATCCCTCCCTTTCTCTCCAGCTTCCTGTCCTTCTTCGCCCTCAGCTCCAGTGCTCCAGTTCCCTTGGTCTCTTTTCTTCCCCCCAGTGCACCCCCTCTGCAGCTCCCAGCTTTTTTTTTGTTTTGTTTTGTTTTGTTTTGTTTTGTTTTGTTTTTATCTGCCAGGCTGGATTTGTGCTTTTAAAGATCGGTATCAATAATAGCCTGCTTGTTTCGGTTACACTCTCCCTTTAAAAGACAGTCCCCTCTAATTGATGCGTCTGGGCTAGTCTAGACCGGTAGTGATTGAACCAACCACCAATTATGTTATTCATTTCACTGAACTTCACTGATGGGCTCCGTGAGGAAGAGGGGATGTTGAGAAACCTGCCCTTGCAGTGAAGCAGTTGCCTGCTGAAATATAAAAAAACCTGTGTGTCACAGGTACTGCTGAATGCCTGGGCACACGGCTTTAGGCTGAAAACAGGAGCAATAGGCTTGAAAGCATGGGGAAAGCAGGAGCGCCTCGGAGGACAAACGGAAACGTTTGTCTTGAATTATGGTCCTCTATCATTTGAAATCACAGAGAAATTACAACTTTCATGGCTTTATTGATCATGCATACATTTCTGCCAGATTGGCTGCCTACATAGTTTGCCTTCCAAAGCACCAAATGGTCGCCTATCTTTCATATGTATGATGTGATAATATATTACCCATAAGTTAAACTGATGCACCACCATAATTTCCACATAGCTATGCATATACATTGGTTGAAATGGGGTGGGGGGAATCATTAATTAATTATTTTATATAAACTAATGAAAAATCTCTTAGAAAACTGCATGCTTTGAAGCACATTCTACCAAATGCTGCCAAGTAATAGTTAAATTACAGCCGTACAAGAGGTTTCAACAAAAGGCATCACACAATTGTTGCATAGTTCCCAATTCAGTGTTCTGAGGCGAGACGCTTTCTCAACTGCAATTTGGAATAAATGAGTAAAATTGTAATAAGTTCTTAAAAATAGGAAAAAAAAAAAACTTTCCTTAACCTTCCACTCCGTGTGTACAATGAGGCTACAGCCATTCCAAAATCTTTCAAACATGAAAGCATTTGGAGTCTGGGTTGATTTAGGTATTTTCCAAAAATGGAGAAAAAGGTTGGGCTGAGAAGACTAAAACTGTTTAAAGGAAACTGTACAGCGAATTTTCTGCAACAAAGCAAAGGTAAGCCGTGTCCTTTTTTTTCCCAATGTGAGGCAGACCTGAAACACTGGAGTTACCCTGTGATAGAAAACTACAATCCCAGAAATCTACAAACTAGGAAACGCTAACAAATGCCTCAAGAGAGGATCATTTTGAAATGTGGTTTGGTATTACCAATAACTTTGTTGGGTTATATTAAAATCTTGATTAAAAAAAAAAATGTGTCTAGTTTCTAAAGGAGAGTCATAGGCATTGATTTCCCCCACCCCAAAGAATGCAGCAGCATCAAATGCACCCAGTTATTTCTTTCATTCCACAATATTTAGAAAATACATTTTTATCCTTATCACCTTCAAGTTCGTCAAGCATAACATTTTTAAAGAGGTACAAAACCAAGGAGCCAGGACCCCTCCTTCCATTTTGTTTTTTAGAAATCTTGCAAAGTAGCACATATTTTCTCTTTCCTGACCTCTTAATTTCTTTCCTTTGTATTGAGTTGAATATTTAACCTCTTCATTTATTCCAAACTAGTGGTTTGTGTGTACCTATGTCAGTGAAACCTCTGTCTAGCCAGGCATGACACACGTGTGGACAATGCAGATATAATACATTCTCGTGCCCATTTTAATTGGGCACAATTTTGAGATTAACTGTTGAGCTTAAAAGTTGGAGACCTGGGGCATGCTGGGACTTAGCTGAGATGTGCCGAGGCCAAGTACCAGGTACTGAGCTGTTGCTGTTACGCTGGAATAGCACTGTGCCGTTGCTCTCAAGGAATAGACCCACCAGCCTCGGGTCAGCCATATACACAGGCGTCCATAGCAGCCAACACAGGATGCTAACAGTCTATGCCTACTTTTACAGAAGCCAGGAGCTGCTTCACTCTGGTCACCTGATCCTGTCTAACAATGGAAGTCTCAGAGGTGTACTCCCACCACTCCTGGCAAACTTTTCTTTCTTTCTTTCTTTCTTTCTTTCTTTCTTTCTTTCTTTCTTTCTTTCTTTCTTTCTTTTTTCTTAAAAGACAAAAAGTTTCTCAGCGACGCAAAGGCACGACTCACAGCTCCCAAGAGCCTAACCCGTGGATTTAAACGGTAAACATCACAAGTTAGGGTCTCAGGGACTGAGGGGAGCGCAACACAATTTTCTTTCTTTCTTTCTTTCTTTCTTTCTTTCTTGAGACAAAACAAAGCAAAACAAAAATGACAGGCAGTGTCGGTTGCAGACTTGGGACTAAAATGCAGCAAACAGGTGGTCCAGTGTGGCTACATCCTGGCTCTCTCTAAGCCTCTTCCCTTCACAAAATTTAGTTCCATTTCAGTCTCCATACAGCCCTGTATACGCAATATATATACATACACCTGAACATGTAAATGCCTGTAACATGAAAGAAAACTTTCAGGCTTTGGTCAAAATCATTTACCAAATTGGAAAAGAATATGAATAAATTCAGAAATACCTAGTTCTATTTGTTTTTTTTTCTATAACACACACACACACACACACACACACACACACACACACACACATGATCTACAATCGGGATTAACTATCTCTTCAAACCTTTCATTTGTAACCAGCACGAATGACTGAGGAGAAGAGAATGTGCCTCTGCCTTCCCCCAGGGCAAGGGTGCTGCATACAACAGTCTACAGAGATGGGGTCTGAGGGAAGCAGGACTGGATTTGGAGGTTAGAAAGGTTTTTTGAACTCACCCATTTGAAGCGGAGCCGGGCTTGCAGAGCCTCCAGGAGCGCCATCCGGAGCCAGGGGGGAATGTGAGTTCGCAGTGCGCTAGGCTGGGCGAGGTGTTCAATAGGACAGAGAATGGGGCGGGGAGGGAAGGCGGGGGCAGGAAGCGATACTCCAAAATCGAGAGAAGACCGTAACTCTCTGGTTTATGCTTTGACCGGGGGTGGGGGCTGGGGGGTAGGAGGAGGCATTTGGGTGGGAGTAGAGGGAGGGGCTGGGGCTGATCAAATTTGGAAAATAGTCGGTTAAAAAAATTAATGATAAATAAATAAACCGAGAGAAAACGAGAAATTTTCCCAAGGACTGCTTGAGAAACAAAAATTATTTTTCTTTTCTTTCTTTTTTCCCCCCCTCTAGCATGCGGAGTTCTGTCACTCTTGCAAACCGGGCCCTCCTTCTCTGCATCAGCTGCTTGGCTGAGGCCAAGGCCAAAATCACCCAGAGCGAGCTCCAGCCTGTCATTTGGTAGACGCAAAGTGGGAAGGGTGGGTGAGAGCTGGGGAAATGCTCCCCCCACCCTCGCCTCCCTCTGCGGATCCTTTGAAGCCTTTGGCCAATATTTCAGAGGCATCCGAGGCATAATCCCCCTCCATCTTCACAGACAGCTACTAGCGCTGTACCTGATAGAGTCGCTTTCTTGAACCTCCTCTGCCTGGAAGCCGCGCTTTCCTGTGCAGACTCCAAAAAAAAAAAAAAAAAAAAAAAGAACCGAGAGGGAGGGAGGGGAAGCCAATGGGAAGATGCCCCTTTAAAAATTTTTCTTTCCCCTCACCCCTCCTTTCTTTCTTTTATCCCAGGCCTGAGCGAAGTAGATGCCTCGCTGGGCACACAGAATAACAAAGCACCAGCAGTAAGGAAGACACTGGAGGGGGTCCTCCGACTCAGAGTTTAAAAAAGAAAGAAAGAAAAGCTAACTATTTTTAATATACTTTCATATACAACCGGGAACTGTAAAGAGCTCCAGGCTCGCCTCCTCCCCACCAGAAGAACTACAACCATGCCAGCCAGCCCATAGACCTCTCCTCCTTCTCCACAAGGGTCTGTTTAGAACAGACCCCCCCACCCCAACACACACACACCCAGACAACTTCTTTTTTTCTCACCTCTGTAGGTTCTGCTCACACACAGTCCTCTGTTCAGCTCGCGGTCTCTCCTTTTTTCTCTCCCCTTTCCTCTCCAAAAAGCTAGACCGTCATCATCACACCTAGTCTCTCTCTCTCCCTCTCTCATATTATTATTAATAATAGCCCTTTCGACATAGCAGCATGAAGTGGCTGCCTTTGAGAAAGCACATTTAATCTTTACTGGCTCCCCTAGGCTTCACTGAAGAAGAAGGCAAGGGGAGAAAAAAAGGAGAGGGAGAGGAAAAAAGCTTGTAAGGGAGGCTGCTGACGGACAGCAAGCATCAGGCACAAATCAGCGACAAGTTGAATTTTCCTAGACCACACTGCCCCCTTTCTTCTCGGCTCTCTCCCTGGGCTCCTGGAAAGCCCCAGTGTCTGGTTACAGGAGGCAATGGGGCTCTTTCTGCCAACCCGGGTGCAGATTCCTCACATGCCTGCTTAAACCTCTGGCAAAGTAAGGAATCGATATCCCCCTCTAATCACCTTTAGCTCTTTGATGGCTTCCCCCCTTTTCTGAGAATCCACTTGGCTTCCCTCGCATCTCCCCCGCCCTGCCAGGCTCTGGCATACAGAGCTTGCAGGCTGTCATCTCTCACTTCCTTCCATATCTTGAAGACAAGCCTCTTCTAATATCCTCCCGCGCTTGCTCTCTCTGTGTTGTAGCATGTCTCCTCCCGGACTCGCAGCACCGGATGCACGGAGACATCTCCCTGACTACTAATGAGATCAAAAATATACCATCAGGTCAGGGGAAACTAGACATTGTAATACACACACACACACACACACACACACACACACATACGTATATATTTCTTTTGCTAAATCTACAGTTCAGGTAGCCCATTTTCTAAGGGGGAAGGTCAAGGTGGGGATGGTGAAGAAGTGAAACATCTGTATGGTTCTTTGACCAATTGTCCGGCATCCACACACGTACGTGGATGAACACAGGTGAGGCTTCTTGAGAAATGTTCTTTTTTTTCCTTTTTTTTTTTTTAATGGACAGATAGTCAACAACGCCCAAACACGTCTTTGAAATCAGTGTATGAGAGCATAAAAGAGCAAGGATGCGCATCCTTGCTCTTTTATATATTTAAGATACATAGATACTATTTTGTCACATAAGGACCACAATGCTAAAACTCTTGCCTTCCAATGGCTGGGTTTTTCTGGTTCCCCCTGGTTGCAATGTGCACTAATTTGCGACTTACGTTCCTGGGATTTGGAAAGCCCCTCAGTCAGTCTCCTCAGCTCAGCCAAACCCTTGGCTTCCACTGCAGGCATTTTCCTGATGCCTGAAGGAGTTGTATCCTCCCATGTCCATCAGATACATGCATACTTTATCGATCAGTTTAATGTCCCTCAATAATGATAAGCAATACTTCAGATGACAAAGAGAGAGAGAGAGAAGAGAGAGGCACAAGAAAAAAGAAGCCATCCCTAAAAGGAGGGAGCAGCATGCAGTGTTTTTGTTGTCACCGTCTTTAAATGCTTGCTTTCTATACAGTATCTTCTCATAGAAGGCACCACCCCCAAAATCAGAGTCTCTACCTATCTATAAACACAGTGGGTATATTGCTGTCTTAACCCAGTTCCCCCAATGAGGCTAGAATCCTGCAGACAACAGACAGTACTGTGTTAAAATAGAATATGGGCTTCTGTAAATAGCAAGAAAGGGGTAGAAGGCAGCCAAGAATGCAGGTTCCCTGCAAGTGGGTGTTTTAAAAGGTAGTTTTCTTTGTGTTCACCACAGACATTCATTGTGCTTTGTTTCTGACGGTGGGACTTCAAAAGCACAGCTGAAGCCAAAGAAAGGAGAAGGATAAGCATATAGGAGATGAAGAAGCAGAGGAAGGGAAAAAAGAGAAGAAAGGGGAGGGAGAAGAGGAGAGAGGAGGACAATCAGGCAAAAGAGAAGAAGTTAAAGAATGCTGAGTTTTCCTTATTGTCATGTCTGGGAAGGAGGAAGGCAGTTGCCAGGAGGAGTTAGTGACTGAGTCAGAATCTTTTTCAGATTTAACTAATCGAGTGTTTGCACTAGATTGATGAAGAAGAGAGACAGACACACAGAGAGAGACAGAGAGACAGAGACAAGAGGCTTAAATAACCAAAAAGGGTGGAGCTGTAAAAAAAAATCTTTGACTCATTGGGTGCCTCCCTGTAATGCCAAGATGACTCACTCCTAAGGAGAGTCCTTGATTGTCTCAGCATATGAAGGCCAAGAGCAGGCAACTGCACCCAGCTGGAAAGGAAAGATAGAAGGAGAATGAAATTCTCCAAACCCCTCTGATTCACAGTAACAGTTTAGCCTGACTTCCACATACTAAGCTAATTTGTCCTTGTCTGTGTTCACTCTGCTTACAAAGATATACAAATATATGACTTGTGAAAGTTGGGCTGAGGAACACATCATTTTCTCCATACAACTCAGCGATGTCTTCAGAGGATACTTATTTCAAGCAGTTAACACCTGACCCCAATTTCTGTGGGTAATTAGTGAGCTAGATAACCACACAAAGTGGGTAATTATTTAGTACCCAAGGGTACGCTAGAAGTGGGTAGTGGCTTTGTTAGCAAAAGCATATCTCTAATTATTGTATCTATGATGGGTGTTTTTAAAATACCAGTTACTCTATCAAGTGAACCATGATAAATAAGTAACTGTTTTACTGTCCTCAGCATATACATACATGTCTTCCGTCATGGTTAAGAATATTTACCTCTAATGTACGAAGTGTGGTGAAGATTAATTAGTTAACATCCGTAAGACTCTTGGAAGATGAAATGAGCTAGAGAGCTTCTAAATACAATATTGGTATCACGATTGTACTTTGGCTACATTATTTCTGGCTGACAGAAGTTGTGGGAGTAGAAGCTATTGTTCAGTCTGTGTCTTGGTCTGATGGTAATGCAGAGACCACAGACATAATGAGTGTGATCATGAGAAGTGCTCACTTGCCCAGCAATCTAACCAGGCTGGAAAAGAGAAATAGACAGTATTGAATTGACAGCTGGCTCAGGTTAGGTCTGAGGATCTGGGAGGTGGGGAGAGGGAGGAGCCACAGGAAAGAGTCAGAGATGAGCCTGAAGGGAGCTGAATCAGCTGAGCCACACCCTCCTTCTAAAATCTCCTATCCCTTTGAGCGATTGAAAATACGTACAGAGATCCCTCAAAGAAGACATCTGTGCAAGTACTGGGATAAGTTTAGCATGATGACACCGGTTATATAGTATTTATTGTGGAGCACTTCTGTATAGATTGTGTAAGCTGATGGCAGATGTGGTTTTGAGATAATTGAGGATAGGCACGTAGAGGCCAACCTCAGAGATCTTCAATCCAGGACTGAAACCATGAGGAAGAAGCAGTTTGTTGCTTTTATAAATCATTCCTGGGATGGGAAGGGTACTATTTATTTTTACTTGGAAGGGAAAAGGAGGGAGAAAGAAGAGGAGAGGAAAAGGGAGGAAAGACAGAGACGGAGAGACAGAGAGGGAGTCCACACATGTTTTGAGGACCCTGGTCCTAGAAATCAACTAAGCCTTGAAAATAATAAACAAAATAGCAACAATGAAAACTTACTACTTTCTCTGTGAATGTCCATCACCTGTAGTCTGGGTCTAGCAGAGGCAGATGCCTCTGGAGTCCCCATCTTCAAGTCGGTTCACCACACTTTGTTCTTTCAAAGCAAGGTTGTCCTGGGGAATTAACCCTAGAGATCTGGGAGGCGCAAGCATATGGGAAGTGTAAGAAAAACATGCAAAGATATTGTATTCCATCCAGCTGGTACTTCTAGAGCACTGGGAAGAGAGTCGACCTCATCCTTCAGCCAACAGGTACAACTGTTGAAATCTCCTCTTCTGTCCAGGACACATGTTGAGGCTGTGATTGGAAGGTAACGTTGGGGTAAATATATTTGCAGTGTTTGAGAGCTGAGAGGAAATTTTTCCAAAAGCCATCCAAGCCAGTCTTGTGACCCGGAGCCTAGTGTTTGTCACCCCCTCTCTGAGCTCAGAACTACAAAGGCTAACTGGAGTCCTCCAACCCGCCCAGCTTCTTTCAAACCCACAGACTGTGCCAGACTTGGCCCCACCTCCCCCTTCAGCAGACTGTGTAGCCCTGCTCCACACTATGCTGCCGGGAGCCAGATTTCCATTTTAATTGTCCTACCTGGCCAGCCCCTCTGTCACTAGTCCTGGTTCTTGGTCCTTGGCAAGATTTCAAAGGCCCAATCAATTGTTTTGCTTCCCCCCAATTTTAATCTTCAACACGTCCGGTTCCTACTTCCCCCAAATGGAATCCTTTCAAACAAAACCTTCTTCTCTTCTGCAGTTTCTTGCATTATGGACAACACTACCTCTTTTCTTGGGCCTCTTTAACTCTTATTATTTTATTATTTTATTTTATTTTGCCTCATATAATAGAAGGACCTGAATAAAAGCAAAAGCTAGCATTTCCCCCTGTACTAAAGCATCTCAGACAATAGAAAGAAAACCAGGGCCTTTCCTAAAAGGCCTTCACCTAAAAAAAGGTTGAGCCAGCAGAGAACAAGTGTATATGGGGTGGAAGCCACTTGGGGGGAGGGCAGGGTTCAAAGACACACAGAGAGACACATACAGAAAGACAGAGAGAGAGAGAGAGAGATACACACAGAAAAAAATTTGACCTAAGTATACGAATGCAGTAGAAAAGGCCCTCAGGCAAATGAAAGGAGGGTGTTAATTGTGGCAAGAACATACAGATAACACTCCTTCACACACACACACAAGCACACAGAGAAAGACAGAGACATCAAGACAGAGAGACTATATCAAGTACCTTCACTGCACCATCTACCACAGTCCCTTAGAATGAATAACTGATAAAGTCTTTGCTTTCAGGTGGGCTTAGGCCACATGGTTCTGCAGTAATGGCTGAACCACAACAGCCTCTGGGATGGAATAGAATCAAAAAGGAGGCCACACTTCTTTAACTCACTACCAATCTCTACTTCTATGAGGGCTTAGGAGCTAAGACCACAATGTCTCCCCTACTTCTCTCCAAGATGTTATGGCCCTGGCAATTGCTCTCTCTTCCTTAAGGGTTCTGCTTACCCTTACTACTTAAGCACCTGCTCTTCTCAGTTGTGATCTTCTTTTCTGTGTTTCCACAACAGATCGATGGGAGTGGGTGGGTGGGGGTGGGGGGTGCTCCTACATTCCAGATGCAGAAAGCTTATATCTCAGTCCTTGCTTTTAAAACCCACCATGAATGGCTTTTTATAGGTGCAGAGAATTTTATAGGGTTCGGAATAGGCAGCTCTACTCAGATAGTATGGGGACAGTGTCAGGATTTGAAGCAGGGACATTTGCTTAAGTGTAGTCTTGCCTTTGCATTGCTACAGTCTTTCGCCCCTGTGCAGTGTAATCAATCTTTCTGATTGGTCTCATCAGACTCCCTTAGTTTCTCCTGTGTA
This sequence comes from Psammomys obesus, assembly GCF_907164565.1. Taxonomy (NCBI): domain Eukaryota; kingdom Metazoa; phylum Chordata; class Mammalia; order Rodentia; family Muridae; genus Psammomys; species Psammomys obesus. The sequence continues at coordinate 3,596,129 of NW_026596039.1, read as the reverse complement.
TTTTTCACTTTACTCCATTTTTTTGTGGTTGTTTTTATTTTGATGATTTTATCCAATTCGTTGTCTTGTACTTAAGAATGTGCCAAGCGTTGTTCTGGGCAGCTTCATTCTCGCAGTTGGGAGATAGGCAATGGCACATGTCTCTCCGCCCTGCTGTCTTCTTCTCTGAGCCCTAAGGCTCTGAAGGAAGAGGATTTGAAAATTTCCCTTGTGCCCTCAGGAGACCGCATAGCACCTAGATATAACAGGAGTGTACCAAAACTTTTTGAATACATTTGAATGTTAATATTGTATGTATTGAAGCTTGTATTGAAGCTTTATATATATATTTTTTCTAGACAGGGTTTCTCTGTGGTCCTGGCTGTCCTGGACTTGATTTGTAGACCAGGCTGACTTCGGAGTCACAGTGTTCTGTCTGTCTCTGCCTCCCTGAGTGTTGGGATTAAAGTCGTGAGCCACCATGCCCGGCTTTTGCATTTTTTTTTTTTCTACATTTATTTTTTACTGTGGGGTAGGGCGTATGCCGCGGCACCTGAGATGATGTCAGAGGACATCTTGAAACAGTCAGTTGTTTCCTTCCACCTTGTGGGTTCTAGGAACTGAAAGAGGATCAGCAGGCTTGGCAGCAAACACCTATAACCACTGAGCAATCTTGTCTGCCCATAGTATAGCCTTTTGAAAGAATAGAATTCTGTTTAAAATAACCTTTAAAGAAAAACTTAGCAAGATGCCATACATAACTAGCACATAAGAAATGGTGTCAGCCTGACTTGCTTGCCTGTTTTAATTTATTTATTTATTCATTCGCTTTACATCTTGATTGCAGCCCCCCCCCTTCTCTTATCCTCCCCTTGTGCACCCCTGCCCCAATCTCCACTCTCCTCCTCAGAGAAGGGTGAGGCCTTCCATGGGTATCTGCCTACTCCGGCACATTAAGTCGCTGCAAAACTAGGCTCATCCTCTCCCACTGAGGCCGGACAAGGCAACCCAGTTAAAGGAATGGGATCCAAAGGCAGGCATCAGAGGCAGAGAGGCACTCCCACTCCAGTTCCTGGGGCATCCACATGAGCAGCACACTGTGCCTCTGCTACATATGTGCAGGGGGCCTGGGACCAGTCTGTGCGTGCTCTTTGGTTGGTGGTTCTACTTCTGTGAGCCCCCGTGGGCCAGGTTAGTTGACTCTGGAGGTCTTCTTGTGGAATCCTTAACCCTTCCCAGCCTGACTTTTTAAAGACTATACTCTGACTGATATCCCATGTAGAGTTAGATTCATAATACCTTCTAAAAGTTCTGAGGTCATGTGTGTATGTGCGTGTGCATGAGTGTGTGTGTGTGTGTGTGTGTGTGTGTGTGTGTGTGTGTGTGTGTATGTGTGCCTGTGTGAAGCCCCTGAATTGTGGCTTAGGAGGTTTTCAAGGGGTAGATTGTGTGGAGTACTATGGTAGTGAAAGAATATTCTGGGCTGCACACGGGAAGGGAGAGGGCTTGTTCAGGAATATGTGCAGGAGTGAGTCCCGGTCTACAGTAGGCAATCTAGCCAGGATGCCTTCATTTTGAAAAAGGAGGGTGAGGTACTCCAGATGTTTCACGGCCGTCTGGCCTGAATGTCTCCAGGGTTTCATAATATGTACTCTGAAGAAAGATTAGACAATTCCTTATTTTGCTTAAGGAAAGAATATTTTAAGTATATATAATTGCTATCTTTGCAGACTAAATTCTATTCTGGTCTTAAAACAAAACAAAACAAAAGGCTTCACGTATTTTTTTTGCTTGAGCCCATCTCCTAGTACAGAGCATAGAGACAGAGGAAAAAAAAAATACCAAATTCCCAGAAAAACAAACCCGAGCAGTGACGACATTATCAGGTTAGTATGGCTTGATTACTCAGATCCTGATAGGCACCTAATGTGGGAGGTGCATTAGGTACAGTTCCTCTTGGCCCCTCCATGGTTCTTTGCCAATGTCTGCTCCTAGAGTTCTCTCTGACTTTATTATCGCTTTCCCTCTGAAGCCAGTGGGCTCTTTTGCTTTTTCTTTCTTGGAACGAAATACCTTATTCCAGATAGTTTCTGAAAAGACATGATGAGGTCAAATGCATAGTCCACCCTGGCCGGCCAGAGAAGAGGTGGAAGTGGGTTGGAAAATAAATCTACAGGTGCTGCTGAACAGTGGCGTGGGTCTCTGTTGTTCACCCCACATTATCTGCCTCTGAATAGAGGTGTAGGGGTATGTGACTAGGGTGATGTTCACGCTTTCCTTCTCTATCAAGCTGAGTCTTCTGACGCCAAAGAATTGGTTACAAATATGCTGCTATCTTCACTGACTGGGAAAATTTTCATGCTATCAATCCGGGGCACAATCTGTAAAGTTGTATCCTTTGGTGAGGTTCCTCCGTCAAGAGCTGGGTGGGATGCTGCAGTTCTCCTATCCCAAAGGCACTCAACCTAGAGACTGCTCAAATACTTTCAGCAGGAGTCCCCCAGGAACTGGCTGCTCTTCACAGGAAGATGAGAAATGGGAATGCATTTACATAATGCGTGGTCAGCAGAGCCTTCTCCTCAAGCAAGGAGACTAAGCCAATAGGGAGTGGCATGAGCACAGGGTGCATGTACCTCAAGTGTTCTTAAGGTCTGTCAGTTTACACACAAAACTGTATGCTAGTTCCAATGTCAGGGTGAAAAATTGAATGTGTTTCTTCATAATGGAAATTTGACTTTCTTTTGTTTGGGGGAAGTGTTATGGTTTAATAGAAGGTGTCCCCCTAAAAGACTTGGTCTCCAGACATGCTGCTGTCCTATGAGGATTAGGCCATGCTTCCCTCACCAAAGGGTTAACCCATTGAGAATTTCATCGGCTGAACCACCTACTAGAAGCAGCACTAGCTGGAGAAAATAAGTCACAGTGTTTTGAGGAGGGTGGAGGTGTTTGAAAAATATACCATGCCCCTAGTCCCACCCTGTCTGTCTCAGTTTGAGCTGAGCAGCTTTGCTCTTTTGCTCTGCCACTCCTTTTTATAGTCATGCTGTCCTACCTCATCACAAGGGGGCAAAGACCAAAACCTTTGAACTCCTGAGCCAATATTTCTTCCTTTAAAATAGTTTTTCTCTAGTATTTTGACACAAAGACTGAAAAAAAAAAAAAAAACCCAGCACATCCAGTATTAGGAAATATCAATAATCCCCTAGCATACACACATGATAGTATTTGTTGACATGAATTTAGAAAATGATTCTGTTGTCCCCTTCTGCCTCTTTTTCTGCCACCATGCCTAACTGTACTGAAGACCTGCTGCTTCTCCAGTAGGGCCACATGAAGTCTGCAGTTTCTGGATAGTAATGTACAATCAGTTCACAGATTGCACTGAGCTCCAGTGAGACCCCCACAGAGAAGGAAGGTAGGCAAGAAAATGTCTCCATCTCTAGGCTAACGAGGAGAGAGAAAAGAGAGCCCTCCCAAAGTTGGATGCCTATTACCTATATAGCAAGAGGACTATGTGACATAAAGCCCATTATTCTTGGCCAAAGGATGCCATCTGGGATCCAAGTTCTATTTCTGCCTAGATTCCCTGCCATTCATTCATTTTTAGGTTTAAGCTGCCAAGCTAAGAGATGCAGATACATCCCTGGGGCTTTGGAAGATAGAGGTTACTGGGCCAAGATCCTTGAGAGGGTAACCAAATAAAGACACAGGCCAAAGATTTGGTCTGGAGTCATTCCTATACTTTTGAAACTGCCACACACACCCTGGGGCTTGGGAAGAAAAAGAGATGAGTGAAAGGGGAGGCTATGGAAGCCAAGAGCATTCCCATCTCAAGTCAGGCTTATGGCTGGTGTGATTTCTAGAAAGACTCTGATTAAATTAATGCTCCTTAGAAAACTGGCTCCCTCATGGTATCCATCATCCTTGGCTCTCTAAGCACTTTTCAGCACAGGCAGGAAAAGAGGAAGGCCTACGACCCACCAAGAGGGAGAGGTCAGACTATGACTGCTCTTCCCAGTTTCCAGTCAAATACTCAATATTGTCTTTCACAGCCTTTCGTATTCAAGAGTCAAAGTGGGGGCTAGGGAGATGGATTGGGGGTAGAGTGCTTGCTTTGCAAGAGTGATGACCTGTGTGTGCATCTCCAGCACTGGCATAAAATCCAGGCTTGGTGATGTGAAGCTGCAGCTGCAGCTGGCTACCCAGGTAGTGCAATGGAAGAGGGGCATTCAGGTTTTATGAGAGATCATGCCTCAAAGTAAATAAATAATAAGGTGAAGAGTGACAGGGTAACACTTGGAGCTTACCTCTGGTCTCCCCTTATGCACACATGAGCAAATGCACCCATACACACACACATACCCATAAAACACACACACACACACACACACACACACACACACAAACACACACACGGTAACTTTCTCACATTCATACTCTTCATATTCTACAGCCTTTATGGGTCTCCTGCTCTTCCTCTTATGCCATTTACATTCTAACAGTGTAGGATAGGAAAGGATGGAAATGAATGTCCCCATATCACCATTCCTGTCTCACTGGTGGGAAGCAAGACAATAAATGACTAATGTTTTTTCCAATAGGGCTGTAAGAGCACTGACCGCCAAATCTAGGTCTTACCCCAGCTCTTGTGAGCTAGTATGTGTAAGTTGCACCAAATTCTTTCAAGGAGCGGTTTGCATGAATCTGAGGTGTCTTTAATAATAATAATGCCCCGTGGTTCCCTGTGTTATTAATGAATGACAGTGTGGCGAGAAAGGGCTTTCAACAAGACGCAATTAAATTTACTCAAGCATTTGTGAAATAGATGAGTCTCCAAAGTGCTGAGCATGCAGAATTTTTAAAAAATTAAAAGAATACAGAGGCATAATTTGAGATCTGTTCTTGGGTCCAAGGTGCTGCGGCAGAATCAGAATTCCTGTGGAGATTCGAGCAGCGAGAGATGAACAGGAGGCACTCGGGGGAGAAACCGAGGAATATTTTAAAGGCAAAAACTGCTACCTCAGAGATTTTAAATTTGGCACGTTCGACACTTCTCAAGGAGTCCCTCCCTGCTACAAATAGCAAGGACATGAATACCAAAGAGAACCATGTCACCAGAGCCAGGCTTGTTTTCTGGGGTCCAATGCTTTGATCTCCATGGACACTTGACATTGAGCTCCACTACATGACAGCACATGTCAAACTAGGTGTAGCCCAGGACACCACACCCTCCAAGATCTGGGAAAGGTGAAATCACTTCCTTTCTTCTCTTTGTTTTCATTCTCAAGTCTTTAAAGAGTGGCTGTGACATTTTTATCACCTACCACAATTCTGGACAGCTCAGTTAGGTCTGTGAGTTTATAAGCTTAGCTTTGGGGTGTGTGTGTGTGTGTGTAACAAAAGAACACTTTCTATCACTGCTATGCTTATTTCCTTGATACGGAGTCTCCTACTGAACATGAACCTTAGCAGCTTTCAATGAGGCTTTCCTGCCCGTGAGTCCTGAGCAACTGTTTCATCTCTGTATCTTCACCCATAGGGCGCTGGGATTACAGGCGTGCACAGTCACGCCCACACGCAGCATTCTGATGTGGTTTCCAGGGATCTGAATTCATATCTTCCTGTTTGAGTGGCAAGCACTGTAGCAAGGGAGATGGCTGTCCATCACCTTGGCAGGATTCTTATACACATGAAATGAGGACTTGATATATTGAGTTTTGGTCCTACGGAGGTATAGCACTGTACTGGCCTCCTAATAAGAATTTTATAGGTGACTTTCTTTTTTCTTCAGTCTTCTGGGATGTTGGTAAAATCTGGGGTCATAGAGTGGTTGAAGGACCAAAGACAAATCAGCTGATTAAATACAGATTGTCACTCTTCCACTGTTGTTTTTAATTTTCTGGGTTTGGTTGGTTGGTTAGTTTGTTGTTGTCATTTTTGTTTGTTTGTTGTAAAGATCAGATATTTCAATAAAGTCCAAGCTAGCCAGAGGTTGATGTGTAGCCCAGGCAAGCAAGCTGGCCTTAAACTTGCTTCCTCCTGTTTCAGCCTCTCAAGTGCTAGGATTATAGGCATGTGACACTATGTCCCACCCAATCTTTAATTGATCATTTTACTTTCCAGTCATGATCTTGATTATCATAAATCAACATCTTAGAATTTATGAGGGGGCAGGGAGAAGGAGGCAAGTACTTTGAATATAAAGTAGGTCAGCTTGCTGGTGTCCAGATTCTCTTTAGAGCATTAACAGTACATTGGGTGCTTCCAGGGGGTCTACTTGTCAATAGCTCTAAAGACAAAGTAACAGGAGAAAAAATGGATTTGGAAAAATAAACAAGAAAAAGGATAATCGACTAGTGACAGATTCCCCACCCCCAACCTAAATGCACATATATGCCTGTGCGCAGATGACTTGCTTTCTACAGTGTGGTAAGACATCATCCAAATGCCAGGAAGTAAGCTTTGCTGAACAGATACTTGGAGAATTGCTGAGTTATGAAAAGTCTGTGTAGGGTGTGTGGAGGTAGGGGAAGAATCCTGTAGGCAGCTTAAATAAAAACAGAGTTGAGTGTTTATGAACTTTTTTTGTATTTATTGGTTTTAAACAATTCTTAATACAATGTTTTTATCACATTCTTTCCCTCTGCCCAACTCTTAACAATGATCACGTTCATCTAAAGAATGTGTTTAACACAGGCTTAAGCACAAAGGCTAAGAGAAAGACAGGCACTCTGAAGAGAGCAGCATGGATATGGGATTCTCTGAGTCATGGAAACTAAGACATATCCAAGTGTGAGAATGGATTCTTCAAGGAACAGCTGCCAGAATCCTACACAGCATGTTTCTTCTTTTGGGAACAGGTAGAGATTACACTGGAAGACACTCATGCTTAAAATATGCTTCTCTGTCCTGCTAAGGACAGACAGGGAGAGAAAGAGGAGAATTAGCACGAGAGCTTCTGAGTTTTTTTCCAACCCTCTGGGGGTCTTACCTCTCCTTCCTCAGAGTCATCTCCACACTATAAGCCTATCCTCAGCAGGACATATGACAGCAAGATGGGTCACAGTCAGTTCTCAATAAATGTTGTACTTATGTGAACTTACCGATAAATTGACAACTACAAGATGAAGTGAGACTGTATCCAAGATAAACAAAGAGGAGTGGGGATTCAATCAGACCTAGATAGTGGGCTGGGTCTCCAAAGGGGAAGGGGCTTACAACAGCAGAAATCTTTTTTCTTCTTCTATGAAGATGCCAACATCTTGCATGCTGAGGTATGTGCATGAACTTCTGGTTCTATTTAGGTCTCTGGTGGTCCCAAGACACATGACCCAATGGAAGAAATAAAGAACTGAAATTTAAGAGAAATAAGTTCTCTCCTCAGTTTGTCATGGCAACTTTGGGTAAGATATCTCGAACCTCTAAGGTCATGAGCAACCCTCAATAATCACCAAACTAGACAAACTAGACTGAACTAGACAAACCACACCCTTCAAGACAACTTTAGAATTGCATCATCCCTCTTTCTGCCTGGGTTCTCATCTTACAAGGACATTTTCTGAAAAGCTATGATACAGATGGAATTTGGATTTTATAACTAGAGGAATGAGGAGATGGCTCCGTGGGTGAGAGGGCCTGCTGCACACGCTTGAGGACCTGAGTTTGCATTCCCTTCACTTCTGTACATGCTGGAAATGGCTGTCTGTGCGCTTAGTAACTCCAGAGCTGTGGTGGTTGGTAGCTGAGATAGGTGGATCTCGGGAGCTTTCCAACCATCCACACTGCTTGAAATGGTGAGCTTTTAAGTTTAGAGAGAGATCCTATCTCAAGGAAATAATGCAGAGAATAGAGGATCACACTGAGTGTCCTTCACTCAGCTCCACAAATATGCACAGAGAATACACATGTATCTGGACACATGTGTGTACACACCACACATACAAACTAAATAAATAATTATAAATAAATAAACAAAGCACGTTATTTTATAGTAACAATAATTTGGAGTATAGATGTACTAATCAGAAAAAGAAAAATGTTCAGAATCTCAACATGGTGGAATCCATCACAGCAGATGGGGCGGTGAAAAGGGACCACAACGTTGTTGTCTATAAAATCTCCTGATACTTGAAGAGAACTTTAAATATATGGATGGATAGATAGATAGATAGACAGACAGACAGACAGACAGCTAGGTAGATATTTAAATATATATCTTGACAAGATTCATAAGTAGTAAAAAAAAAAAAAAAAGAAAAGACAAGCACTATTTGCCATCTATAGAGTAAAGCTGAAGTCTAGAAAGAATAGCTGACTGACCAACCAAGAATGTGTTGGGAAGAGGGAGTCTTGCCTCATGCAGAGTGTCAGCCTCACTCCTACTTAAGCACACTGTTTGCATTTGTCAGTAAAGGAAAGAACAGTGCTCCGTGGGAGCACGACACCACTTCCCCCTGTGAATGGGCAGTCTTGCCCTGCCCAGTGCAAATGGGCAGACCTGGCTATTATCATCATGATCTCAGCTGAAATCACACCTGCTGAAAATGTTGGCTGCGTCAGCTTCCATAGAAAGCAGCTACATCCATGGCTCAGACAGCCTTCCTCCTAGAAAATTCTTCATGGCCAGACACTTGTGGCGGCCATGGATCAAGGACCTTGCCCTTCATTCCACCTTTTCTACCCCCATGCTGTCTGTCAATTTCCTTCCTCACACACTAAAAATTTTTGTAAAACTCAGATGTGCAAAACATTCCCAGGTCAACATGTGGAAATCTCAGTAGAAGAGTTTTTGTCCAACATTACTAATAACCTAAAGAAATCGCTCTTATCTAACTTTCAAATACAATGTGCTTATATGCTTAAAATTTATTGATATTTTTATTTTTAATTCATTTCAACGGTAGCCTACAAAGTGATGGGTTTTGCTGTAGTATTTTTATTGCCATTATGCTTTGTTCTTATTCATCTCCACCGCAAACATCACTTCCACTGACACTTTAAAATACACATTCAGGAGTCCACTCTCATTGTAAAATTATCTACCCATGTGCACATGTGTATTTACACCCAGGTATCTATGTATGTATGGGACTACATAATCATTTATGCATACGTCAGATCTAGATACAGCTGTCTCCCTTTCCCCCTCCCCCAGTTCACTGAGGAAATCTGTGTGGAGATGAACGCCGCTCTCTCCTTGGACTTGATATATGGCGTAGTAAGCCATCCTCGATGAACACAGCTCTCCCCTGGGAAACACCACAGAATGACTTTATTGATCTCTCCTTCCCCTTCTCCGTACTGCTCTGCTGAAACCCTGCCTTAACTCTTAAACATTAGAGCAGAAGGAAACAGGAGAAAAACAAAACCTTCGGCTTTTTGACATAAGGTTGATTTTCTTACATTCTTATGTGAAAGAAAATGAAAATGAGAAAAAACAACAGGTAGCCCCATGGAGTGTGGACATAGCAAGGGAGAAGGTGCTGAGTTTCTTGGTTTTCTTAACACACAAACCTGTGCTTTGCACACACCGCTTAACGGAGTTTCACTCCTCACCCCCTGTGACTTCACCGCCATCTTTGAAAAACACGTGACTTTTACAAATACTGTGTTCTCTCACACTTCCAGGAACACACCCAGAGCAGCAGAATGTGGGGAACCTGTGGTCAAGTTTTTCTTTTTACTATTCTTGGAGTAGATTAAGGGCTCCTTTCTTATTAATTGCTGTTGGATTTATTTGTCTTTAACACAGAAAATTCTTTATGTACAAAGGCTTCGGGATCCCTGGCACAGTTTGGAAGCTTCTCTGATACAATTTTATTCAGGTTTCTCTTGTTGCCATTAATCTGAAAAACTGCCTCCAATTCTTTAGATTAACAGGGGAGAATGGCCCAGTGCCTCACTCTCCCTCTTCTTCCAGCTTCTGAGCCATCATCCTGTGCGATCAGTTCTGAGGACAAACAGGGAAGGGTCAAGGCAGTGAAGAGAGGCAGAGAAAAGGGACACTGAGAGGGCAAAGCAAAATCTCTAAAAATGCCCCCTTCCAATCCTTCATTTAGTTCCACTCCCTCTCCTAACAGTGCATAAAAAGCTATCGGAGTTTCTGTAGCCACCAAGTTCAAAGCTTTCGGCAACCACAGTTTTTGTTTGTTTCTTTTTTTGTTTTAGGGGTTCTTTTGGCTCCAGTTATTTAAAAGAAGTCACAACAAGTAAATAAAGTTGTCTAGTCAAACAGATTCTGTCATTTAAAATTGAAGGCTCGGCTGAGCCAGCTACTCGAGAGGCTAAAGTAGGAGGATCACAAGTTCAAGATCAGCCTCAGCCGCAGCCTTAGTGGTGCCCTGTCTCAAAACAAAAAGTGAAAACGATAGATGTCTTAATGGTAGTGCACTTGCCTCATGTGCAAGACCCTGTTTTTGATCCTCAGTGCTGCAAAAACCAAACCAAACCAAACTAAACCAAACCAAATCAAACCAAGGACTTACAGGAACCACTCACTACAAGAAACAAGATTAAGAAAACCACAGAAAGGGAATATGGACTGCAACTAAGGAAGATTAGTACAACGCCCAATGTTAAATGTACAATTTAGTGCAAGATGGCAGCTCACCATGATGCTCAAGGTATAAGCTTTAATTTTAGTTTTAAATTAAATGCCATATGAATTTTGACTAGCTGGTTTGTCTTTTTTTTTTTTCTTAATTCTATTTTTTCCTTTGCACAATTTGAATGAAAAGACAAGCCATTTAGAAGTACTATGGGTAAACATGGGTAGGAAAACATACTGAGAGTAAAGGCATCCTGTCGGGATCTAGTTCTGGTCTGTGATATGAAGCAGGCAGGGTGTGAGGGATCTTTCTGGACATCCTGCGGTACCTTCCCCAGCCCTCTCTGTATCATGATGGAACTGGAGGAGTTTCAGAGGACATTTCCAAGTCAATCCCCTTCATGTGAGAGGGGTCAAGATTGCCAATTTTCTAGGCAACAGAAATCTTTGTTTATAGCCCACTAGCATATTCCAGTTGCCATATCCATTTGCCATTGAGCCATGAAACTGCCAGCCAGTCACCTCCCAGGAAGACCACAGCACTTGTTCAGCTTCCAGTGGAAGGTCCTTCACTCCCTTCTATGACACAGTGAAGAAACACAACAACTCTACCATCCTTCGAATCTACTGTGTGAAAAAGCACAGAATTTAACATCCATCTATCTATTCATCTCATTGATTCATAGTTGTTGTTGTTTTTTTTAATAAGGTAATTCTCACACTGACTGCTTGGCTTAGGCTCATTGCTAGGTGATGTTACGGTTTGAATTTGAATGTCACCCTACTGGCTCATGTTTGGAATACTTGGAGCACAGTTGGTGGCATTATTTTGAAAGCTTTGGAGCCTACGGGAGGTGGAGCTTAGCTGGCAGAAGTGGCCTTCCTAGAGGCAGGATTCTGAAGGCTATATTCTCCTTTGGTTCTGGTCTTTCTCTCTCTGCTCTCTGGTTTGTCACCCTATGAAGACCTGGCATAACATACTGTGGGTGCACAGCAGGAGCTGTTACTTCAGCCTTTGATTTCCAAGGGACTACTTATAGATCTGGAGAGATGGTTCAGTGGTTAAGAGCACACCCTTGCTCTTACAGAGGACTTGAGTTTGGTTCAACAATGGCTCACAATTGCTTTAGGACTTTAGATCCAAGGGATCTGACACCCTTTTCTGGACTCTGAGGGCAACTACACTCACAGGCACATATCACCACATAGACATACTCACACATAATTCAAAAGTAAAAATAAATGTTTAAGAAAATTACAGAAGAAGACAATGCAGCCATTCCTGATGCGATCTGATAGACTAAGATCAGAAGGAAGGAGAGGAGGACCTCCCCTATCAGTGGATGTGGGGAGGAGCATGCATGAAGAAAGGGGAGGTAGGGTGGGATCGGGAGGGGAGGAGGGAGGGGCTTATGGGGGGATACAAAATGAATAAAGTGTAATTAATAATAAAAAAATAAAAAATAAAAAAAAGAATCAAAAAAATTTCAAGATAAAAGAACTACTCAGGAATCTTCACCAATCCAGCTTCCCAGGGGCTGAATATTTACTTCATTCTTTCCTCTGACACCTCCATCATCTCAACAATGTCCTTCTCTTCACAAGTTTGACGTAGACACTGAATCTACATCTACTGTGTGCACTGGGAAGAGTCCAGTGTTAGCTCCTAGAGCTGAAAAAGCAAGGTTGGTTTCTAGATTATCCACCTCTAATGTGAATGAATATGAGTATTTGTTTTGTTTCTTAGGTAGAAACTAAAGCTTTGGATCCAACCTAGGGACGTCATTATCAAGGGAAAGATTAAAGCCTTGATCCAGCCCTCTCTTGCTTGATAGGTACAGACTATTAAGTATCATCCTTTCAGTAGCAGGACAATAGAATGAGCACTGTGAATTCTAAACCTTCCTTTTAATGATATTTTGTAAACCATCCCTTGGTGAAGTACCAGGTTTCCAACCACGTAGTAAGCAAATAAATAAACACAGTACAGTTATTTTCTGTTCTTCACCCCAGGAAGACCTCAGGAGCATGTTGTTTTAAATGAGTGTGTGCAATCACTGAAAGACGTAAGTCTGGCCTCTCCTTCCTGATCTTGGTCTACAATGTATCGGGTAGATGGTACTTCAGACACACTGCCAATTAGGAAAAGCTTTCTAATCATAAGCAACAGACCTAGAGGATGAAAAAGCCAAGAGAGAAAAGAGACTAAACATAGAAGCTTCTTAGCAGTGACAGAGGCTATGGTAGACCCTGGCATTTCACATGGCTCATGTCAGGCTAGAAAAAGATGGAATGTATCACATATAAATTAGCCCACTGACCCTTGTTTCCAAACAGGACTGATATGTAACAGATACAAAGTTAAAATATCTCTTTTAACACCGAAGTGAAGTACGAAGTACGGAGGTGCTTGAATCCGCATGGACTTGTCCTGGAGTGTATCTTTTCTCATTTTAGTAGGATTTCAGTAATGCCTCAGACTGCCTGTGACAAGGATGGTAGTATTTGACAGCCTACGAAAAATGCTAGGGTTATAGACAAAAGGCTGATGTGATATAGGGAATGGAATTATACAGTGAGACTGGAGACCAGTGTCTGTTTCTTGCTGCTTTTACGCAAAGGGCAGACCTGCTCAAGTAATGCTATGGGACATTCCTGAACCCACAGAGATTCTAAGATTCAATCAGAGGGATGCTAGAAGTTTTCAGCCTAGCAAGTTTAAAGCTAACTCAGAAAAATCCACTCAGTATTTTCTAGAAAATTAAATAGACAAAGTAGAGTTGAAAGAAAGAAGTGGGTGATGATTGGGCTGGCAAGATGGCACTGCTGGGAAAGGAGCTTGCTGCTAAGCCCAGCAACCTGAGTTTGATCCCCAAGACACACACATGTGGTGGGTCAGTTGTCCTCTGACCACAACACATGTAATGCGGCATGTAAGCAACCACACACACACAGACATAGATACAAACACAACAATAACGGCATAAATATGTAAAAAAGTGGATGATGATAAAAAAATACTTAGATATGGTTTGTAACCCAAGTCTGCAATATTTAATAATTCTGTAAACCCAGAGAAACTACATATCATGACGGATTCTCTCATCTTTGATCTGTGAAATGGATATAGTAATATTATCTATGTTAATTACTGGTTTATGTTTATTCATGTATGTATGTGTGCATATGTGGGATTGTATACATGGCATGGTGAGAATATCATGTGGGAGTTGATTCACTTCTTCCATCATGTGGGTCCTGGGGATTAAACTCAAGTCATCAAACTTGGTAGCAAGGACTGGACAAAAGAGGGACACAAAAGTTAGGAAATCACTTCGGTTGGAAGTGTCAGGGAAGGTTTTATAGAAAAGAGGCTATCTTGGCTAGGTATGTAAAAGGAAGTAGATTAGTACCAGCTAAAATGAACCAAATTTCTAAAAAATTCAATTTACTAAAAGTGACACAAATATAACAGAAACTATGAGTGGCTCCACATTTATTAGAGCAATGGGTTATCTACCTCTTCCCACTGGGAAACTTATATAAACCTTATCACTGGGAAAATCTGGTGATTTCTACGAAATAGTCAAGTAATGAGTGGCACTATGTGAATGCCATAGGACTGTAGACAAAAAGCAGAAAGGGGATAGAGCTATGGCTCACTGGTTAAGAGTACTTCCTGTCTTTCCCAGAGGACTTAAATTCATATGCCAGCACCCATATCAGGTGACCCACAAACACCTATTACTCCAGTTCCAAGGGATCCAATGCCCTCCTCTGGCATCCACGGGCTCCTGCATCTACATGTAGCATGCAGTCACACAGGCACAACACATATACATAAATTTCAAACAAAAAGAAAAATACTCCTTGAGCTAAGTTAGGAATGTCTTTCCAATTTTGCTTCTTCGAAATGTAAATGAAAGTGACTCTCTTTTTATTTAGAATGCAAAAATACCTATTTCAGTGTAATGAGTTCTTAATTATTAAAGTATGCTCACTTCCAGACCTTCCTAAGGTATAACTGGGTCCTTTCAAGAAATGGTGTGGTCCTCTGGATCTGGAAGGAGAGGACAAACTACAATAATGTTAGGCGTGCGTGTGTGATGTCAGGTGCTTAGCCTCTCAAACCTGTGGCTTCCTCATCTGTTAATTGAACATACATAACATCTTTTCAGTTCTGGCATGGTTGGAGGAGCTAAATGTGGGATGAAGCAAACGCAAAGCAGCAATTCAACAAGCATGACTCCTCTCCGCCATTATCACTGCAGCCGGGCTTTCCGTTGAGATGGTTTTTATTTCAACATCACTGGGGGTGTTAATTGCCACTGCTGTATTTTGAGTTGTTTACTTGGAGAAAAAAATTAATTGATTTCTAGTTTTGGTTTTAATTTCTTTGGTAGTTAGAACCACTCTTTTGCAAACTAACTGCACGGTGCTTCTATACACTAGCAAATGCCTACAGCATTCCTGTAAGAGCTCTATATTTCTTACACAGCTCTTTGCAAAATTAACTTAGAAACCATTTGCCCTGAGGGAAAGTTTTCAAGAAAATGTTCTCTTCTCGTGATGAAGATGAATTCTTCATCTTTCTTGAAACTGTTTTGGTATATAAGGGAAGGGCTTCTCAAATTCTGCAACTCATTTCATAACTCTATGGAAGAAATTATGCAATGCATTTAGAAGTATTACTTCATTTTCTGCATGTCATTTCAATAGTCTCAGTGATGAAACCATCCTATATCTCTGTTCTTGCCTCAATGAGTGGCGTGACCCATCTTTAAATTTCTGTGTATAAGGACAATCCTGAGGCCCACAGCTATTGGTGCCAGCAAACCACAGAAAGCTGAACAGGAGATAGCCTTGTCATTAACCCTGTCATCCAGTGCTGCCTGCCCCAATAAACCCATCTTCACCTGCCTGTAGAACCTGGTACCCTATTTACTTGTGTGGGCTTGTTTTTCTCTTGAAAGTTGTTGCTCTGTGGTTCAGTCTTAGGCTGCTGCCACAAAACTGTTCCTTAACTGAACTTCTGGTTTTGATTTTTTCCATGCAGCTCTAGCTGTTGCTATCTATGCCCTAGGCTGGGACTGAGACCAGGGCTCTGTCCAGGTTCTAATTTAACTACATTTGAAATGGGAATGCTGGGATCTCTGGGACTCTGTACAGACACACTAAAGACAATTAAAAGGAAATGCAGTTACTATTCAAGTGTTTAAGTAGAGCAGTCTTAGTGCTGATATTAATACAGGAAACCTATGTGGTTTCTTAGGTGGGGTACTCTGTTCTTGGTACTCATGTGTGGAGTATAAGAAACAAGTATTTCATCCACTGGCTCAAAAATTTTACTCAACACATCCTCTGCAGACAGAGGACATACAAGCTATTAGAACAATAAAATAGCCTAAATGATTATTTTAATAGAATAAGTTCTATATGATTTTAAACTGGTCAATCTACAAGTTATTGTAAATTTGAAATCTTAAGATGTGTTTCCTTTAAAACAGTGCAGGCCTTGCACAGGCAAAATACTACCATATGAGCATACTTAGAAAAAAAAAATCTAATAATAGCAAATGTAGAAGAGAAAGCTACACATACCTGAGACACACAAATAGCCCACCAGCATACTGATAGGGACTCTCACAGATATCCATCAGGAGGCTTAACAGAAGGCCAGACACTCAGAGGCAATTCAGGACGCTACTTGATCTTCAGAGCCGCTTTTCTATACCTTCCATGCATGCCTGTAAAGCTTACCCTACAGGGCTTGGCTCTCTGGGTACTTTTCTGTAACTCACTGAGAGCAGATATTCTCTAAAGCCTTGAACATGAAAGTTGCCAGCTCTGTGGAATGGACAGAGATTTACTTAAGAAAATGGCTTCCAGCAGGATCATGGTGGTATACTCAGGAGGCAAAGGCAGGCAGTTATCTGTGAGCTTAAGGCCAGCCTCATCTACAAAGCAAATTCCAGGGCTGTACAGAGAAACCCTGTCTCAAAAAACAAACAAACAAAAACAAAAAGAAAGAAAGACAGAAGAAAACAAAAGAAAATGGCCTCCAATCATAAGAGCAAAGTGCTGTCTGAATATACATGCATTTCAGAGTTGTCTGTGAGAG
This sequence comes from Psammomys obesus, assembly GCF_907164565.1. Classification (NCBI taxonomy): domain Eukaryota; kingdom Metazoa; phylum Chordata; class Mammalia; order Rodentia; family Muridae; genus Psammomys; species Psammomys obesus. The sequence continues at coordinate 3,579,483 of NW_026596039.1, read as the reverse complement.
CCAGTTCCTTAATGACAGTGATGAAAACACCTGAGAAAACCAATTTTTAAAAGGAAGGCTTTCGGGTCTATGGCTTCAGAAGATTCAGTTCATAGTCAGTGGCTTCCATTGTTTCTGTGGTGGCACACCACGGCAGAACAAGGTGGCCTGCCTCAGCAGAGCCAGGAAGCAGAGAAAGCCAGTGACAAGAGGCCCAGGAACCAGACACCTGTTTCAAAAATGTCCTTCCAGCTAGGCCACGCCTGCTCACAGTCTCACAGCCCATTCAGCCACAAACTTGTCACTGGATTGATTCACTGATATAGTTAGCATATCCAGGAACCAGTCCTCACCGGCTGGGGACCAAGCCTTCAACATTCAAGTCCATAATAGCATTCAAAACAATAATGGCTATCTTTATATTTATACTGTTAGGTTAAAAAGTCAGGCTGAGTATGCAAATCTCTATCATTTCTCTCCTTAGCAGACACTGGACTTTGCTTTCTACTCCTAAGTTAGGGACTAATGTAGAATCTAATAATCGGTAGTGTGAGTAAGTAAAAGACCCTTTCTTACCCAGAGGTCAATATTTCATTAGCCTCAACTTCCTGGAGCCCAGCCTGGAATGTAGAAGAGAGTAAATCGAACAAGTAGAGCTCAGTGTCCATACAATGTAATGATGGTTTCTCTTCATAGGCCATTCCAAACTGTTCACCTCCCCAATTTCATAATTTATCATAACTCTTGTTACTTTTCTCCATGTCTCAACAATCAACTAAAAATGATGTAGAAGTCAGATGAAGTGTGTGCATAAAAAAAAAAAAACAAAAAACATCACAGCCAAACACTGGAATGATTAAAAATCAATAAGCAGAGAAAGACACCCATGAGCAAGAGTCATCACCATCATTCACAAGGATGTTTTCTAGTCATCAAAGAGGTAAGTTAGTGAAATTTATTTAAAGAGAGGATGTGTGAGTCCAGTGGCACATACCTTTAATCCCAGCACTCGGGAAGCAGAGGCAGGTGGATCTCTGTGAGTTTGAGAGCAGTCTGGTCTACATAGTGAGTTTCAGGCCAGCCACAGCTCCATAGGAGACCCTGTCTCGAAAACAAAACAAAACAAACAAAAAAGTAAAAGAGAAGGAAAGGGGGCCAGATAAATGATTCCATGGATTAATGTGCTAGCCCTTGTAAGCCTAACAACCTGAGTTTGATCCTTAGAACACATACTAAAGAGCAGGATGAGGTGACACCCATCTGTAAACCCAGCACTCCTGTGACCGGAGCCACATACAGAAAAATCTGGAAGCTTACAAGCCCGCTAGGCTGGAGTATGTGCAGCAGCTGAAGCAAGACTAAAGTGTCTCAATAAAGTGTAAGGCAAGAACTGACTCTGAAAAGTTGTGACACATGCATGGCCTGCACTCATACATACATGCACTGAGCAAACAAATCCATTGCTGTTTGGAACAGAGTGAATGGCAGACGTTGTGATGCCTGGAAGCTTTTGCTTTTATGAGACAGGAAGTTTGCTCATAAGCGTGACTGTGTATCTTGTGTATCTTGGTGTTTCTGCTAATGTAACTGAAGAGGCACCATGAAAGCATTCATCCAACCCTCTACTCATGCTTTTCTCTTTTATGTAAAGTTTGTATGCCTGATCATGACACCCCGTGTTACATTCGCCATGTGTGTGTATTCTTTGCATAAGCACAAGCAGATGCTTTATTTATGCATGATGAGAGGAAGATTGTCCAAGTCTTAACAACAGGGTCTTCCCCACAGACTGCTCAACAGGGTTTTCTGTTAATATCATCCCATGCTCACCTTGTACTTACTTATTTGTTTCTAGGTGGAGTGGAAGGTCTACAAATTGAGCATCCATTGAAGAGAAGCTGTTCTACTCGAAAGTAGAAAGTGTTGGCAGGAAAATTGCTGATGGGATATCCAAAATTTTACTCCAATGGCTCATCCTGTGATTTAGACATATTTTCTCTTAGTCAGTTTCCCTTTCCAAGATTTTCCTAACCACACTTACCATTTGCCACATTTGAAATGTATCTGCAAAGAAATGGTCCTTGGTTCAACAGGAAGAGTGCACTCTTGCAATCATCCACCTTTGTACTGGAAAATCCAGGAGTGCTGGCAGCTGCTGGGACCCTACAGTTCTGCAATGCCAAACGGGAGGGGACTGAAGTCTCTACTTGACTTTTACTCCACAGAAAAGCTTTCTTTGCATGCAAACTGGAGACTTCTCAGTTGCTGGCTCACATCTTCCCATTACTATTGTCTCTAATTGCCATCAAGCAAGCAGGAGAACAACAAAATTAGCCTTATTCCCAATCAAGACACCTCCAGTCTTCCATATTTAAAAGGTGGGGGTTTAATTTAACTCTTTCCCTCCCTCCCAAAATCCACTTTTAGTTACAAAGTCCTGTTGCTTCCCAGCACAGCTTTCATCTTTTTAAAAATTATTTTTATTTTTATTAATTACAGTTTATTCACTGTATCTGTACCTCCCTCCTCCCCTCCCAATCTCACCCTCCCTCCCTTCTCCACATCCGTGCCCCTCCCCCAGTCCACTGATAAGGGAGGTCCTCTTCCCCTTCCCTCTGATCCCAGTCCATCAGGTCTCATAAGGAGTGGCTGCACTGTCCTCCTCTATGGCCTGGCAAGGCTGCTCCCCACTCAGGAGGAGGTGATCAAAGAGCAGGCCAATCAATTCCTGTCAGAGACAATCCCTGTCCCCATCACTATGGAACCCACTTGGACACTGAACTGCCATGGGCTACCCCTGTGTAGGGGTTCCAGGCCATCTCCATGAGTGGTCCTTGGCTGGAGCATCAGTCTCAGAAAAGATCCCTGTGCCCAGAATTTTTGGATCTGTTGCTCTCCTTGTGGAGCTCCTATCCTCTCCAGGTCTTACTATCTCCCACTTCTTTCATAATTCCCTGTACTCTGCCCGAAGTTTGGCCATGATTCTCAGCATCTGCCTCAATACCCTGCAGGGTAGAGCCTTTCAGAGGCCCTCTGTGTTAGGCTCCTGTCCTGTTCCCTGTTTTCTCTCTCCCTCGATGACCATCCTATTTGTGTTTCTGAATGGAGATTGAGCACCTTAGCCAGAGTGCTCCTTCTTGATTAGCTTCCTTAGGTGCACAGATTTCAGTATGTTTATTCTATATTATATGTCTAATATCCATTTATGAGTAAGGCAAGACTGCCCACTCTCTCCATATCTCTTCAATATAGTTCTTGAAGTCCTTGCTAGAGCAATAAGAGAATAAAGGAGATCAAGGGGATACAAATTGGAAAGGAAGAAGTCAAAGTATCACTATTTGCTGATCATATGATAGTATACCTGAGTGACCCCAAAAATTCTACCAGGGAACTCCTACAGCTGATAAACACCTTCAGCAAAGTGGCGGGATACAAAATTAACTAAAAAAAAAAAAAAAAAAATCAGTAACCCTCCTGTATACAAAAGACAAAAGGGCTGAGAAAGAAATTAGGGAAACAACACCCTTCACAATAGCCACAAAGGACATAAAGTACCTTGGTGTGACCCTAACCAAGCAGCTCAAAGATTTGTATGGAAAAAAATTCTAGTCTCTGAAGAAAGAATTAGAAGAAGATATCAGAAGATGGAAAGATCTCCCATGCTCATGGCTTGGCAAGATTAACAGTAAAAATGGCCATCTTACCAAAAGCAATCTACAGATTCAATGCAATTCCCATTAAATTACCAACACAATTCTTTACAGACCTTGAAAGAAAAATTCTCAACTTCATATGGAATAACAAGAAACCCAGAATTGCTAAAACAATCCTCTACAGTAAAAGATCTTCTGGAGGTATCTCCATCCCTGATCTCAAGCTGTGCTATAGAGCAACAGTAATAAAAACTGTATGGTACTGGCATAGAAACAGAATGGTGGATCAATGGAATCAGATAGAAGACCCAGAAACAAACCCACACACTTATGGACACCTAATTTTTGACAAAGATGCCAAAACCATACAATGTACAATGGAAAAAAAGATAGCACCTTCAATAAATGGTGCTGGTATAACTGAATGTCTACATGTAGAAAAATGTGAATAGATCCATACTTATCACCCTGCACAAAACTAAAGTCCAAGTATATCAAAGACCTCAATATAAAACCAGACACACTAAACCTGTTAGAAGAAAGAGTGTGGAAGAGCCTCAAACTCATTGGCACAAGAGACAAATTCCTGAACAGAACACCAACAGCACAGGCTCTAAGAGCAACAATCAATAAATGGGACCTCATGAAACTGAAAAGCTTCTATACTTCTACAAAATAAAGGACACTGTCGTTAAAACAAATCAACTGCCTACAGATTGGGAAAGGATCTTCACCAACCCTATATCTGACAGAGGGCTAATACCCAGTATATACAAAGAACTCAATTAGTTAAACAGCAACAAATAAAGTCATCCAATTAAAAAATGGGGTACAGAGCTAACCAGAGAATTCTCAATAGAGGAATAAAGAATGGCAGAGAAACACTTAACGAAATGTTCAAGGTTCTTAGTCATCAGGGAAATGCAAATCAAAACAATCCTGAGATTTCACCTTACACCCATCAGAAGGGCTAAGATGAATAACTCAAGTGACAACACATGCTGGAGAGGATGTGGAGAAAGGGGAACCCTTCTCCATTGCTGGTGGAAATGTAAATTTGTACAACCACTTTGGAAATCAATCTGGCCCTCAGACAATTAGGAATAGTGCTTCCTCAAGATCCAGCTATACCACTCCTAGGCATATATCCAAAAGACGCTCAAGTATACAACAAGGACATCTGCTCAACCATGTTTGTAGCAGCTTTATTTGTAATAGCCAGAAGCTGGAAAAGTCCTGATGCTCCTCAGTTGAGGAATGGATACAACTTTCATCTTTTATCCATTCCTTCTCCTCATCTTTTGTCATCTCCTCTTAAGCTCTTCCGCTTCATTTCTTTGCTAACGCCAGAAGGCTACTTCCATCTCTTCACCTACCAGTCCATCTAGAATTTCCACAACAGAATCATCTTTAAATTCTGCTTTTGTTTGTCAAAACCTGAGTCTCAAATCTTTCATGACAACTTACCTGGTACCAGTTTGAATCTATGAGACCAGGAGTTTGAGGAAACCTCATCAACTGTAAAACACCACAGACCTGTCATTCACAGTAAATGGCTCTTTCTGGATATGACATAACATGAGCTACCTTCCCTGAAGTATAGCCTGATTCGAAGCTCCTGACTAATGTACCTCTGTGGGCCTTACTGAGGTCACTTCATCACTGCCAAAGACTATGCATATTTTTCCTGTCTCCATGTTCTCTCCGGAGAAAGACATCAAGACTACCTGAAAAGCAGAAAGGTGTTTTTCATACTATAAAATGAGTAGACCTACATGGCTTGCCCAAGAGCTCTACTCTTGACCCCCTGTCTTGTTTATTTTATTAGAATCTAGAGTGAAAATAAATCACATTCTTGTCTGCAGATATTAAAAGTATGGGGGAAATGCAGATGACAAGATTAAAGTTCATGGAGAACTCCAAAGGAGGTCAAAATGAAGAGCATAGAATGTGACAGATATTAATAACTTTTGAATGTGAAGTTCAAAACTCTAAAGGAATGAGATGAGGGAGACCCCACATACTTATTATACTAAAAACATTCCAGGGTAGGAGGTCAGGATGAGGGGGAAGGTCATAAATTATTTATAAGGAAAATACTAACTGCCAGCAGTTTTCTTCCAAGCCAGCAAAAGCATCCTTAAGCTACATTAATGGCATCACATTGTCTAGAACAAAGAATGAGCTTGTTGCATGGTGTTCACTAAGCAGACAGCCCAAGAGCATTTTCAGTTCTTGTTGCCATATCAAATGAAAAACTAACCATGAAGAACTATGATGGATCTGGAAATGACATGCAGTTCATAGGCTTCCTTACATTTAACTTGAAAGGGTAAGCATTAAGAAAACACAATTTCTGGTTTGGGATTTGATGTTTGTTTGATTTTCAGAATGGCTCACTATTTAGCCCAGGTTGACCCAGACCTTTTTATATAGCCCAAGTTGATGTTAAACTCAATATCTTCAGGCCCAAGCCTCATCATGCTGGGAGTATGAGTGTGCATTACTATGTCTGGATACAATGTATATTTTAAGGATGGTCATGAAGAAGGAATGGATTTATTCCCTGTACTGAGGACAAGAACAAGACTTATTGGTGGAAATTTATGGAAGAGGTAAACAAGTAGAAGACAATAATGTACTTTTAGGTAAGAGATGAAAAAAGTGGAATCAGATGGCTTGAGAAATGAACTTCCCGTGACTAGAGATGTCTGAACATAAATTGAGTGACATATCACAGGGGATTTTTATGTCATTCTTGGAGTAAATAACATGAAGTTACACGGCACCTCGAGCACCTCTTCCCAGGCCTCACAAATCCTCCCCTGTTTCCTGTGTAGATGTTTACTGTGTTTGTTCCATTGCCAGGTGTCTTTAACAGACTATGCCTTTTCTAAGAGTAGAGAGACTTGGTGTTTTGTTTATGTATACAGACTTCTGATGCAATTCCTTTAGGGATTGAGTCATAAAACATATTTCAGAGCACTAACAAAATTATGAAGTTCTATCTAGAAAGACCCCATCTGTTCTTCCAGAGCAAATTTCTCAAACCTTTCCTTGACTTTTTAATAGTTTATGATCTGTGGCACATTATTTGGCATGGTTTAAATTTTTTATTACATGGTAATGCTTAATATGTGTCCTTCCAAGCTCCCTAACTAGACTGTAAGTTCTGAATAAACAAAAGAATCAATTGCCTTTTAAAAACTATGTCAATGGCATCATTAAATCCAGCATCAAATAAGATAATATTAACGTGTTTACTGAGAAAAAAAAAACATTTTAACATTAAAAATCACCTTTAGGACCTGTGCATGGTGGCACACACCTGTAATCCCCGCACTCAGAGATGCAGAGGCAGCCAGATTTCTGTGAGTTCCAGACCAAGCTGGTCTACAAAGCGAGTCCAGGACAGCCAAGGCTACACAGAGAAACACCGTTTTGAAACAAACAAACAAAAACACATTTGGGCTGAGGAGATGGCTCAGTCTGTAAAGTGTCTACCGCACAAGCACAAGGACCTGACTGCAGATTCTTAGCACCCATGCAAAAATGTGGCATGTCTGCATGTGTGTTTGTCATCCAAGCAACGGACGGAACCAGGGGATAATGGGTGGGTCTACAAAGTTCACTGGCCAGCCAATTTAGCTGTCTAAGGAGCCCTGGATTCAGTGAGCAATCTTATCTCAGAAGATTATTTGAAGAGCACTTAAGGAAGACACTTGACTTTCATGTCTGGTCTCCATACATATGAACACGTGTTTTTATGCCTCTGAATGCACAAACAAACACACATGCAAACCATGCACATGGAGGGGAGCCACCTTCAACTCATTAACTAAAAAAAGAAAAGCTAGTAACCTTTTAGCAAACAAACAAACAAAAAAACATGTCAACTTAACCAAGAGATCAACCACATATTTGAGGACATGTTGATTGACTGATTCAGGAGCAAAGCTCTATAAAGGGGTTCAGCTTCATCTCTTTGGCATTCTGGATACAAATGAGTAACCTTCACCTAAATGTGAAGAATTGTCATACACCCCCAGACTGAAGGAATTTCTACAAAAGATGTGACCAGCAATAGGACAAAGAAAGAAATACGAACCCTTCCAAACAGAGGAAACATATCCCTACATGCAATGAGGGGCTCTTGAGTTAAAAATGGTGAGAAATCTAACAACAGCTATGGGTGAGTTTTTGGTATTTTTACAACAGTGTTGATTTCCTGGCTTTGTATTACATTGTGGCTGTGATGACATCAAAGTTAAGGAAAGCTAAATGTTGTGTTTCAGACCCTGGAAGAGCTTTAACATACCAAAGCAGACCTGACCTCTGGATTCTCCCAGAATCCCTCAGTCCCTACATGTTACAGGGAATGACTGGCATACTCCACCCATTATACTGAACTTTACAGCCCAGGGGCAGGGCTTCCTCTGCTCCAGAAGCTCTTTACATATAATCCAGACATTTTGGTTCTGTCTCTCTTCCTGCACATGCTCTTTCCTTCTCCCCCATTCTTCTCTGTCTCCCTGTTGGCATGACAACTTCCCTGGCCCTGTTCCTTAGGACCAGTGAACCCTCTCAACAGCTGCTCCCTATGAACTGGCCTTTATACTTTTATTTGGCTTGAACTGACTCATTTTGTTGGTGGAGAATACCTATCACTAAGAAAACACCATAAGGAATAGTATAGTATTTTTACACTTTGTCTGTTAAGTCAAAAATGACAGGAAACTAAAAGTTGAATACGTCCCACTTTGGTTTTCAACAGCATTGGGCATCCACAGCACCAGGATAGCTACTTTCACCAACACTAACAGCTGAAATCAATTCTCATGACCTGGAATGGTTATGCTCTGCATGCCTCCTGTGGAAACGGAATTAGCAAATATTGGAGAGTTGCTCCTCAAGGACACAGAGCCTTAATTTTCTGAAAGCCTCTGTGCAGATAGTTTTCATCCAAACAAGACGTCTTTGTTTTATGAAGGTTTCTCTTAGAAGACATGCTATTTGACATATTCATTAACATGGGATTCAACAGCCAATAGTACTGTAACTGGTATGTTGAGGATGGTTTATCTAACACTCATATAATTTTTTTCCTACTAGACACATCACAGCTTTTATCAGGGCATTTTAGCACTGTACTTAGAAACCATATCAAATAGTAAAACCATCAATAAAAAGCTTAAAATGCAAAAACAAATAAGAAATGTTGCATCAGGTGACATATTTTTTTTTCCTTGTACTCTTCTTCACGGGATGATCACAAAAGCTTTTGTAATTTGCCAGTTACAAATAAATTTTAACAAGTGAGCTCATTCACCAATGTGGAATCTATGGGAAGGAATCAATTGTATTTTTAAACACATCCAGTGATTTTGAACTTATAGGCCTTTGCCCTTGCTGAATAAGAAAATAAGAATAACATTTCACTTGAAATGATAAACCAAATTCTTGAAAATTTAGTTCAGGGCCAAGAATGCTTCAACTATCAGTACACAGCAGAGACTGAGGGTTATTCACTGACATTAAGACATACCAAGAAAAAAAATGCAGGACTTTCAGTTTGGGAGCATTTTAATTTTGCAGCTCAGGGCTGAGGATATAACTGAGTGTAAACCACCAGCCTAAACATGCAGAAAGCCCTACATTTGTCATCCTTTGTAACACACACACACACATGCACACACACACACTCACATTGTAACTTCTGTTCCAGTTCCTAAGCTTCTTCCCCATCCTGGCTATACTGAGAACATTTGCCATTCTGTGGTCCCATCAACTCTAATGCTCTGTATCTCCTTCCCATTTTAATCTCTGCTGCACATAGCCACAACGTGAACTCCCTCAATAACAGGGCTTGCTTGACCATCGGGAAACTCCTTCTTAATGAACATATGGCCCAGTCTCCATTCCTATTACATCTATTTATTTTCAACTTATGACAAAGGGATTCTAACATCTCCTCTTCTCCCCAGTCCTCTATCAATCTCTCTCTCCCAGTGCTACCTAAGCAGCCTGTCTAGCTGGTTAGTGGCCCCTGTGAAATCATGCTGGTGATGCCTTTACTATCCCTTTGGGAACTAGTGTCTTTTTGGCTTTTTTTTTCCTTTCCATATCTTTAATTTTCCCCAAATAATGAACTTGAGTAATTACTGCTTCCATTGCTAGTTTGTCAAGTATTTTTTCAGATAGTCACCAAACTGTACTGATTATAGATACATAAATTAAGTTGCCTAATTACCCTTGATCAAGTCTTCCCTGTTGTCATTCCTACCCATTTCTGTTGCAATCTACTCACCCAGACAGGGGCTGTCAGGCATTCCGTCTGTGCTGCACAGTGCCAGTGCTGGAGCTTAAGATGGCATATAGATCACCTGAGTCTATGGTAATAAGTTCTTAGCTTGTCTTCCACATCTTGTCCTGTCCACTTTATAAGCTAATTAATCATATAAAGCAGACAGTTAATCAGCCTAGATGCTCCCCATTGCTGCCTGGCAAAACTCCAAACACCTTCTGCATGGTAGGCAAAGTCCCTCTATAGATATTATTTATAAAGACTTCTTTCTCTAAACCTATTTACAAGCTGTGACTAAGCCCGATGGACAACTTGCGTTCTTGAATATGTCCTATTCCTCTCCAATTAAGTCCTTTGTTTACATTTTCCCCTTCTTTGGGAATATTTTGCCCCTAAATCTGTCCACCAAAATCTTACCCATTTTCCATGGCTGAAATCTCATCTTTTCCACCAAGACTTCTCTGGCTTTGTAACTAGGAATAGGCTATGTCTCAGACTCATCACAGTGTTTTGGAATCATGGTCTGTGTATTTGTATTGACACCTAAATTATTTTACACTCTCCCTATATTCAGAAATCTTTGAGGGACAGAAATATCAACTCTATCTTGCATCCACTACAACACCTCACATTAATGCTCAGTCAAGTGATATTTAACAAACAGAATAATAAGAAGTCTAACATACCTAATGTGTACGTATGTAGAGTGTAATTTACGTGTAATCAATGTAAAACAGAATGACCAAGGTACAATACATTGTTAATGAATCATACTATCAGATTAAAATTTTAAACATGCACCAAAGAATAGCATAATTGTGTACTAATAATACATATTATTAATACAATTATCAGCAAATAATAATTAAGTAAATTAATATTTATAGTATGAAATCAAATTTGGGGGGAATGTCTGAGTAGGTCACTATGGTAACATTAACTCTTTAGACCCAGTGGCTATAAACGATTTCTAGACACAGAGTTGTATATCCTTCATTCCGGAGATCGCTAAACAACATATTAGAAAAAATGTATCCAATAAATGTATAAATTGTATAGGCATCACTAGCCACAGCAAAATAACGAATGGTTCATTACCTAATTTGAAAGACTTTCTACTGTTGCCTAAGTAAAAAAAGTAACTCAGTGTTTGTTCTCTGTTCCAATGGCACAGTGGATACTAATGAAATAAATCACCCTCATTACCATCTCTAGCACCATTGTCATAAAAATATATTCCTTAGTTAAAAAAAGTTCAAAAACTGACACTGAGAAACACGGCTCAGTGGGAAAGTGCAACAACTGTGGAAGCTTTCTGACATCAAAGAAGAGCCGTTCATCATCATCATCATGGCCATGATGCTTTCATTTACAAGCAATGAACAATGCAGAAGAGGGAACATCAGGTCCTGAGCATTTAACAACGGCATTTCTTCCCAAGCATGTTCTGTTTCATTTTGGAGAAATTGCATTTATTCCTCTGAGACAAGGGTAAAAATTCAGATAGTGAAAACATGTCAATACTGTACTGAGATACACTAAACACATTCCCTCCTCCTTCCTTTTCTAAAACTCATATTTTAATTGGTGTAACTTCTGGTACCATTCAAAAACACTGGCTCTTGGCTTCCCGTAATTTTGACTTGACAGCTGAACTTGAAGTGTGATCCTGTATGCGACACTACAGGACAAAAGGCAATACTTCAGTCACTTTGGCACAAACTGAACCAGCTTACACACAGAGAGTGAAGGTTGCCTGAGTTTCCACTCTCTAGATCACAAACCTCTTTAAAGTTGTTCGCTGAAAGGAGTGTAAGAGCCGGAAGACCAGGACGACTGCTGCAAGATAGTGTCTTCTCGACATGACAGAGGAGCCGCACCTGTGAGATCTCAGCAGTGTGGTTGCCTAAATAAGACCTGCGTGATGACAATGCCGGGTGACATGCCAGCCTGGATAGATCAAATCTCACAAGGTCCCACTCCCAGATGAAGAGCTATGGGCAACCAATAGCTGGTGAGAAAGGGAAAATTGGTTTTGTCCAGGAACGAGTTCCCTCATGGGTTATCTGATCACTAATAGTCTACCCTAATCACGTGTATATATGAGTACTACTTAATGGCTCAGTACGATAAGTATGTGTGTATTTATACACAAATATATATATATATACAAATTTATATATATATATATATATATATATATATATATATATATATATGTACGCAGAACAGGTCATGAATATGAAATAAAATGGAGAAACATGGGAAGAGTAAGGGGAGCAGAAGAAAGGATAAAAATGATGTAAATACAGTATTCATGCATGACAGTCTCAAAAAAATCAGTTAAAAATAAATTTCAAGTGCTTTCATTACAAAAGAAAAATTGCTCACTTATTTGGTTTAAGTGAACTTAATGAGCACCTACTATATGTCATCCTGGGATTTAACAGGTGATTAAGAAGAAGTCACAAAACCCAATAGGCATCTGTCACACTGAGCATCCTGTAATATAATGTGCTAGTTGTCTGAAGAAGACTGAGACTCACAGAGAGGATAGTCTAAGACGTTGTAAGATAATGGAAAGGATGTCTTTTTAAACTAGGACTTGCAAGACAAACATATTTAAACACATCTTCAATCACAAGGTCAGTGCCCAGCTGACTCAGTTTTAGGATAATTTCAAGGCTTTGTCTATGCAAGTGATTGACAGCAACAGGTGGAATACACCCTGACACTGAACTGAGATGTGCATTGCTCATGAGCGTGACTTTCTTCTCATAAATCAAAGAAGTTTAGGGTGAGGAATAGACACTACGTTGCCCATTGAAAATGTTACTGGAAGTGACCTTGAAAAATGCCTGCACCAGACAAAAAATAAGATGAGAGAGACTTGATTGATACTTTTAGCATTCACCATACAGATTATGGGAAAACAAATTATCCTTATAAGATTTGCTTTTATTATTTTTAATTGATGTGTAGTTGTGTCTCTGAATGGGGCTATGTGCTTTTAAGTGCAAATATCCTGAGGCATTGGGTCTCCAGGAGCTGGACTTACAAACAGTTGTGAGCCACCTGGCATTGATACTAGGAGCCATACTTGGGTCCTTTGGAAGAACAGCAAGTGTCTGAACCACTGAGCCATCTCTCCAGCCTCCAAGTTATATACATTTTTTAAAGGTCCATTTTGGTTTAGTGATAAGTAATAAAACCACTCTGGTGATAAGTCATAGGACATTAGTAAGGAAAATATTTGAATGGCCTGTCCTCTCAGTGTGGAAATAAATCAGGCCTCTGAACGAAGAGGCCACATGGTGGAGATTATTCACAAAGCCTGCCAACAGAAATCCTCACAGTGATTATTGTTATCTGAGACAAACAGCATTCAGTACAGCAAGCCCCAGTGTTAGGCTTCTACTTAGCCATCGGTGTATCTTAATTTTTAATTATTAATGTATTTCCCCTCATATTATGTGACATATATGAATTAACAAAAATCATTTAATCACAAATTGATAAGCAGGTATAAAAGAAAGATCAACATCCAGCCTTCTCTTCTAAAAACAAAGATTGGCCCATAACCAAGAAATATACAAGTGTGTGAAAATATCATAATGAAGCCCATTATTCCATACAATTGACATATATATATATGAAAAGAAGAGCTAAATAATTTAAAATATAATTATATAAAGCAATTGAAATTATAGGTGTTATGCATACATTAATATTATTATATAATTATGTCATATAAATATACTATACATGTATACCTATAAAAATGTACAACAAAGCAGAGAATGGACCACAGTTTTATCTAGTTGTCTCACTAACATGATCCAGAGATGATTCTATTTTCATCCGCCTTCTTTTTTAATTTTTCTAATTTGGTTTTTGATTTTTGGAGACAGGGTTTCTCTGTCTCTTCTTGGCTTTCCTGGACTCACTTTGTAGACCACGCCGGCCTCAAACCCACAGAGATCCACCTGCCTCTGCTTCTGCTGGGATTACAGGGTCATCTGCCTTCTTAAGGATCTATCTTGACCACCTTTTTAAACCACCCTGTCCCAGAGTGAATTGGGCAAGAAAGCAGCTAAGCAGTCCCAAGTCTTCTGGAGCAAAGATCTCTTGATTTTGCCTCTACTCACTTGTAAGGAGCCTACTGCCAGGTTTCAGTATATTTGATTTAAAAACACAGCATATCAACAGCGACCATATAAACTGTTGTGAGTTTTTTCAAGTCCCAGAGAGATCATTCAAAGTATTAGCTGGTAGAGAAATCAGAAGATGTTTCTAAAACATTGAGGAAAAAGTCCTTAGAAATGTTTTTGCCAAGCTAGTTGTAGAGAAACAATCGTATACTAAAAATACTGTAATTTCTCCCAATGCTTCATTTCTCTAGGTAAAAGTGGCCCATGGCACAAAAACAAATCCTTAATAAGGTTGAAATGTACAGTGGTTATGCTTTATTTATATTAGGCTTGTGTTTCTCTAGCACTTTTTAATTTTTCTGTCTCTCCCAACATTTTTAGTTTCCTGAGTGCCTGCGATACAACTTGAAAGTAAAACAATTAAACCAATTGCCATAAAAGACAAAAGGTCTTGATAAGGGCAGCAAATGTTTATTGGTTTCACAGAACAACATATTCGCAGTTTGCTTGCTGTAGAAAACAAATTCACTACTGAAGAATTCCAGCTCCCTAACTCTACATATCAAGATGCTGGAGAGAAGCTAGAGGGAATGTCTGTGCTTTTAATTTACTGATCCTATTTAGAAGGAAAGCTACTTGAGTCACCCCGGCTCACTTTCCCTAGTATTAGTCACATTGCATTTTCTTCAGTCTCTGAGTGTGTTTCTATGTAAACAAACCATGTAGTTCACTTGGGGATAGAAGTCACAGTATTTGAGATTACAAAGACCTATTAGATCATCCGGTCTGACCACAAGAGATAGCCTCAAGATAGAGAACACAACCGTTGATCTCTGCCAAGAGGTCAAGAAGAAAGAGTTGGCAAAAAAGATTTTCCGAGCTGTTTTGGTTTTTAACTCATCTCACAGTGCATTGCTCACTTCCCAAGTGGGCTAGTAAAGTTATCGCTGAGCAGCTGTGCTTATCTGGGTTGATAACCTTCCGCACCCATCCCCCATTTATGAAAGAATGATCTTGTTCGCAACATATGAAGAGCAAAGACAACGCTCTTCGAATGTCCTGAGTGCTGGAGTACTGTTTCTTCAGTGAACAAGGGATAATTTTTTGTCTTCTGGTTTTCTTCAGCTCCTTTCACTAATCAGAAAAATCTGACATTCCAACTTGACTTTAGCAGAGCTTGAATGGACATCATAGAATGCATTGTGGTTGTGACTTTCTGCTTTACAAATCAAAGTAGCATCCATTTCCATTGTCCATTCTTCATGGAATCAAGTGTGATAAAGGGCAGTTTGAAACAATACTAGGAATCCTAACGTAATAAACACAGAACAAAGGAGATAGGCAGCTATCCCTGAGTTTTCAGTGTCCTCCTTGATGTACAGCTGACATGTTCCACTTACCTGGATCATATCCAGAAATTACCAATATTACTAAACAGTAAGAGCATATATAATCTAAACATACATTCAGACACAAGTACACACAGGCACAAAAGTACAGAGGAAAAACTAACAAGGAGTAGGAAATAACCTGGTGGCATGAAGAATAAATTAGAAAAAAACAGATCCAAATATTTTCAAACACAGTTATTCCTCATTTGCTGAACACAAACCAACCCAGCTCTGGAAGGAAATATGTTTTTATTGAGTTAGAACTCCTGGCGTCAGCAGTGAGGAGATTATTTTATGTTAGAATTGCTATGGGAGAAAAGAATGGTCTTTGACTTCCACAAGTTTACATCCCACAGCAAAGGTTTACATTTCATTTTAGCATTTAACAAATATAAGGATTTGGTGGGAACTCTATACAGCTATCCATGGGCACCAACTTTGCGTTGTAAACCAAGCCTTTCTACCAGGTTTTCTGGACAATGAAAAGAGAGGCAATAGATATTCTCTCTGCTTTTTCTACTCGCATGGTACTATGTGAAAGACAATCATATAGTCCCACATCACTCATCTCCTACAGGATGGAGAGTGGTGACACTTCGAAATGACACACTTCTGTTATCCTGCTTCTGTTGACTTTAGAAAGTGAACTAGAGTTTGGAGAAAAACAAACTTCCCTCAATTTTCCCTATCTGAATGTACTAACATGAAGATTACTTCATAAAAATTGGGTAGAGATAAGAGAAACCTAGAAGGATAGTGAAGGCTCCTCCTAGGTCAAGCAGGAAATTCTTGTATGCTTGCAACTGAGAGAGAAGGAGAAGTTCTTAGCAGCTGGAGTCAACACTGGAGCTTTCAAGAATGGCCATCATTAGTGAGGTCCAGTTCCATCCTGTGGCCTTCTGGAACACAGTTGGGGGATTCCTAGCCCTAACTTCATTCTGCACTTTCCCTCCAACTTCTTCCTGGTGACTTCTGTGGTTAAACATACTGAGAAGCAATAAGAAAAAGGCACCATTTCGAGGCTGTACACAAAGGAGCCCCTGGGGCACAGAACAGCATAGGAGAGAAGAATTGGCGAGGAAATGCAGAGGCCACAGAGCCAACTAAACTTAGAACCACGCAAAGTCACAGGACAATGTGTGTGCTGTATTCAGAACTAAACACATTGGGAGATTGGTTAAGAGCAATGTTCCATCTGCAACATAACGTTTTTGGCACTTTCCCATTTGAACATCAAAGCCATATCAATGTGAATTTCCAACTCAAAGCCATAGAACTTAAATGGTAAAGTTGAGCCGAGCCAGTATTCTGCGAAGCCAAGGTCTGTAATTGGCACTTTTACATGTCAAACAACTCTACAAGATAAATTTAGCTTTATAATGCTGACCTCAGAACACACAAGGTTCAGAATTACTTATAAACCTTAAGAAATGTTAAACTGTGTTCAGAACAGTTTTAGGTTTAACCAGAATATATTCTTTAGAATTCTCCTTACTGTGATGAAACATTGTAGCCAAAGGCTAGTTGGGGAGAAAAAAAAAAGTTTATTGGCTTACACTTCCACATCACAGCCTATCATACAAGGAAGTCAGGGCAGGAACTCAGCGCAGGAACCTGGAGGCGGGAGCCGATGCGGAGGCGATGGAGGGGTGCCGTTTACTGGCTTGCTCTTTCTGGTTTTCTTTCCTGCTTTTCTTTTCTTTTTTTTAATAAAACCCAAGACCACCAGCCCAGTAACAGTATCACCCACAATAGACTGGGCTCCTCCCCTGTAGATCACTAAGTAAGAAAATTCCCCACAAGGGTTTGCATACAGCCCGATCTTATAAAGGCATTTTCTCAGTTGAGGCTCCCTCTCTCAGATAACTCTAACTTGTGTCAGATCAGGTACTCATTCATGTATCTCATATAGGGACATCCTAGTAAAATGATTAGCCAAAATCCTTTGTTCTTAGGCATGGCAGGTAATAGAAAGTTCATTTCCCAGGAATTCTTTTTTTTTTTTAACCTTTCTGTTTGGTGCTTAGGGATATGCTTTCCTTAATCAAAAATATTATTTATGTGTGTACATGCATGTGTGTTGTGCAAGAGTCAGGGTCATAAAGCGACATAAAGAGAGACAGAGACACACACAGAGAGACACACACAGAGAGATATGTCCCATGCTTGTCGGAAAAATCCTTATAGGAGTCACAACTCTAGCCTTCCATTATGAGATCAGGGGATTGGACTCAGGTTGTTTGGTTGGTGCAACCAGAACTTTGAAATGCTTTGCCATTTCTGAGTTCTTTAATTTTACTTGACTTAATGTGCTTTGCATATAGGTTTCACTATATCAACAGCACCTAATTACGCAATAATAAAGAGCTAAAAATAAGTCAAGACTCCTGGCTGCTTAGGGGTCGTAGAACATGCATTTGAGAGTGCCATTGTGTCTCCTTGAGGCTTGTCCACACTGGACAGAAGTACCGCATCACGACAGCAGTTCAGCCTCATCACTGAACATGAGCTGCCCAAGTCTGGAATTCCAGTTATGATTTGAATTCTATACATTTCATTCCAGCGTACAAGTGGCAGCCACAGAACACTTGGAGCCTTATTCATCAAACAATGAGACATTCTAGAATTCCTGGACCTGATGAACATTTTATACATGTGGTCTGGCTGCCCTTGATACAAAGGAATCAACCTTTAGTGTGGTATTGCCGTGGGTTGGCCTGCTGTCCTTTGTCTCTGTAAATTGCCGGTTCAGAGTCAAAGCTGAATCTCCAGCTACACTCTTCTGCACGATCCCATCTGTCCCCCCGTCACACGCACTCTCAGCAAAGCCAGCAGTAGTTAACTCATAGACGCCACCAGGAAGAGCTAACCTCCGTGTTTCAAATACCCTATGCACCATGGAAAATTTGACAGTTTCCTAAATCTAAAATGGGCAGATGCACCTGCAAACAGATTCTGGATCCAGAATTTTCCACTTGACAGAAATTCTTTAGTTTCTAAGGAATCTTGTAATTTTAACTTGTTATCACAGCCCATAAATGATAAAACTGAACTCTTTCTAAAGTCCTATGGGAACAAGAAGTGATCTTGATTGACTAAGATTCATTCCCTCAGGGTCAACTGGGAAGTGAAAAAAACAGTAAAAACAAAATATGTTGTCATATGATATTTCTGCCATCATAAAAATGACAGAGTCATTTGCAGGTAATCTTAGAGAAAAAAAAATCTCTGCAGAACCATAATTTATTGGTTCTTTTACTTTTTGTCTGTCTTAGTTTCTTTCCACAAACATATCAGTTTGTGTTCCTTATGCTTAAAAGGGGCAGCAGAAAAAAAGCAAGATGCACCTTACATAGGATAAAATTGTGTTTGTTCAGAATTCTCTTTCCCCCAGTTACATTTGTAAAGGTTGCATCTCTTTCCCCTAACATAACCACAAGCATTTACTGAAGCAATACAGAAAAAGAGAATGTGAGAAGTCAGAATCCTCCCTGTAGACAATGCCCATGCCTATCGGACACCACGTTAGGTGAACTTCTCCCATGCTCCACCTTGCCTTAATGCACCATGTAGAGAGAGGGCTCTCATGCTGTAAAGATGTCACATATATTTTCTCTTCACTCGGAGCTTTCTGAATAAAGAGAGATCTATTTGTCTCCATGGTGTTTTGCCATTAACAGTATCAGAGCTGCTGGAACACAATGGGAGATGTGTTTTCCCTTAACCTCTTGACTCAGAGATGTTCTGATGCTAGATGTTATTGCATTTTGCATTAGCCCAGAACAGTGGGAGATCAGTGACGGATGGAAAAAGGCTATGAGGAGCCATGGCAGCCCTCATGTTCTCCACATTGCAGTTGGTGGCAGAACACTAAGCGTATAATATTAATTCAGAGAAGGCACAAATGGGAATTGAGAAAGGAGGTGGTGAGTTGTGCCTTTCTCATCCTTTCCATCACTGAGATAATCTTCCCTGGAAAGTGATATACAGGGCTTGTTTATACGTATTACCTTGGCAGAAGCTAATTTACTTTTCTTTGTTCCCCTAGTGATCTAAAAAACCATGGAAGGAGGAAAAGAGTCTCACACGTACTGCTTAGCTATGAAAACACCTCCATATCATCTTACCCATGTCTGTTTTTGACAGTATGGATAGAGAGACATATCTTCCCATGTTATAGGACAGACTCAAAATAAGATTCTACTGTGTGTGAGCACTGAGTCCTCAGTGAGCATCTCGAGACTGCACATTTCTCAGCACTCTAGGCATCTCAGATTACCTAGTTCTGTTCACAGATTTATGCCTTTGGATGGCGAAGTTCAGGAATTCAAATGACTTGACTATGGCAGGAACATTTTGGGTGACAGCATTCATACTCCCAGGTAGATTCCTTTTACATGGGCTCTAGATGGGTACTCTGCTGAATGAGTGATTACTGTATGATTAGGAGCATGGGTAATGTTACAATGTTTCTGAGTTCTCTATCAGAGAAGAACCCTGAAGTACTTTTTAAAAAAGACTTATTTTTCTCTTTAATTATGTGTATAAAATGTAGGTTTGTGCGACTACCCAAGGAGGCCTGAGGAGGGTGATTCTATTGAGCTGAAGTTACAGAGTGTAAGCTACTCAGTGTGGATGCTAGGAATAGAAATTGGGCCCTCTTCAAGAGTAGTCTGCACTCTTAGTTAACAGCTGGGCCATCTCTCTGCCATTTTAGGATAGGATTTATAAGCACATTGGAAGAGGCAGTTGAACATACCTATCCAAAGACAACAAGCAATTCCTGAGTTTTGTATTCACAGGTTGCATAGCTCGGCAACTGAGATTAAGTAGTAAAAAAAATAAAATTGCAATTCCATATGATCCAGCCATCTCATTCCTGGGCAAAAACAGGGGAATCTAAGTCAGCATAGCACAAACAAAATTGCATATTCATATTTAATGTGACAAGTTCATGATTGCTAAGGACTGAGCAGGCCTAGAATAGGACCAATAGATAATGGATACAGAGAATTTGCTACCTATACAACAGGATATTATTTAGACCAAAAAAATTGAAATCATAGACTTGAGATCTAGCTCAGTTGGTAGAGCACTTGCCTAGCCTGCATGAATTTCTTACTTTAATGTCCAAACAAAGCATGGTATCACGTTACTGTAATGCCTACACCTGGGATGTGAATGTCAAGGGATCAGAAGTTCAAGGTCATCCTTAACTACAAAAAGAGTTGAAGGCCAGCCTACGGTGCATGGGAGTCTGTCTCAAAAACCAAAAAGAAAGAAAAGAATGGAATCATATAATTTGCTGGACAAATGAATGGAATGAAAGATTATCATGTTGAGTGAAGTAGTCCCAACTCTGGAAGACAAGTGTCATGTGTTTTCTTGCATATGTCAAATTTAGAAGAAAAAAAGAGATAAAGTTGAAAGCAGAGATATTTGGGAAGAGGACAAGAAATGGCAAGGAGATATGTAAAGGGAACATATAATAATAAAATATCTGAAAAATATTTTCTTCTACTCTTGCTGTTCGGGAGTATATGTCATGTACTGATAACATCAGACCCACCTAAGAGCTGACTGAATAGTTGGGATTTTGAAAATTCATAGTGATTGAACTTAGGTTCTCACTTCTCCTTGAAGCTCCAGAAAGGGACGATGAACCAAGGCTGACTTTGAGAGGACAAATGTCGTGTCTTAGAAGTGCATGCTATGCTTGGCCCAAAGATGGGACTAAGGACATTAAAATTTCTCTTAATGAACCAAAGGAAAGAGTAATCTGATGTCTAACAATTAAAACTTGTGAATGAGCTATCATCAAGAAAATTTACAAACTTCTAAATTTCTAGTTTCTTTAAACTGCTTTGGTAAGCATCCCTTACACGACAAAGATCAAGACACCAGCAACACTGCGATGTTCTGAAGATTGCCAGTATATTAGAATATAGCTGGATTGAATAAATGGATTACAAAATAAAACAGCATTTCTATTACCAATATAGGTCTTATAATCTGTATCTTTCATGCTCCCTTTTGTTTGTTTTTTGTTTTGTTTTGTTCAAACTGGGTCTCACCCTCTAACCCAAGATGAGTTCAAATTTATTATGCATTATAGGCTGGCCTCAAACTCATGGCAATCCTCCTGTCTCACTCTGCCTTTCCAAGTGCTAAGATTAAAAGAATGACAATCATATCCAGCTGGATATTTAGAAGTTAACCTTCTAAAGCTTTCTTTTTTCCTTCCTGAGAACCAAGATTAATTTCCAGGAGATATTATAGACATTTGTATGTTGGTATATTTGAGAATTTGGGGGCTAACAGTGATTATATATATATATATAATCATATATATATACATATATATATGTATATATATATATGATGCAGTGAAGAGTTTTCCTGAAGGAATAGAACACACACTCAGCTAAAATGAAGGTAAGGAGTCTTTGGAAACACATTTTAACACCCTCGTGAAATTGATACTAAGATGGTCATTTACCTCCAACTCTGCTCTACCACAGGCTTCTGGGTAAAAAGCACTTCATTGCAAGCTCCTGGACACTATGTTATCACTAGAATTCAGGTGGACACATCCTGTTGTCAAAGCCGGTAGATGAACAATCACATCAGCATGGTTTAGTCTTTATGGGGGTGCGAGGAACCTCCCAGCACTCATATGATTGGGGGAATCAAAGGTATGTGAACCCACCCAAGTTTATGTTGCTGAAAAAGAAAAGATTATTTTACACAGGGGGATGATAGCATATAAAGCTTTGTGGATACATGGACAGAACCAAGTAGATCTGTGTATGTCAAGTGGCTCCATATGTGGAGTAGGCAACCTCTTACCCAACAGACACAGATATTCAATGTGTTTCACTTCAAACTTGCAGCAAATGTTGCAAAATCAGGTCAGTGTTCTTGCCAGACAGGCCTCAGTCTCTGCTAAAGGAAGAGGCACTGAGGTAGGGAATGGATAGCCATTTTACAGTCTTGATCTGAGCTCTGCTGTGCAGTTTCATGGTAGCCTTCACAAAGCCCACCAAAACTTCAACCATGCTTTATCCCTAAGGAGGGCTAGTTAATCTTGACTCCATATTTGCCCAACACCCGCTGTGATTCTCCATGAAATATTTGAGCATGGAATCAAAGTGGAAAAGGAACCTAATTATTAAGGTGATTGAGGGAGTCACTGCACTGTGTGTTATGCCAGCTGCCAGAAAATAATACAGTGAATTAGAGTACTTCACTAAGCATCCTCTGACTACCTATCTGAATTTTCTCCTCAGAAGTGTCTGGGCTTATAGCAATCCTGTCCTAAACAACAGAGTTGAGTCACCTACTGGTTTTGGTGTTCATTGTAGGTTGAGCGGTTAATCTAAAACAAGTGGCATGTCTGTCATTAGAGGCTCTGGCCATCTTCATGAAATGACCCAGCTTCTACTTTGATATTATCAAGTATCCAAATAAGCACCAGAACCACCTCTTGGCATTGTTCTGAAGACAACAGGTGCATAACTCATCAATAAAGTTGTAATACAGAAGTCAGAGACCAACTTAGCTTAAATCTAGAACATGAACTAAAAACATGACTCCAGTACCTGGAAGCTTCCTCTCATGGGGGAACATTATTATTTATAATTTGATGATACTGAAGAAAATGCAATGCAATGGCAAAAAGATGACCCAAGTTTGTACTGCCTTTCTGAAATCAATCCTTTGCCATGACCCTAAAGGTATACCTCCCCACTCTCAACCCCATCTCGCTTCAGGATTGGCTCTCTGTGTCTTCCTTTGACCAACAAAATACCAGCATACACAAAACAAGCAGAAGCTTACAAAATCCTAAAGACCCCTGACTTTTTCTTGTTATTACTTCGTCAGGTTTACCTTGAAGACATGCTGGGTCTGCCTTGTTGGTGAATGTGATGTGCAGAGAACTGAATTAGCCCAGTGGCTCCATCCTACACACAATGGCTGCAATTAATCAGCCCAACCAAGGCCATAGCAACTGCCCCACTGAAGCACAGATCCATTGACTAAGATGGTTATTCATCTGTGTTGCTCATTATGCAGTATTATTATGACAATGGATAAATGATAGACAATTTGTGAAGATAAAATTCAACCCAAAGAAATGAAATATGAAAATACAGCCCTGCTACAAGTATGAAACAAATTTGAATTCTAAAATTCCAGTAAAATAACTCCACTCAGTCTTACCTTTCAAAGACCTTCCTAGGAAAAAAAGGCCCGGAGAAATCATGGTTTGTTCTTGCCATGTTGCTTTGTGCAAGTCCCAAGGAAAGCTAGGAGGCTGTACAGTTATCTCCCTTGATGTAATTCTAAACTATACAACCTACTACCTCAACCTGGGAACATGCATTCACAATGGCTGGAGAGCTACCACTTCTTAAGCTCTGCAATTTCAAGTTAGTCTTATAAAAGTCCTTCCTGCTGTTGCCTACTTGGGTCAATCGTAAGTAACAACACATAAAAAAAATTTTAAAAAGAAACAACACATCAAAGGGTCTGTCCAAGCAAAAAGGTAGAGAAAAATCTGGCTTGAGATTGCTCTGTGGTAGAAAGGAGCACAAATTGGGGACTGGTACCCTTGAAATTATATATTCATAAAAATATAGTAGTGTTAATCTAATAGTTGTTCTGATCAATACACCAGCCTCTGATAGCCATTGAAGAAATAGAAAAACTAATTGCTGTCTATACTTAGGTAACTGGGTGAGGGAGAAGTATTTGGAAAAAGCTAAAATTCTAAAAGGCAAAATTCTGAAATTTCTTAAGGGTTAGTAAAAGAGATGGATGAAGTCAGAAGCGTGAAAATATTGAACACAGGGTTCTAAGTAAAGCAGAGAGAACACAGAAGCCATATCAAGCACTCATCTCTAGATATCCACTTTGCCTGAGTTGTTTCAGCATCTTGTAATAATTTTTTCCCCTTGTGGTTTCTTTAGTGGTCTGTGAAAATCTGCCTCTATTCTTCTCTTTGTAAAAGAATGAGGTAAATTTCTCTGATGGAGTTTTTGAAATTTTTAATTAACCCTTTTCTGTCTCTTCAGTCCCAGGGAAATATATGATAAAGACTTGTTCAAGACAGACAATTCCCCAGCTCTGTGTCTGCTCACATTTGGTCTGATGTTTGTTTGGCCCATGGCCACCTTGCCTCACTGCAAAGCAGAACTCTCATTTTGACTTGTCATGAATGTGCTGGCATCTCTGAACACACTCTGAGCCTAGCTCTGCCATACTCATTATGTTCAAAGGACTAATCTACCCAAAGGATCAAGTTGTGTTTCTACATGCTGCTCTACTCCCCTTGATGGGTATGTTTCTTCTGATTTTTGTAACCTCAGTCTCTTGTATGGCCTTCCTGAATAAGGCTTATTTTCTTGAGGGGTCAGCTAACTAGTTTTGTGGGTGATAGGGGGAGGCTGAGAGGTTAATTTTGTCAAGAAAACCCCATGCATCCATCCTTTAGAACTCAATTCAAAGATTTATTTGATTAACTCACAAATTCTAATCTAACCTTCATACCATTGCCTTGCAAAGAATCATATAGATTCTTCTCAGCATTTATCTGTTATGTCATTCATTAGATGCCGAGCTATGCTGTTAATATCTAGTACTACTGACATGGCTACTACCTTGTACATGGCAGAAGATGATAGAAATATAGATAAAAGAAAGATATGATAGAATATATATTATATATATATATATATATATCCAAATCAAATCAAGAATATGCGCATGAATGGATAAATGTGAGTATAAATAAACCCAAAGATGAGGCTGTCTAATTTTTATACTCTGCCCCCTATTCTTTTCCTAATACTAGAATATCATTTCCGGCAAGATGGATTTGCTATCAAGACTTTAAATGGGAGAAAAATTACAGTGAATAAACTCATCCTGACTAACTCACTTGAATTCCTAGCTCTCATACGGAAATTCACAAAGGATTTCTGAGGCTTCTGCCTCTAGCCACTCACTTATGTAGAAGATTTCATAGTCATTGAACCCAAAAAGACAAAATATAATTTTTCACTTTACTTACATTTTTCACTTATTTTACATGGACAATTATCCCAATGGTATAAATTTAAAAAAAGAAAAAAGAAACAGGTAGGGGAGAGAATCGTTATCAGGAGACATGACTGAGCAAGGAGATGCCAGGACCCTGAGAGGCTCTTCTCCTCACACAGCTCAGACAGTTTCATAAATATCTGTAGATCACAAAATGATTCGCCTCCTATGCATTCTTGTTCTGCAGTCAAAGATTCAAAGAATCTGGTCTTAAAACACTAATAGTTTTCAATACTCTGCTCTTTGGGTTGTGTGAATTTTCATGTTTATTTGCACTGATTTTAGCCCATTATCATGTATTAGTGCAATTATAGTTCATTATGTCATTAGTGTAAATATTTGCAGGCAATAACAACATGCAATTAAGATATAGGATGATGTCATAAAAATTCTTATTTAAAAGTGACAGCAAGAAAAATTTAAATAGTAGTTCCAGCAGTTGTCTATGTTTAGGTATGGACTCTTTTGTAGCCTTTAGCTCTAAAAGAAGTATCTTCCATCAGTCCGCTGAACATGTGGAAAATTGACCCCTAACCAACTAAATATTTAAGTTTTCATGGATGACAGGATCTCAAGCAGTACACTCTCCACTAGGGTGTGTTCTGTGTGATTAGATATCGGGAAGTTGAGGACAGGCTTTAATTAAAATGTGATTCATTAAGAGTTTCATCTATACAGCCCCCATACAACTCTTCAAAGGGTTAGGGAATCAGGGTCATTGAAATGAAGTCCATGCCACGTATCTGTCATTTAACAATGTGGTGAACACAGTAAGCACCTCTAAAGGTTTGTTGAACGAATGAACTGAGTTTTTTGTAGCTTATGGATACACCAAAAATAAAATGTAGCCTTTTCTTTTTCTAGTTGTATTTTATTAGCTCTCGTGTTAGATACAAATATGTCCTTGAAGAACCACTCATGTTGACTGCTGTGTAAAATTTCAGTGCTATCAACAGTTGTTTATAGGAGTACCAAGCTTCCAAAAAAAAAAAAAAATCTTAACTGGAGAGGCCAGGTTCTAGTTGAAGAAATGAGGTATTATAGCCTAAGATGGGGATCCAGAATACTTAGCAATATGAGGAACGGCAGGAAAATGTGACGAAAAGAGAAATCATATTGATTTAAAATGCCAAGTGAACCCAGCCATACCAGGCCACCTTCTTCCCAAGAAACACAGGGCATTATTTTGAAATACTTTCAAAGCCCTTCTCAGCTTCCCTCCCAACAAGCCTAAGGGCAAAGGGCGAGCTATTTGAGCAGATGCAGTTCTTAGAATAAGGATGATTTCTTTCTGAGTTTGAAAAAAAGTTATATATTCAAGAATTACGTTGTCATGGATATATTTTAGCAGTGAAGATTCGGGGATTTTGATGCGTTTACCTCCTATCCATTTGCCCTGTGATTAATTGGCTTTTGAAATATATTCTCGGAGCCTTTCTTGGGAGACACCTTGCCTATTTCACGTCCTGCTTCTTCCTGTAGGATACTTGGTGCACTCTGAGGGAATCCCAGCGGAACAATTAACACTGGGAAAAGCTATTCATTCATGAACATGGAAGAAGGGAAAAATACTGAATTTCATCATCATGTAAAATATTTAATATCCTGTTTCTTGTGGCTAATAGCCAGAGGCTTCAGACTTCCTACTATGAAATTTCCTAACCAGATGAAGCAAATGTTTGAGGCTTTTAAATTTTTTTGAAAGAGTAATGTACTCACCCCTCCTCCCCCGCCCCAACCCCTGGGCTAGTCAATTTACAAAACCCCCTTCAAAAAAGAAAAAAAAAAAAAAAGTCCAGCAATGCATGTACAGTTGGGTGTTGTTCCTATACGGACAACACTGAGCACTCAGGGGCACAGAGGCTCCAACTCCTCCATCTGTGGCCCACCTAACAGCAGCAAGCTAAGAGGATGATGGGCCCAAGTGTGACACACTCTCTGTGTCAAACAAATGTTCAGCCAGCAGAGGTTCAGGCTTCACATGTACACAGTTTACTCATTTCGGCCACTTCAAAGAGGCATGTAAACCAAGGCAAGTACATTGTTCGCAGGGTGAACATATAAAAGCCTGGAGCAGGCAGTTCTATGGGACACACACAGCAAGGACAGCCTTTATCTTCTGGGTTAATGTCCCATCATGCAATAGGAAAGCTTTCCTAACAGGTTGAAAGCTGAGCCCTACAAACAGCCAGACAACAGTCCTCCACGAAAAGCAAAAACCAAAGCATGATTGGAAAGTACCCCCTTCGTGTATGGCATTTATAGATTGCCACATTCCACACTCATACATGAGCTACATCTAGGCATTCCTGATTCAGAAATATCAATATATATCTCTATCTATCTATCTATCTATCTATCTATCTATCTATCTATATATATATATATATCCTCTTCATGTATCCTATAGAAGAAAGACTTCTAGCTGTCCCTGGACAGTGTGACTCTTAAGAGGTGACAAAAATGTATCCAGAAGGGTTTCAGACTGACTCTTTCTGCTGTTATTGCCAAGAGTCTGCATAGAGAAACAAAGTTCTTAGGGGAAATCTTGGTACCACGCTTGACCAAAAGCGAATGTGAAAGTTCCAGAGCCATCTAGAATCCCGTCAACTTTTCACCCTGCCTTCTGTTTACAGACTCTTCAGCTCACATTGTTGGAAGGAGACAAATATAGCCAGCTTTGCTTTGATCTGTGGTCAGCTTGACTTTCCAATCCCAGCACAATGGTGACATTTAAGAGGCGAAGGGATAAAATTATTTTCATTCCAGCCTTTTAAGCATGATAAAGACTTTTAAAACTGCTCTGGGCAAAGATGAATTTTGGATGTAAACAGAATATCTTTTTCTGTTATTTTTCCGTGTGTGTGTGTGTGTGTGTGTGTGTGTGTGTGTGTGTGTGTGTGTTTCCTTAAATAAAAAGCCCTCCTTGCCTCCTTGCTAGGTATTTACAGAGGTATAAATAGGCAGGTCATGTCCATCCCCCTCAGTCATCTTGTTTATTAAGTAAAGGGCCCAGTGGCCTGCACTTGCTGAATGATAGGGGACAGGATAGCTGCAAGGTGCAACCCACACCACACCCAGAACCAGATCAGCACTGTCAGCCAGCCTTCATCACTTTCTGTAAAAGATTGTCATAACTTTGAAAACAATTAGGCTCCCAGAAAACAAAACAAACCCTTGTGTGTGTGTCTATTTACTCAGCACTCAGCAGTCAGCTGTCTGAATCTCTGGAATTCTTGCTGCCTCATCGGCAGCCCAACCCCCTAATCTGACAGCCGAGACTGGTTAGAGGCAATATATCCGAGTCCCAGGAAGCCTCTTAATTAACCTCATCCATCGTGGCACAAAAGGTCTGTTTCCTCTTCTTCAGCCCCTCTTTCCATCTCTACCACTCTGAAAGGCAACCATAGGCAGACAGGGGGAGCAGAAGAAGGTGAGTGGCTACCAGTGGCCAACAGGCAAAGCCCATGGACTGTGAGATTGCCTAACAGACACATACCTATAGACACAAGCTTGTGTGGACGATCAGCACAAGTTCGGATCTACGGGTTTGTGGCAACAGGCTTCAGTATCTTCTCTTGTCTGGGGCTGACTTCTCTGAAGATAAAATGTTAAAACATTAGTCCAACAAATGAGTCTGTCATTGGCTCCTTTAGTCCAACAACAGACCTTGTCATTTCATGCCAGATATGGAAAGGGTTTTAAAGAAGTCTACCATTCTCTCTGGAAGACCTCCTGGCTTTTCATTCACCTGATAAGGTGAGCTTCAGGTGAACTTCATTTTTATCAGGATTCTCATCTATTTAGTCCAAACTAATGTCAGGATGGCCAACAAGCAGAACAAGACAGATTCTAAGAGAGAGAACAAGGACCTGGAAGCAAGGTTATTCTTTTAACTTCTGTAATTCTGTGGTAAAGGATGTTGAGATCCACCCTTTCCCTTTTTTTGTTTGTTTGCATGTCAAAAAACAAAACAAGTGGAATTAACTTTTAAGCATTGATAAACAGCTTGGAAAAGAGCTTTCCCAACACATCCTAGCAGAGATTTCACTATATTAAACTAGAAGGTTTGTCTTCAGGAAAAGCTTATGGTTTTTAGTCATCCCTTCCCAACCCCATCATTGGCCCACATATGAACAACAAGAAAGGTTGGGTGTATTTTGAAAATTAAGTTGCAAAAGAAAATACATCACTGCTACCTCTAAAACTGCTGAAGGGTCTATGGTTGCTTCAATTGCCTTATTATAAAAATGTTTCATTTGTCAAGATGCAATCATTTATTTATGCAAAGCTAAGGCTCCATAGGAAAAATGGGATCTTCAAGACAATGAACTTTTATGAATAGCCCCTCCTGTGACATGGTCATAACAAAAATTGCTTCAGGGAAACTCATTGGACATTTACACAATCCCTTTCCTAGATGTCAGGAAAAGCATATACCTTGTGCTTTTGAACAACCTGCACCACAGGCATTTTAAATTTCTGTTAGTTGCCCACTATAGACTTTGGCCTTCAAAAGGCTCCCTTTCACCTTGTTAAATGGATATTCAGTTGCTGGGAGCCCAGAGGATAAACTGAGGTTCCACAAACAATAACACTAAAAGCTGCATTGGGGCACTGTTCATAGAGCAGGTCGGGCTTCCTGTACGCATCCTAACAGGTAAGAGGGCCAGAGATGTGTTCCGCCTCTGCCCCTTTCACCTCAGAGCCATGCCCACAAATGTTCAGAGCTGGATGATGATGCATAAGTTGCCATATCTGAGAACCACACGTAGAAGCTCCCAAACCATCATTTCCCCTGAAAGAGTCTCTACATCATTTATGTTAAAACACTCATTTCCTTTATAAAACACAGGCGTTTCACATAATTCTTGAGCTTCTGATTTTCCTTTGATCTCTCTGACAGGGTACAGTAATGCGGGTATTTAAAATTGGATACTGGACATGGTGAGGGATGGCTGAGATATGGGAATTATAGCTCACACTGAAAGTTTAAGGGGATGGGCTCCAGCTCCCTAATTAATAATAACCAATGTTTAATTCAGGCTAAGTCATCCTAATGCAATAATTTAAAAATCTACCCTTCCCCTTTTTAGACAGGGTTTCATTGTGTTGGCTAGGACTGACCTGGAACTCTCATGGAGAGCAAGCCAGCTTCCAACTCACAGAGAACCACTTTCCTCTGCCTCCTGAATGCTAGGATTAAAGAGGTGCACCACCATACCCAGATAAAACAAACAAACAAACAAACAAAAACTTTTTGAAAACTGACTTGACAGCACAAGAAGAAAATCCCACAGCTAATGACAAGTAGTGATGTCATAGATGCAGTGAGAACCTTGCATAGACTACCTCCAGGCTACGCATGCAAGATGTGCCTGAACACGAATTACTTCACGTTTAGATGGGGTACCATTCTCAGGTCACCTCAACATATGTGTAAACATAATTTTTTAAGTCACAAATCCAAAACACTTCTCAACCATTTCAGATAAGGAATATTCAAACTACATGTGCTAATAAAATAATATTTGTCAGCAATGAACTATGATCTATCATGTAACATGTTGGCTCCCTCACACAGTACAATCTATACATTCCCATGATGCATTGAGACCACAGAAAGGAACTACACCTTGTGTTTCCATTGAGGCCATCTTTTTTATTTTTTTTTCCAAATACAGGATAGAGGGCTGTCAATTTAAAGATTAGCTTGCCAACAATCTAAAGTTTGAAATTCAGAAATCAAAATACTGACCAGAAGTTATAAAGAAAAGATTCAAATATTAACATAATGCTAGGTGAGGGAAAGATTGTTTGCCATTAGATGCCTTCCCTGATGTAGCCACTGAATGTCTCCTTCGAACAACTTCTTTGTGTTGGTGAAAACATTTTGACTCATTCCATGAGACATGATTCCATGGAGCTCCATCAGATAGCAACCAAATGTGAAAACACGAGGTTGGCATTTGTAAACAAAGGGAAAGGTAACTTCTCAGACAACAGATCATGGATGCTTGTAAACCTTCCTAGGTGGCGTGAAGGGCTTCAATGACACCAAAGGAAGCTGCCTGGATTATAAGAGCTGAGCTCAATACCTACTCACTCATTAGATAGTGGAGAGTTCCAGAAAGTACTAAGTTGTCATCAAGTAGAATTGAAGTTAAAATATCAGTAACAATCTTCTGAAATGTATATGAATCCTAAATTCTGAAATTTATATATATATATATAATATATATACATACACACACACACATATATATATGTATATGTATACAGCCACAGAGTTCAAAGACAGTGCTTATGGTTTCAAATGAATTCTTCCTAAATTACTTTAAAAAGAAGCAAACACTTATGAAATTAATTTTTAAAACTCCCAAACACAATAGAATCAAAGACCACTAAAACTAGATTAATTGCTTGTAAAATTATAAAACTAGCAACATTAGAAATATAAGTTTTCAATGCCATAAAAATTGCACTATTTGAGGAAGTGGAAGGTTTGGGGGAAGGGGTTGAATAGAGGAGAAAAAAAAAGTGAATACCTGAGAAAACCAACATCTTATGAGTATTTTCAAACCAGATTCCATGTTGCCAGTATCTTTAAATCAGTCATCCACACCTGGAAAACAAGACATTTAAAAAAATTTTTTCTAAGTCAATCAGGAATCTTTGCTTGTTTTTCAAATGATTTCTTTTTGTCACTCCCTTCGTTAAGTTGTAAGTAATAGTAGATAAACCGTAAAAAGATATAATTTAAAAAAAAAAACCTGAATCTATTCCTAGAAAGAAAAAAAAAGCAACATCATCGAGGCATGCCATTTATGTCACTCTAGAAATAATAATAAAATATAAAGATAATATTATATGACAATAATATTAAAATGTCTTACAAATGAGTAACTTTCACATTTCTGAAACCCTCCCTCCCAAATTCCATGGCTGCCAATTCGCTGTGAAAAGGATTTTTACCAGAAAAAAAAAAAAAAAAAAAAAAAACAACAAAAAATAATAAAAAAAAGCCCCAAAATACCCATAAGCAAAATTGTGGTAAAAAAGATTTTTACAAAAAAAAAAAAAAAAAAAAAAAAAAACATCAAATAATAATGTGAAGAAGTCTTAGAATATTCCCAAGTTCCAGTGTTTTCTCCCAGACCACTTGCTTAGGAAATGGGGTTGAGAGAGACCACTGACAGTCAAGGATGAAAAGGCATAATGAGTGAGCAGGATGATGACACTTGGCATGACATAGCACCCCTGAGAGAACATGCTAACTCTCTGATGGTGCACGAGCTTGGGAGACATCTACTGTCTGCCAACAGGGCTGTGCCAAAGGAGCAGACATCTCACAGTGATTGGTTCCCATGTCTGCCCCTCTTCTACCACATCAGGGCTCTTGGCTTTGGTTTGGTTCTCCTTGCATCCTGCCACTGGCTACAGCCTTTCCCTTATTTCACTCTTCCTTCGCTATGGGAAGGCAGGCCTACCATGTGACTGATTGCTAACAAGGACTCTGAGCTCTGCTTGCCTTTGTATGTGAGCATCAAGTCTGTGGTGATGTCGGCAGCACTGTGCCTTCAGAAAGATGCTTTTTCTTTCATTTTTGAAAAGGTTATGTCTTACGCACCTCCCTTATTCTGAAATGACAGAACAAGTATATTGTACAATTTTTGATGAAGAAGGAAGAAAGGAAGAGTGAGGAAAAGAGAAACTGAGATGTACAAAGAAAGAAAGAGAAAAGAAAGGAGGAAGGGCAAAGAGCAAGATAAAGGAAAAAGAAAAAGAGGCAAAGAAAGAAGGAAAGAAGGGAGGGAGGGAGGGAGGGAGGGAAGGAGGGAGGGACGAGTCAGTTGGGGAGGTAGAGGTTGTTCAGGAACACTCCTCACCATTCACTGCCATGCAGGATCAGAAACCAGGGAGAGCTTTCGGCAGCCAAAAGCTTTTCTGTTTCTCTGCTGCCTTTTCTCTCTTATTCTCTGAGGTCCCTTGGGTGTGTGCATGCGCCTGTGCATGTGTGTGTGTGTGTGCTTGTGCGTGTGCAGATCCAGCAGCTTCCACACAAAAGGTACACCGAGCAGTTGCTACTCCCAGGGTAATTCACGGTGCCCCACATTATCACAACACACTTTTGTCCAGCAGTGATACTGACACAAGGCCCCTAGACTAGGGTATAGGAAAACCTCCCAGTGATACAGTTTGGTACCAAAGCCATCCACTTTAGGCTAAATTAAAAAACTAAGTTGAAGAGATGAGGGGAGGGGAGAGCCAACCAATGGAACGGCATGAGTCTCCTGTTCTTTTAAGCAAGGCCAGATCCGACACCGTCATTTATATTTTTCCCACTACACGTTCCTCATACTGGAAAAGAAATAAATAATTTAAGAAAAATGACAAGTGACAGTATGTGTAGGTCAGCTAAAGAACAAAGATGTGGAAAATGTGGGATAGAATAAAACAGGACCAAAGATAAGCTCTCAGATTGCTTGAGTTGTGTACTTCTAGTTTTTCGTAATTAAGGAAATGACTAAATCTACTCAATGTGTGATGCAAACAGATGTATACCAGGAATCAAGACTGGAGAGTGAGGAACAGGACCAAGTTTGCTTTTGACATACTTGGTGAAACAAAGGAGAAAGAGCTGCTGGCTACCCAGGATGACTTTTACTTCAGGAGGGATCAGGTTTGCTCACAACGACAATTTCCTTCCTTGTTAAGGTGACTAGGTGCCAGCCCACAACTCTTCTCTAGCTGTGTTGTCAACAAAGCAAGGGAGGGGGATTCAAATCAAAAATAATAATGCAACTCTGCTTCTGACACTGCAGCATCGGGCGTCTGTCGTTTCTTTAATAAAAGCGAACTCTGTGCTGAACAAGTGTTCCCAGGAGGCTGGCCAACTTTAACACTTTCTATCCAGAACCAAGTTTTGTTCCTGAGAAGGCATGCCACAGTTAGATTAGAATGTGTGTGTGGGGGGGGGGGGGAAGTAGTGCAGAAGAAAGATGAAGTCGCTTGTACCGTGGAAGGAAGAGCATACACAGTATTCTATAAAGGGCCAGTACATCCTGGGAGCACTGACTGCTCCAGTCAGATTCCTCAGCTGGGGAAGGTAGAGACAAGCCTGGATCCTCTGCAATGATATCTGTGAAGAGGATCAGCCATCTAACCTGAGTGACTACATTCTTAGGAAGCAGAATGCCCTGTGCATATGGAAGGGCACAGGGCCACATACAGGGACAGGTATCACTAGCCACAAATACCTACATTTCACCCTATCGCTGGGAAGACAGAATTTTCTCATGTGGGCTTCCTGATCTCAACATTTCCTTATTTAGAATGACAACCGGCTAAACAGATCACAAATTTATATAGCCTCTGAAAAACTAAGGTTCTGAAAGGAAAGAGCCCCGGTACCCATGTTACTAGTTCTGCTTTCTAGTCATATCCTCCCTCCTCCCCTACCCCACACACAATCTGTTGCCTGCTTAACCATATCAGAATGACAAGCAACATCTGTTTGTTAAAGAGCCAAGATCAAACCTTAATATTTTTTTTTTCTTGGCTATGTTTCTCTTCTTTTTCCCCCCTTGACTCTAACATAGAAGAGGGAGATAACAATGTTAAGATTTGGGGGCCCCAGCACACTGTCCTCTAGCTCCTCCGGGCTGGAAAGCAAAGGGGTTTCCTGTAGCATACATAGCACTATTCAAAGATGTTGTCCTGGGCATGCTCAGCCACACCAAGAGTCAGGCTTTGACTAATAGTTTTCCAGTCATCATCTAAACAGAGCTGCACAGCCTTTGGTGTCGTCGGGTAAAGGATGAAAAGAGAAAGGAAGACAAAGCAAATGAAAAGAAGGGACAGAGAGGACTGGAGCTTGTGGGTGTCTCCCCCCCCCTTTTATTTGGTCACACGGGCCCACTGCACACGTCACACACAGGAGCATGCAAGAGGGGCGGCCAGAGGCCAAGGCAGGAATGCACGAAACTGGCCATCAGCAAGGGACCCCGTCATTCCCCCATGGTGATGTGGGTTTCAGGAAAGTCCCCAGTGAGCCACAGACAGACACGCAGTGCAAAGAATCAGAGCTGTGTCTGCGGGGTGGGGGAAGGAAGGAAGGAGAAGCTTCGCTCCCCAGCATAAAAAATTTTGCCCCAGCAGAAGGGAAAGAGGGGCTGCCTCTCAATGCTCATTTCACTCAGTATTTGGAAGAAACCCACAGACACAGAGAAAGAAATGAATTCAGACAAGTTGCTAAGGAGACTTGTGTAAACTCCAAGGGTAGACATATTTCCTGGCCTTTCCCCTGCACCGCATCTCATATTCCGAGCACGCAGCTCTGCAGCAGCCATGCACCAACCTTCCACATTAATCTTGGCCTTAACTGAGCAGACTGGCAGAGCTCACTGGTTGGATTATCACTATTCCTCAGACTTAACAAGTTAAAGGTGTGTGTGTGTTGTTGTTGTTTGCTGCTGCTGCTGCTGTTGTAGGGAGAAAGTAGGGTCATCTTAATTTGGAATTTTTAATATATCAGTGTTGAACAAAGAACATCCACATAATATTTCAGGAGCAAAG
>NW_026596039.1:3465591-3543313 GCF_907164565.1 Psammomys obesus | reverse complement strand
AAACACACACCAAAATAGTTAGGGTACAGGCATCTGCTCAGGGCCTCCCCAAATTAGGAAGGCTTGTGTTTGCCCACCAGCTGTAATAGATAAACTGCAGTGAGGAGATGCGAACCAAGTACCCTGAGGTCACCGTTCTTGGATGGGTGGCTCTGAGGACTACCGAAGCAAGGGACAAGTCTCTGCACTTGTGACTCTAAAGAGACTACCCTGTCTCTTTACTCTGCCAACCACACCTATTAGGCTCTCATACTTCAAGACTAAGACAAATTGCTCGCCTCGGTTGTCAGGTGGAGGGGCCACTCTGAAGCTCACTCTTAAGTTAGCAAGATGGAGACTTTGCTCCTGTCATTCCAGAGAGGAAAGGATAGGGCAACCAGCTCTGCCTACTCCCCTTTCCCCAACAAGACTCCATGAACCCAGGCCCTCTCTTTGAGGGAAGGTGTTGGTCATGCGTTTCTCCCTACAAAGTATATCCTCAGATGTCAGCTGGCACTATGCCATCAAGACTCAATCAAAGTGAAAAATGAACCGGGAGATTTGATCAGGGTGGGCAGGCCCCAGCAGGTGATGGGACACTTGCCCAAGTGTTGGGTAGCCTGGAGGCAGGAGGGGAATATTTGAAATTTTTAAAATATTTTTTGAGATTGTAATATAATTATATCATTTCCCCTTCTCTTTCCTCCCTCCAATCCCCCCTATACCTTATTTTATCTCAAATTCATGACATCTTTTTCTTTAAATGTTGTTATGAATGCACACACACACACACATTCCTAAATACAACCTGCTCAGTCCATCTAATGTTACTTGTATGAATGTTTTCAGGGCTGACCATTTGATACTGGATAGCCAGTAGGTGTGCTCTTCCCTGAGGAAGACTATTTCTCCCACTCTCAGCATTCCTTAGTTGCCTGTATATAATTCTTTGTCTAGGGCTGAGGCCTTGTGAGCTTGCCTGCTTCCACGTTAGCACGTCTCTTGATATTCATCCTTGTTAAGGCCATGCTTCGGCAGCCATGTTTTTTTTTTTTTTTTTATTCATCTGTCCTTGAAGCTGCATGGCCAGAACCCCAGGAATCCTGCCTAGCAGCCCATTAGCACATTTGCCCCTCCTGCTGGGACCGAGTGGATTGCTTCCCCTTAATGTGGAAAAACATTTGTCAAAGCTGCACAGACCTGTATCACTGAAGAGAGGAAGAATTGATTTACAGGATCAGCACAATCCCCATTTCTGAAGAGAGGTTTCTTTCCCACATATATCGCCCCAAAATGTTTTCCTCTATAGCTTAGCTTATTACTTTCTGAAATTCCCCAAACAATGGAAAACATATGAGATAGCTTTCATTCTACTACCACCTGCCCTCCCTCCAACTCTGCCAACCCTTTGTGGAAAAAGATATTAGTAAACAAAAGATCAACATCGCTGGGCAGCCTTAAGGGGAATCCCACCATGTGTACTCTGTGAATTCAGATACCTTTCAAATTTCAAAGAAGGCAGTTTTCACAATATATTGGGAAATTCTTTAAGCAAACCTCTGAAATGTAAGAAGAAACAGGAGAAAAATTAACAGGAGCTAGCACACTAAAATGTAGTTTAGATGTATCTCAAGGACTAAAGTAACTCAACCTCTGTTTTGAACATGGATGTGAGGGCAAATTCACATACGTGTGCTGTGGTGGTTGACATTAATTGTCAACTTGATAGAATGTACAAACACTGAGAAATGAGTTCCTAGGCATGCCTGTAGGGGATTATCATTTTTTAAAGACTTATTTTTATTTTTAATCATTTGTGTGCATGCATGTCTATATGTGGGTATGTGCAGGTGAGTGTAGGCTCTGCAGAGCTGGAAGGCATCAGATCCCCTGGAGCTGAAGTTACAGGCAGTTGGAAGTCACCCAACACAGGTTCTGGGAATCGAACTTGGGTCCTTTGTATGAGTAGCCAGGCCTCTTAACCACCAGGTCACCTCTCCAACCCCAAGGTCATCTTGATTATATCAACTGATGTAGAAAGCCTTGGCCCTGCGGGTGGCACCTTTCCCTGTCTGGGATCCTGGCCTATATACATGGAGAAATCAAGCTGAGCAGCCACAAGCATTCATGTGGCGTTGCAATGTGATCAACTGTCTGCTGGTGTGACCCCCTGCCATGATGGAGCACAGTTTTATTACAGCAACGGAAAAGAAAATAAAGCCTATGCATGCTTATAAACAGGCTTACGTGCTTACCACCACACCTGTCACTAGTAACCTTGTGGACAAAGACTACATCTTTTTCACTTTTATAATCTGACCTTTATTAGTCCTGAGATTTAATCTTGAGGGCAGGGTACAAGGTAAGACATGGACTGCTCCACATTTCTGTTTTGCATCAACTAGCGCTTCAGATTGCAAAATAGCTTCATGTCATCCAGCAATTCTATCCTAAGCCCAGTGAATCCACATTGGACAGGAAGTCTGCACAAAGAAAAGCTGAGTTTTTCCAAAGCTCAGGCATTATTGTAATAACAACTGTGAGATTCAGATTCCTAGGTATGGCTGAAGGAATCTGGGGGTGCTTTGTTCATTCTGCTTCTCCTGTTGGTCAACCATGGCAGATCATCTGGAATTCCACGGTACAGGACCACACCAGCCACATGTCCTCTTGAAGCCATCATGCTGGATAGTGTCAAAGATGATGAAGTACCTAAATGGTCAGACTGAGAACCGGCATCAGAGATCAGCTAAGTAGAAAGTGGCGCCTGGCAGTATAGTATTCTAGTCAAGCCAGAGCAATTGTGCATTCCTGTAATTTTGATCATGAGTGACAGATAGTTGGCCACAGGGTCACCAATCTGGAAAGTGGTAGAATGCATGCCTGTTATGTGAGGTGATTGTTTACTCGTTTCATATACAGGACAGAAATAAAAGCAAATCTGAGATGGGAGGAGAGGAGCTCACCAAATTTATAGTGTCTCCTGGAACATTTTTCCTTGTTTTCTATATATACTTAAACAGTTATTAACATGTAATTTAAAAATGACCAGTTCCCCTAGAAGGAGTTCAAGTGTTATTCTTAGGCAGAGCTAAGCCCTGCTATAATCACATCTGTATTTTCATCTCACATAAATAATTTATTGGTGACATTTACTATGAACCAGACATCACCTCATGGATGGCTTATAAAAGCAGGATCATATTTCCATTTCCTCTGGTGTAGTATTTTGGGGTTGGTAGACAAAAATGGGTGGAGTGTGTAGGAAGTCTCAAATCCCATATAAAGGACTTATAGCAGTAAAGCACTCTTGAAACATCTTCAGTGTACCTTGAACTCTGGTGACAACCTCTCTCTCTTTTTAAGTAAGTCACTTTTATCGATTTGAACTGACATGAAACTTTCTAAACTTGAGTGAAATCTCAGTAGAAACAAGCTTTATGAACTAGCAATGTGTTATCCTACCACAGAGAAAGAAGGCTGACAACAATGAGATTTTTGTCATTTCCATTTGACCCTAGACTTCCTTGTGTCACCATGCTTTTGCCTTTCTTATGACAGAGAGGATAAGATAGTCAGAAGCTTCCAGTGGAAGACATTTTGAGATGCCTGAAAATAATTATTTTCATTACTATATCATCTCTGGGCATTGTATTGAATAAAGAAGTATAATTTTATCTTACAAGAAATAAGTCTGATAAATGTTATTCACATGACCCTTAGGATACATAGCACATTATACAGGAGCAAATTAGTTTTCCACCACTGTGCAATGATGGCTAAGTCTATGTGAAGGGCAAATAAATAATAAATAAATATTTGTAGAGATTCTGAGTAGCTAAAGTCTTCAAATCCATTGATTTTAACCCTAGTTCAGAAAATTCCTTTTTTCAACAAAGAACCCCTCCAGGGCATGGCCAGTTTCTCTAGCAAAGCTTGGAAAGGATCTGACAATGGGTGATGGACAACAGAAGACAGCACTGGCTGCCCAGCTCCTTCCTTCTAGAAGAGAAGACTGTCGTGTCAGAACAGATACAAGGGCAGTGGGCATGTTCTTTACTGAGGACGGTGTATCAGTCAGAGGGGCCAAAGACCTTCTGGCCCGACTACAGCCTTCCCACAGGAAAGGCCTGAGTTCACTAATGGACTATGATTGCCCTGAGGAGTGGGAGAAGCCTTTCTTTTTTTTCCAGATACCAAGCTCTAAAAATGACCACATCAGAGACTTCTTGATCTAAAGTTTCCCAATGAGCTCATATGCTGGACTGTGAAATGTGCCTTCCATAGAATGAAGGTGGGGAGCTTTCATAGGGAAGTCAGGTATGTTTACCTGTGGGGTAAACAATCTTATTTCTACATTTCAAAAATGAAAAGAAGGTCCTTTGCCATCATTGTCCCTAAGGAACCAGGATCCTGCCTCCATCCTGAAGATGGAAGCCTTCCAGCCATTTATCACTAGCCACCCATCCTTTCTTGACCGGGCTCACAGAACCTTCTGAAGTCAAACCATGTACTTGTCACTGAGGAGGCCTTCAAGTGTGTGCCACAGCTCCATCCCACTCTCAGTTCGTGTGGTAAGTGGACAGGAAGGGTCAATTCTACCAGATGGTTCTCAGTGACCTGTGTGTGCACGTCAAATCACTGATGAGTTTTCCTTGTGGACCCAGAGCCCTGGGCAGAAGTGATAACCACACCAGACAGGAGACTGTGCCTCCACCACCAAGGTAGGGATTTTTTTTCAGGGAGCCTTACAGGCTTGAACGCCGAAGGGTAAACCTAGTTAGAAATTGGAAATAAAATACAATAAAAACTCTGTCTGGAACGGGTTTATACAAGATCCCTTGAGTAACAGAAATTATGAGAAATTCTATCCAGAGTTCAGCTGGACGTCAGGACCCTCCTTACTGTCTGCACATCTGTAAGTCCTATTAGTGCTTATGAAATAGGACTGCCTGTTGACGGATTTGGGAGCTGCCCTCCCACTGAAGCAGCCATGCACATTAACATATGGCTGCCTCCACCCTCTGCCCATAGCTTCGTGTGTGTGTATGTGTGTGTGTGTGTGTGTGTGTGTGTGTGTGTGTGTGTGTATGTCAGGAGTTGACATATGCAAGTGAATAACAAAAACTCAGGGTGCCCTCAAGCCTAAATGGCTACCCCTAGGCACGTGCAAGAGTAAGATTCTATAGCAACTGCTGTTGACATGACTGTGTTGCTGTATGGCTCCTCAAACCCAGAGCTGAATTTTCCTCTTAACAGTTCTCTCTAGACCTATGGCTGGCAGACAAAGGCATCGACAAATGATCTCCAAGCTAGCACATAAGCTCTAAGAAAGAGAAGCCCTCACCCCCATTCCCCCTATAACTGCCTTTCTTACGGCAATGTGAAGGCAATGAAATTCTTGTTTCAACATCTTAGCAGAGAGTTCTGGAATGATAGTGTCTGCACTGTGCATTTTTCTACCTTTCTGTTAGAATTCTGGCTGACTCGATCCCCACTTCCCTATGCACACACACCTCACAAACAGGCTGTGCCAGATGGGCTCTCAATCACAGCAATCATCTGGGAAATTAAATATTAGTAACTTCGGCTCATTTTTCTCATTTAAGATTTTTGGGGACTAGGCTATCACCAGGTCCTATATGATACCCAGGCTGCCTT
The DNA here is from genome assembly GCF_907164565.1 of Psammomys obesus. Lineage (NCBI taxonomy): Eukaryota > Metazoa > Chordata > Mammalia > Rodentia > Muridae > Psammomys > Psammomys obesus. The sequence continues at coordinate 3,537,673 of NW_026596039.1, read as the reverse complement.
TTGAAGAAGGGCCAACGCCATCGATCCAACATGGGCTTCATGCTTTATGGTATCTGTGTTTCTTTCCCAGAAAATGACTGCAGCTCAATTCAGTTTTGTTTCTGTTCTGACGGCTGCTATTAATACCTCCTATTTACAGAACACATACCTCCGAGGAGCTCAAAACATTTACAGAAATTAGCCAAGCCTTGTAACATCCTGTCAAGTGGGCAGGCACCCGATATTAGTTTCTTCATTTAAAAGGGAAAAACCAAGCTATTAAAAGGGCAAATATCTTTGCTTGCCACAGACACAGGACCCCAGCACCCACTCACTTCCAGGGTTCTACTCAAGCTTCCAAATAGGGTAAGCATTTATTTATACCATCCTCACTAGTTTAGTACTCTGGCGGGTTTCAGACAGAGACATAATACCTTAAGAATCCTCACATGTAGGATTCATGTTGTCTTTCCAGGAGTCAATTTCTCTCTCTCTCTCTCTCTCTCTCTCTCTCTCTCTCTTTCTCTCTCTCATACACACACAACACAAGCTTCCTCCAGTGATGATCAATATGATTGGTGAGTTTGCAATCAGCCAACACCTATTTCTAGAGCAGTTTTTTTCCCTCTATTCCCAGGTGGCTCCTAGATTCTATTTCATTAGTACTCCTCAGGTGACCTTGAGGTCGCATGAGAAGCCAGGGTGTAGGGATTTCTAATCCCCATGAAGACCAGCACTCAGCCTGTTATAATCACTAGGCAGTAGTAACATGGAAAGAAAGAGCTGCTGGTTTCTAGGCAAGTGGATTATTTGGTGTCATACAGTTCCACCACTAGAAGGCCTTGGGGAAGGTCGCTAACTTTTCTCAATCTCATCATCTATAAGAGGAATTTTCTCTGAAATTTCAACGTATAAATGCACCAATGTGATAATGGCCAAAGATACAGCAGCCCCCCCCCCATGTTAGGATATTCTGTAGCCAGTATGAAGAAAGACTGGACCATGCATGGTAATTTAGAGGCCGAGGCATGAGATTTGCTTGAGTTTGAGGCCAGCCTAGGCTATGTAGTAAGTTCAGGCTTCCCTAAAATACATGAGCACTGTTTAGAGAGAGAGAGAGAGAACAACCAATTAGAAGAGAAAGGATAGACACAAAGAACTGAACTGGTAAATATCTTAAAGACACATTAAGTGTTAAAATGAGAAAAATGAAATACAAAGTACTTTATGACCCTTTGTGCATGGAAACCCCTTAAATTACGTTCTTGGTCAGGACAGGTTACCGGAACGTAGAGGATGAAATAGGTCTATGACATAAACTGAATGGACTGAGCAGATAGTGTTGAAAGAACCATCCTTACTGCTACTGCTGTTCTATGGATTCAGTAGGTAAGGCGAGGATTCTTGTCTCTCCAGCTTCTGGCATACAGAAGAGAGAGGCCAACAGACAAGCAAAAGAAAATTGCTCAATGAATGACCTAACCAGGAATTAATTGTTGAGTCAGAAAATAAAAACACAAGCATGAATCACAAAGAATCTTATGTATTGTTTGGACAAATGAATGTAGTAAAGCCACATCATCCATTGGGAAGTAACAAGGCTAGAAAGCCCAGAGGCTGAGGTTCCAGAGGAGTAGTTCTTCAAGTGCAGCCCCAGGACCACCCAGCCAAGTCCCTTGGGAAGCTGAGTAATCATTAAGATTCCTGGGACCCACCCAGGTCTGAACCAGATTCTCCGGGATGGTGATCCAGAAATATGAGTTGCCTATAAACTCTCTCTCTTTTTCTCTTTGTTCCTGCCACTGGCTTTGTGAACTGTATGTACTTGGAGTATATAACTTGATGTTCTGTTGTGTATATATTCATTCTAAAATGGCCAACACATGCTATTTAACAGTTTCCATCTGCTCCCTCCCATGCTACCTCTTTTTTCCTGTCTTTCTCCTCTTCCCTCCTTTTCCTTCCTTCTCTCTCCTTGCTTCTTTCCCTGCATAATCCCTGCCTCTCCTTCCCTGCATTCCTCCCTCCCCTTCCCTCTCTCTCCTTCCCTTTCTCCCTCTCTGTTTCTCTTTCACTTTTTTTAATGGGAAGGACACAGGACACGGGATTTACCTACTTAGCAAATGAAAAAAAAAAAAAAAACACAGGAAAATGGACTAAAAGTCACAACACTACCAAAATGTGCATACCACCCAGAAAGATATATTGACCAATATAGTCCCTATCAAAATTCCAATGGCATTCATTGTTGTGGATATAACCATGTTTTTGTTTTGGTCCCAGGTGTGGGATATGGGACAGACTCAGATGGCCCACAGCAGCAGACTATTTGCCTCCTGAGGGCTCTGAGAGGAGCTCTTTGCCAGCTGCAGATAGGTTAAATCTGATGACTCTGGAGAGAGAATAAATGCCAGAGCCCAGAGAGTGTGGGGCTCAGAGAAAGAACAATGTTGCTCCTGCTTCCGCCTTGCCGCTTCTAGTTGCTGGTGTGAGACAAGAAGATGAAGATCTCCGGAAATGAGGACTGGACTGGCTCCAAGGAACCCGAAAACCCTGACCAGCAGGAAGCAGCTAAGAAAGAACTATTTCCCCTTCTCCCACTAACCTTTTCTCCTTCCTGGTGTTGGGGTGTTGGAAGGGATTGGAGTGGAGTAGCGAGAAGAAGATATAAGACAAATAAATAAAAGAATTTTTTAAAAGTACACCACAATTCATCACAGGATGAAACAAGGGAAACCCTGAAATTCACAAGGAAACACAAAATACCCCAAATGCCAAAGCAGAACTGAAAAAGAAAAGCAGGGCCAAAGACCTTAGACTTTGTTATTTCAAAATATGCTACAAAGGCACAATAATCCAAACATTGTGGTTCTACATGCAAACATATAGAAATATAGACAAATGGAGCATGACAGAAAGCCCAGAAATCTGTGCCTTATGGCAAACTTATTTCCTCAAGGTGGAAAGAACTTAGGGAAGTGAAGAGAGACACAGCATCCTACCAACAGGGTTAGGAAATTTGTTTACATATGCAGAAGAGTGAGTTGGACCCTAATTATAAATTATATACAAAATCAACTCAAAATGTAAAACTTAGGTATAATGCTTGGAACTTTAAAGCTGCTAGAAAACAAACAAACAAAAGCATTTCAATAGCTTATTGAAGCCTGTGTGGGCAGCTGGTCACATGCTGAGGGAATTAAAAACAAAAACTGCCAACTCTTGAAAGGATGCACATTGCTGACTGTCACCAAACTTTGTCAGGCACGGAGCTTGTTCTGAAATGGGGCTTCTGTTGCTCTAAGTTGTCCTTGTGCCAAAGAGAGGCGGGTCTTGGGAAGCTCCTGGTGACTAACCCTAAGACGACCCTGAGTGTGGCATACTCCCTTCCTCGAGGCTGGGAGGGGTCTGCGAGGGTCACACACTTGCATTATCAGTGCAGTGGTTCGCCCCTTTGACGTAAGAGGGAATCAAGGGCCGGGTGCTATATGTCTTGAAGTCTACGGCAAAACTGACCCAAAGATGCCCTCAGGAAATTCACATTTTATGAAGCCCAGGGGCTTAGACAGTTTGGACCATGTGGAGATTATTATGGACCTAGGATGTGAACTTGGGTTTGAAGTTCCTGATCTAAATACAGAGAAGTTAATGTGTCCACAAGAAATTATAGATTACACTGAAGATAAAAAAGGATTGTGTGAGTCACATATCAGAGCCTTCTTCCTCTCTGAGAGGTCTCAGAGAACACTGGCAAGTATCTGGAAGTGAGAACATGTGGTAGCATCCTTGCCAAATGACAGCAGCCATGTCGGGCTTGTATTTAAATTGTCTGAATAAGCACTCATACAATACGTCCTTTTGGTACAACTTTATCCTTTGAAAATAAATATGTTATAAAACCCAAAAAAAAAAGCTTATAGATATTGGTCGTGTCAATAAATGTTTTGGTTATGACACAAAAACCTTAAGCAATGAAAAGAAAAATAGACAAGTGGTTTTGCATTCAAGTGTAAAATCTTGACTGCAAAGGACAGGAGCAGCAGAATAAGTGGGCAAATTAAGAGAGTGAGTTTAGACTGTACATCTCATGTCTGCCCTAAGGTAGCTCCTTTCCAGCCACAGGTAACAAGTCTAAGAATGGAGAAGTCAGTACAAGGTTAACGTCTTCCCTAGCACTTTTCCCGACTCTGTTAGGACAAACCATAACCCTTCTGGAATTGAACTCCTTTGCTATGGTATATGGGATGCTTTTGAGTGACACTTTCAGTGGCAGAGTTCTTTACCCATGGCCGACCCTGTTCCCTGACTTGAGGTACAAAGTGGATGACTCAGACCTGGCTCAAGCTGCCCTGAAGTTGCTGGGTACCACCTGCACATCTTCAACTGCAGAGGCTGCCTGTCATTTGACTTTGCTGCTCTGTTCATTAGTTACTAAAACCAGTGAGTAGGGACTCTCTGAGAGTCCCTAAATTATTATTATTCTAAATTACGCACACAAGTTTTATGGTTAATGCATTGATAGTTTACTTAATGCATGTCATAACACATAACCAGAACAAATGCACAGAGAGAGAGAGAGAGAGAGAGAGAGAGAGAGGAGAGAGAAGAAGAAGAAGAAGAAGAAGAAGAAGAAGAAGAAGAAGAAGAAGAAGAAGAAGAAGAAGAAGAAGACTAACGAATAAAACATTTTTCTCCAGCCTTGGGCAGAGATGGAATAACAAGAACATATACAGCCATGTCCATGTGAGTAACAGCCAAGGAACTGTAGAAGGTTCTAAGAATGGCAGGACCCAAAAGTGGCAAGTGATGTTATCCTCAAGAGTCTGAGTTTTAGAAGGGAAAATCCATTAGTCTTCTAATGGAGAAGAGCTTGAAAAAAAATGGAAAATAGTCATGAACAAAAAGGCTCTGAGCCTCCACATGGAGCTAAAGGAGCTCAGCCAAGGGAGAGGCTCTTGGGGCCGCCATATCAGGAACCGTCACCCTCACCTGATTTATTAAGGAAATGGGCTGGGTGACTTAGTCACCCAGTTTCCTTGAGTATAGAGTTGGAAAAGTAATAATAGGGGGCTCCTAAGGTTAAGGATATGGCTGACTACAGTGGTTCCAGAGTCCTGAGGAGTGAGACTCAGATACACCAAGGGCGAGTTTCAAAAGCTAACTTTCAGACAGTGTAGTGGGCTGTCCTCCTGGGAGTTCTGGTCTTGCCTGTAGGCTCCAGAACCTGGAGTGGTGATGTGGGGTTTGAAGGCTCTGTGCACTGGACTTCTATAGTCTCCAAACTGTTTAAATTCTACAGTTCCCGTGTTATTTGTGTGCTCTCTATGATTCTTCAAAACTAAAGCCAAACCTGGATGGTGTGTCCTTTTGTCATAGAATCTAGATTCTTTTCAAAGATGCCTGAAATATACTTTCTTTTTTAAGGCAAAAATTATTCAGAGAAATAAAAGGTCTGTGGCTCAAAGCTGATGAGTTCCTAGGGTCTAGGATGCTGCGTATTAAGTAGCAAGTAAGTAAACACTGCCTGAAACATGGCTAATGCATGTATCCACTGCAACACAGAAGCAGAGCTTTTACCAAAGGATCTGATAGAGTTTGAATGCCAGGAGTGTTACTGGACATCCCTGGTCAGAGTTAAAAAGGGAAACTGGACATGAGTAATCCATCCCACAGTAACATAGATGGTGGGCCAATATTAATCAACATTTTTACAGACTACATGGGTCTGGTTTATATGTGCTGTCTCTAAACTTCAGATATTGCCAGTGGGGTAGTACTGAGAAGTGGGGGAAGGGGACCTTGAAAAGTAATTAAGTCATGAGCTCTTCTTGGCCTGAACAGGAGGACCAAGTCCTCACAGAACAGGCTTTATATAAGCACACAGTCCCTTGGCCTTCTGCTTTCTGTCAAACAAGAACACTTAGTTTTTTGGTATAACCCATTCCTTACCAGACACCTCAGTTTTGGCCTCCCTGGTCTCCAAAGCAGTGAAAGATAATATCTGATTTTTCCAAATAACTCAGATTGGGTTTGGAGCGATGTCTCTGTGGTTAAGAGCATTACTGCTGTTGCAGAAAACCTGAGTTTGGGTCCCAGCACCCATGTGGGATGATTTACATCTACTGATAGCTCCAGCTCCAGGGAATGTGATGCCTCCTTCTGGTCCCTGTGGACACCTGCAATCACGTGCATACATGCATAGCTATGACAATTAAAAAATTAAAAATAAATTCTAAAAATATAAAGAAGTAAATAAGCCAGAGCATGCTGTCCTGTTATGGAAGCTCAACACAGATCAAGACATAGCCAGTCACCTCGGGAATATCTAGCTTTTTCTTTAAAAAGCTAGCTCTCTTAGGGAGAACGTTAAAATTTAAGTTTTAGCCATCATGTTTGGCCTCTTAGACCAAGAAGGACAGGACCGATGAGGATCTGCTGGGCACTATTATCTCCTAATCACTGTTTCTGCTTCCTCCCTTTGACTGTCACCTTTGCTTCTGCTCACCCCTGCTCACCCTCCCTTTTACCCGTGAGTCAGGCACTAGTAACTGGCTTGCCCCAGAATGAGAAGTGGTTCTTGAATATTTCCTATTAACTACGAAGTGCCCAGCTCTGGCATTAACACTTGGCATAAAGACATATACAAAAATATATTAAATAAGTTAAGTATCAGCTGAGAGAAGCAGGGGTACTTCACACAAGGAAGAAAAAAAATATCTGCTGTTTTATCTCTGTAAGAATCCCAATCAGTTTGTAGTCTGCATCATTTATTTCTTTTTGCAGATCACACATTGTATTTTTATGTATTTATTCATTTAGTTATTCGCTTCCCTATCCGCTGTGAAGGCCTCAGGAATGAGAATCTATGTCTCTCTTGTCTCCTCCCACAAAGAGCCACTCCAAGGTTCTTCCCACAGTGGCTGTGCTCACCAAGCATGGCAGGCAGTCTCAAGAACAATAGTGTAGGTGCAGCCCTCTCTGAACTTCCTACTAGAGGAGGCCATAGCTCCACTGTCCCGGCATCTAGAGCAGTGTCCAGAAATTTACAGAGATTCAGTAAATGTGATGATGAAGAGGCCAGAAGCAGAATGAATGCTATCAAATATGCCACAAAGTGAGCAAAATGCACTTTTCTACTTCAGTCATCCAATAAGCATGCATTGAATACCACTTTGTTCCAGCCATGGTGCTACATGCTATTAACTTTTACAGATGAATTACATGAGGATAAGAGAAAAGGTGGGCATGGAATCCCCCTCAGATGGGAAAAGTGGGTGGGGCACATACCCACTGGCACTGTCAATGGGCAAGGAGAGAATGACACCCTAATACAGGTGTTAATGAGGTACAAAGTGACAGAGGCTGTACAGAAAAAAGACTAGTAAAAAGGAGACTAAATGAATGGTCAACAAACCCATCCATTCTTTCAACAAGGAGTGTCTCACAAAGACATTCTTTAAAGTCATTCTTTAAGTTGGTGGCTTACTGTGTTGCCACATTTTGCTATAACAAACAGACATCTTTCATGCATGGTGATATTGACACCACCAGCCCCAAACCTCCAACATTCCCATTTGTCTGACTCACTGGACCAACTCAAACGCCCATGCTCAAGTGTGGGCTGACCTCCCTGACCTTGGTATCAGCACAGGCAGTGCTTCAGTATGTTCTAGCTAGCATAAGAAAGCAGCAAGCTTTTCTGTTTTGTTTTTCCTCAGAGCTAGCTCTGGCCATGTATCTGCCACTTGATGTAATATTTCACACCAGGCTTGCTGCTCCATCAGGAAGCATAGTAAAGAGGGGATAATGAGACCAGACCTTAAGAAGTCATCAAGAGAGAATCACAGGAACTTTAAACACTAAGTAAAACTATGCAGAAATGGAGGAGAAATAAGTTCTCATACTGACCTAGAATAAAAGTTTAAACTCAAGTACAAAGACCTTGAAAGTCAAGGTGGGTAAGAAGTAAATCAAAGTGCTCCTGTTTTTAACTGCTCACAACTCTCTGGTCTGACAGTCAATTCTCTTCTACATCTTTACATACCATGACCACCCTGGTCCACCATGCCAGAGGTGTGGCCATAGAGCTTGACCTTGCCGTCTGTAAGACAGAGCTGTGGTAGTTTTGTTAAGGGACAGGTGGAAAGGTTCAAGGGCTCAAAAACATGGACACACACATGAGCACCTCTTCATATAAGTCTGTATATAAGAAGTCTGTGAAAAAGCAAAAAGAAAAGCTTCCCGACAGAGTCTGCAGCAAGCATGTTCTGTTGGAGGGCTTCTCAGAACTGACTCTGTCCAGAGGTGTGTACAAACACAGGGACATCAGAATGTGGTTGAATCCAGCCCTTCCCTGGAGGTGGTTCTACGTGGACTACTCCACATACTCATGCTTAGTCTTTCTCATCCACGTGTGCTACGTTAAAGAGCGCGCATGATCACACTGTGCCTCGGAGAAGCGAGTGCCCTCTGCCTTGACTTGACCCCATGCGCTTGAGTCAGGCAAGCCAATGGCATTCTGGTTCTGCTTCCTGTTTTTACTATGAAAGACAAGACTTTGAGATCAAGAGAGAACAAGAGAAAACAGCTGTTGCGGGCCTCTAATGAATGGATATCACTGAAAATGCTAACCGCTAACCAAATAGCAATTCACACATACAAAAGCCTACTTAAAAGCTTCACACTTCCATCCTCTCACTTTCTTAGTATTTGTTTTTATATTCAATTGTGTGTATGTGTGCATGTCAGTGTCTGGGTATGTGTATGTAAAGGCGAGTGTCTATGGAGGCCAGAACATGCATGGGGCTTCCTTGAGCTAGAATTACAAAAAGCTGTGAGCTACTCAAGGGTAGGTGCTGGGAACTGAACTTGGGTCCCCTGGAAGGAAAGCATGTACTCCTAATCTCAAGACATCTCCTCAGCCCCTGTTCTAAAATTTCTGTTTGTCACAGGAAACTGTGTAGAAGGCACTTTCTTTTAGTGACCTCTCTATTAGCCAAGCCTCAGAAATGTGTTCAATATATATTTACATTATGTGGCATAGTGTTGAACTCCTGTTATTTGCATAATATAAGTGACATTATTTTATTGTTATATAAATATTATGCGCATCCATCTAACAAATATTCATTTGCCACATTTTCTAGATTTGGCAGTGAGCTAGACCACACACACACATGGAAAGAATTTTTATATGTCCTTAAATAGTATTTACTGATGTAATAAGGATACAGATTTTATGAATACACAGTGAAGCTCACTGTCAAGCTGAGCTTAGACAACATATCACATTGTATTTTCATAACTTAAATTTTTCATTATTAATGTGTTCTCTTCATTGTTTCTTAGCCTAAAAGAATGAAATTCCCTGCTATAAGATGATTTTACACTTACTATGAAAACAAACAAACAAAAAAAAACCTGTGGTATAAACTGGTGGGTTAGAAGCTGCCTCTATGTGCCTTCCTTCAGGAAAAAAGTCAATAAAAAAGAATAGACGATATTAAAGAGGGAGGAAGTGTTTAAAGAATTCTCAAAGGCAGTAATAGAACAGCTAAAATTGCCAAGAAAAATGTGCACAGCACACCAGAAAGAAGCAAGCCGAGGGGCTGGGTCCTAGCTCAGCAGGTAGAGTGTTTCGCTAGCATTCAGGAGGTCTTGAGTTCAATCCCAAAGCCACAGAAAGCAGCTGCCATGGGCTATGACTGCAACCACACCCCTGAGGAGGTGGAGGCAGGAGCATCAGAAGTTCAAGGTTATTCTTCACCACAAACTGAATGTGAGGCTAGCCTGATCCACATGAGACCCTCTCTCAAGACAAAAAGAAAAAGGAAGCCAATATAAGCACAGTTCTAGGCATGTGATTCCCCAACGGGGGTCAGGAGGCAGAAGCCTCATCCAAAGATAAGACGATTAAGACAATGTCTAAAGGACTGGCAATCCTCCCCTTAGGGCAAGCCGAACAGCCTCACAAGCCCCAAATCTAGCTGTAGGTTTTGTCAAGAAAGCCATAACTTCTGCATATGCTACACACAGATGAACAGTACAGAGAAATCCCACTTTGTTATCCATGAGTCAGAAGCAGTGACCTGCTGCCATCTTGACAGGGAACTTGTTGCTCTAAACTGAGCCTCAGAAACCCTAAGGGTTTGAGGAAAGGGGACAAACACAGGTCAGGGATCCTTGCAAAATCCCAAAGAAGAAACGCTCTAGGGGAGGCAGTTACAGGGAACAAGAGAGCCAGATACAGACTAGCATAAGTGCAGAAGGTCCAGCTCAGGCAAGGAAGTGCAGAACCTGTCCTCGGAGGCCTGAAGAAACCTCAGCGCTGGGAACAACACTGAAGTTTGATAGTCCTGAGCCGAGGTCAACAGGTGGACCAACCTCTGAGTCACCTACTCCTGTAAGCTGCTTTGCGGCTACGAGAAGGGAGGACTCTGATTCACAGCCCTCCAACTGCGTGATTAGAGACCTCAATAGCTTGAAGACAGGTCTTCCGCTAGCCAGATCTCAGTACCATGGCTACGTTCTCCCTACACATTCTCCCTAGAGCATTAGGGAGAACATCAGCTACCCCAGACAGCATCATAAACCCAGAGAGTTTGCCTAGAGTGAAGGACCCTGCCCAGCCCAGAGATTCAAAGGCTATCATTCAGATTACAAAAAGCTCTGGGTAGGCATAGAAGGGAGGGAGCTGGAGTGCACACAGGTATGGCAAACACCAGATAACTGTCTAAATCAGGCTCAAGACCTGCATATATCATCAGAACGACCAGCGCCTACCAAACTATTGAGGAAGAGCTAACATCAGTGCGCTTTAAACTGCTACATGGAATAGAAAAGGAAGGCTCACTATTAAAATCATTATGTACAGATGGTACTACCCTGCTGTCAACACCAGATAAGGACACAACGAGAAAAAGCTATAGGCCAGTTCACTTGATGAACATAGACACAAATAGTCACAAACAGTTGCAAATCTAAGTAATGATCACATTAAGAAGATAGTACAGCATGACCAAGTTTTTTTCATCCCAGGGATGTAAGGATGATTCAACATGTGCAAATCAATAACTACAACACAATACACAAATAGACTTAGGGATAGAATCACATTATCATCACAACCGGAAACTACCTTTTAAAAAGCTCAGAATCCCTTCGTGAGAAGTAACTCTCTAGAAATTAGGACTAGAAGAAGCAGCTCTCAATATAAAAAGTTTATGTATGATATACTGTTGGGGTTTGGTCTGCTGCTATCTATTCTAATGTTAATTGCTTCCTCCCCTGAGGGCTGCTTACTACAAGACATAGACACTCACTACCCCAAATGACATTGCAGACTTTGTTTCTCTGTTTAACCAATAAAATGCCTACACATCTGGGCATGGTAGATGGGGAGGTGTGGCTAAGGTTCTAGGGCTTTCGGGGACAGGAAGAGGATCACAGGAAGGAGAGAGAGAGAGAGAGAGAGAGAGGAAGAACAAAAGGAAGGAGGAAGTCACGAAGGGTTAGCCTGGAAAATGAAGCCATTGGGCTGGGAGGAAGGACTCTCAGACTGGTGTGGAAAGGAGTGATTAAGATGAAGAATAAGCAAGTAGTTATGGAATTATGGATGGAAGATAATCCAATTAGAAATGATTAAAGCAGATGGAAGGGGTTGGGGACTAGGAGATATGAGATAGATTGGTGGAATTATCAGCCCAGCCCAAGGTGGGATAAGACAATTATAAAAACCTAACAGGTATTCGTGTTTTTATTTAATTGTGATAGTGGGTTAAAAACACCACCATATTAATTACAAGGCTAATAATGAACGTTAGTAGCCCAGTACCGTTTTATTTGGCATGACAGTATACTAATCAGGAAAACACTGAAAATGTCAGGAATGAGGCAAGGGTACCCATGAAACAAAGAAGTTAAAAGTATCCCTATTTGCAGATGACATGATGTTGTACAGAAGGAGTGTGGGGACTGAATAGGAAGGAAAGCGGCAAATGGCAGGCAAAGGAGATGGTGGGAGCAGAGGGAGATGGGAGGTAGATAAGAGCAGAGGGCAGTGACATATATGCACATGGACACACATGAACATGCATACCAAAAAAAAAAAAAAAGTATCTCCTCAGCTAACTCAATCCAGCCGATGAGATTCTCTGTGATAAGCAATTCTTTGCAAACATAGAACTGGCCCTTCACAGGAGTCATCACAGCAGACAATGATCTGAATTATAAAGGTATTCTATCTGCCTCTTTAGGGCCCTCAGTGAGCCAGAAGCAGCGACTACAAGAGCATCAGACAAAATTCTTAGTATGGAATGTCAAGCCTGCAGTGTCCTTGGTCAGGACCTTGAGGCCCTAGAAAATTAGTACAGAGAGTTCCGGACTGAGGAGCCATTTTGCACACAGCCCATGGCCCAGCAGGTGGCCACTCTCTAGCAGTGTCACCCTGACACAGCCATCTGCAGTTTCTGAGCTGAGGTTTCTCAAGACCAAATTGATCACACCCAAGATTCCATCCTTACGTAAGAATCACCTGTCACTGTTCCCATTCTCATGCCTCATGGAGCTGAGGGTAATCAAGATTTAAAGGGAAGAGGCCTGGATAGATACCCAGCACACTTCCTCTCTGTGAGGCTGAATTTTGAAAAATCTTTGGCCTTCATGTGCCCCTCAGGAGACACTGTCATTTTTCTACTTTCTGTCTGTATCACTACTATCAAGGAAGTGATATTCTAAGAGCCACAGGTAATCTGTCTTCCAGGAAGTCCTGTTTGAGCTATGATCTCAGTTCGTTCCAGTTTATGTCTCTTCTCCTGAATTTCAGCATTCTTGCCTCACCAGCTAAATTAACCATAAAGCAAAGCCTTAACTCATGGTACTGAAGCCGGATAGAAACCAGGGCAAGCCTGGAGTCTTGTCTCTTGTGATAAAGGCAGCAGATCTGGCCCATATCCTCACACCCATGCAACACTTCAAAATGTCTGGAAGATTCCCTTCACTTCCAGTCTTAGAGTGGAGATGCAGGAACCTTGGCCGAGATAGATAGATGATAGATAGATAGATAGATAGATAGATAGATAGATAGATAGATAGATAAAAACACCATTGGCGAGGAACAGAAGGAAGTAGCATTGTTTGAGTTGTGCTAAGATCAGGATGAAGGGGGAAGGAGAGGCTCTGGGAAGGATGACATCCCCTAACTTAAAAACAGGCCAAAGAAATTATCTACAGTTTTGTTCTGTTGAGGCCTGGGAAAAGTCAGTCGGGGTTAGCAAATATCTGAGAAGGTTTAACTCTGTGACCTTGGGCAAACAGACTCCTCCTCTGGGTTTCCATCTGCAAGACTGGGGAACAGAGTGCAAACTCTTTCCTGCACCACCAGGCTGAGATGGAAGGTAGAAGAAAAGGCCTTTGAAGCCAATATAATTACTCCTCTGTCCAGGGAAATATAAACAACAATAACTCCAACAGCCTTCAGCCCTGCTTCTGAATGAGTTCTTTGCTTCAGTCCGAGAGGTAAAGAAGTTGGTTTCCTTGGGGAAAAGTTGAATGTGGAATGGTGAGCCATGCCCTGCTCACTTTGCTTTCATTATGTTACATGGAATTACTATTAACACAAAGGACATTCAATATAATTTGAGAGTTTATTAAGTGTCCACCATGTGCCCAGGGCTGCAGGAGGTCCTATGGGGGTAAAGAGTGAAGTGTGGGATATATTCGGAGAGTTTCCAAGGGTCAGAAGTTTGTGTACTGCAAGCACAAAGTGAGCTATTATATTTTAAAAGTCTTCTTTAGATGTACATTATTTCTCTCTATTACCATAAGGAACTGATCCAACCAGATTTTCTACTGTGTTTGTCCAGGTCAATACATACTACCTATGTTTTATTTCTTTTCGCTTTGTCCATCTGCAGGGAGCCTTCCTGTGATAGTTAAAGGACACTTTGATTTGAATCCTGGTTGATTATCTCTAGACCAGTGGTTCTGAACCTTCCTAATGCTGCAATTCTTTAATACGGTTCCTCGTGTTATGGTGAACCCAAACCATAAAATTACTTTTGTTGCTACTTCATAACTTGCTGTTATGAATCATAATAGGAACATCTGTGTTTTCCAGTGCTCTTAAGGGAACGCCAATAAAAGGGTCATTTGACACCTAAAGGGGTTGCTGCCTACAGGTTGAGAACCACTGCTTTAGACAAATAACCAAGAAACTCTTGAATTCGCCTGCAAATGCACAATTGCATGTTTCAAAGTTCTGCTCCATATGTCAATGGAGCGCACACTGCAAGAGCTGAGTGTTGGAAAATGCTCTGGTTTCCGAGTGAGCACCTTATTTAATAATTTTATACGCCTAACGCCCACCAACGCCCTCAAGTTAAATCCCAGCAATGTACACTTTGGTGAACAGTTACTTATTTTTCTATATTGTATAACTATCTGTCTGCATGTATTTGTATGTGAGAAAGTGTGTGTGTGTCCATGAGCCATTAACCTCTTTTTGGAAGCAGGGTCTCTCACTGGAAACTAGGATTTGCTAATTAGCTTGGGATGTCTGGCCAGTGAGTCCTAGGGATTGGCTTCGCTTGGCCTCCTCAGCATTTCAATTACAAATGCACACCATGATGTTCAGATTTTTCCATGAGTGCTGGGGATCAAACTCAGGTCTCCAGAGCTGTAAGGTAAGCATTTTACCAACTGTGCTACCTCCCCATTCAGTTTTTTAATTTTAAGGTACCAAGTAGATGGTCAGTTAAATTATCTTTTTCAGACTACTTTGTTTTCATTTGGTGTTTTTCTAAGACAAATGAGTAATCATTTTATCAGAAATGGTGATTACTTCCCAAATATGTCTTGGGTATGAAAGGAAACCTTTAAATAAATATAAATTATCTATATGGTGTGTTTTTCGTCTTCACATAACCTGATAGCTCTTGTCCTCCATGTTATGAACTTTAAAAGATCCATGTTATCTTTTTGCCTTTTTGTGTGCTATCATTACAAAACAAAAAACAAAAAAAAAAAATGTGTTGAAATCCCAGGGGCACCAGTGAACAGGTCTTTGTGTATATTATATGTTCAGGATTGAAAGCACCGCTGCTTTGTGCTTTAAAGAGCAGAATGACTGAGAAGTTATCGTTATTATGGGTCTCAAAATCTAGCAATTACTTCTGAAGATCACCAACCAGCCCAAGTCCTGACTACAAACAAACTTAAAAGAACCTCGTAGAAAAATGACCATTTGGTCACCTTTCACATACAGAACGGGAGCGGCTGACATTTACTGAGAGCCTCCTATAAGCAGCAAGCTGTGCTTGGTGCTTTAGCTGGATTAGGTCAAGTAAATCTCACAATAAAACTTCCATGAGGTAGCAACTACTGCTCCTGTTTCCTAGGTGAGAAAAAAAAAATTTGGCCAAGAGAGGTTAAGTCATTCAGTGGAGTCACAAAAGTTCATCGGCATTGAGAGGGGGATTTAAATTCATACAATTTGATTCTGTCACCACACCGCCTTTAATGAAAAATAGGTAAATGGCATCCCTATGCCCCAGTGCCTAAGCATACAGAATACTCTAACAGTTCAGACGGAAGACTAACCGTACCACATGTGCCAGTGAGGCCCAGAACATGTCCAGCTACCTATTTAGGTCAAAAGGCATGAGGCTTTCTGGGCACAGGTATTAAAGGATCTGATGAAGAGATTTTGTCTGTTGATTAATTCAGGAGTGCGATAAATTGCCCTGCCAAACTCATGTGTTATTTCTTCAGCACTTCCACTTCCCTCCCTGAAAACAAGTGAAAATAAAGCATCTTGGGTATCTATGAGAAATGACTGCATGAAATAATGAGAAAGCACCATGAAAACTGTAAAGTACTTTAAAACAATTATACCATATGCTAAGCAGTTTCCAAAATAGCGATGCCTTCAGATGTCCTTGAAAAGCAAATGAAACCCAGCTGCTAGAATGTTCTGCCAAGGAAGAAACCCAGCTCTTGTCGAAGGAGAAGGGCACATGTAAGAGTCCCCAAAGATGTACTGCACAAAAAACATGGAAATCGCTTCAAAATTTTTGATGGTTAATTCTCAAAAGGTGTCAGTGTCTTGAAGATCAAACAAGGCAGTTTCTTTGCTTGAATTTGGAAAAATACGCTTAAGTGATGTGTACATAACAGTTAGAAATATAAATTATACTCACCTATGGAGACGTGAGATAGCCAAGTTTACCAAAACTTCTCAGCATTATTCCAAAAATAATCCTGTTGGTAAAAAAAAAAAAAAAAAAAAAAAAGGAGACTTCTAAAATGTACGTAAGACTTCTATAAGTATTTGTGTGTGTGTGTGTGTCTGTGTGTGTGTGCGCAGGTGTGCATGTGTGTGAGTGTGTGTTTCTGTATGTTTGCAGGCACACATATGTTAATAAAAGCCAAAGGGCAACCTAGGGTGTCATTCTTGAGAATGCTGTCTACCTTTTTTTTTTTTTTTTTTTTTTTTTTTTTTTTTTTTTTGCAATAGGGTTTCTCATTGGCTTAGAGCTCACCAGCTGGGCTCTGCTAGCTGTCCAGAGGGTCCCAGGGCTCCTCCATTGTCCCAGTGCTGGGATTACGAGCCCAGGCCCACCTGACAGGCATTTGTACAGGTGTACTGGGGATTGAATTCAAGTCCTACTGTTTGCAAAGAAAGTGCTTTACCAACTAAGCTACCTCTCCACCCTCAGAAGAACCTTTGTTATTGGCAGGTAGTGGTTTTCTGATTGTTTGGTTTTTATCCCTTTTCTTTTTAAGAATGAAAGTAAAGAGAGTGAGGTGTCTCTGGGGCACTGTGAGGCTTTGGAAGTGACTCAGCGCCTGACAGGGAGTGACAATTAAATGCCTTCGTGGAAAGAATGCCAATGAGACGGAGTGTTCTCTTAACTTCAGACACAGGACAGAGCCACCACAAAAAGCAAACACTAAATAAGAGTGGGGAACTGTGGGGTGGAAGTTGTTGAGAAGTGGGGGACATTGGAAGTGACCCACAGGCTCTTGCAATGACCTGAGATGGTGGCCTAAAAACTAAAGAAGCCCATTTGGATCTCAACCCTCCTCACTTCATTTCTTCTCTCAGGGGATTTCAGACCCCATAGAACAAGCTAAAAGGAACTGGTGAGCTGGCCACTGGGCAAAGAAATTTTGGAAAGAAGTTCTCATAGCCTCTCACTTGCAGCACCCGTATAAAATGCGTGCATTTTATAAACAAAGCTTGAGATGTGGAGGGGAGACCTTTGTCCCACCTGGCCCCATGAGCACCCTCACTAAAGTGACCTATTTCTGGATGCAAGAGCAGGAGGTTGTCCATAATGGATGAGAAGCAGAATTTAAAGTCTCTTAGGATAAAGAAAATCCAAACCCTAAGTAGCTGGTTTCTATCTTCAGCTACTCTTAGCCATTGAGCTCTGTGCTAAAACCACCTTCAATTTCTCCTGTTGTAACCTGGCCTCTGAGGATGGGTGAGCTTGTTTAGTTCCCTGATGAAGACTAACGAAAAAAAAAATCTATTTCCTATCTTCACCTACTTATTTCATACCTCCTTCCTAACAGAAATCCTAGCAGCTGTCTTCCACATTCCCCACTGAGAATGCTCTCTCCCACCCCTGAGCCAAGCCATAGAAAGAATGAACCACTTTGATGCTTGCCATAGCTTCTCCCACATGAAGTGACTAGCATCTGAGTGAACACAAGGTCTATTTTTTCATGTCCTATAAATGTGACCTGAAAGGGGTAAAATGTGGAGGCTTACTATTTCCCTATTAAGTTTTTAAAGTATTGCATTGGGCTTTGTTTTTGTTTGTGCCACAATAAAATCAGGTGTGAACAGCATTTGTAAAATGTCTGTCAGCAAATGTGTTCTTCATCCATACATGAAACTTTTCAATGTTCAAAAACTGATTTCCGTTAATGAATGAGGTGTGACATTCTTCCAGTTCTCCAAAAATCTACCTGAACCCACAGCAGTTGGCTTTTCCCTTAAAGACAAACATACTTACTGATCTAGTTGATATCCTCTTGTCCTAAACATTAAAAAGCAACCACAATTAATTTAGGCTTCCCGTCCCTTTTCATATTGGCATTCTTATAGGAAAAGGGAGGAAATGATCTACGTTTCATCAGCCAGCACAATACTAATTTGATATTGAAACAGCTTCTTAAGGAAACATCTTATGGTTTTTTGGAACACTTTGATGCTCTCCACATGATTTTCCTTTGTCCTCAACATTGATCAGTACCAGAGCCCTCCGCACACAGAAGTAGGGACTGAATGCCATGATCAACAATGAAGTTGTCACTGCCTCCAGCAAGCTGACTTCCACATCTAACCAAGCCAGTAACAGGTATTTGAGTTAGGGCTGGATGAGCAATTCAATAACTTAGTAGAGCAAAAAGAAGCCTGGAGCTTAAGAATCAAATCCCATAGCGACCTTGGTCAGGATTTTGCTCTTTTTATGGGCAGCTTAGTAGATAAGGGTCAGTCTTTTAATTTACTTAACAATTTGCAGAGAGCTTTCCCATTGCAGTACTTAATCGTGTCTCTCAACTCAATTTCCTCATCCACACAACTGGGTTAATACAACTTATGGTACAGGTCTATCTATCACAAGAACCAAATCAAATGTACATTTAAGATGCTTACTCCCATGAGTGACACATGAACGTGAATCATGGCGTTTACACCCACATGGCTCTAAAATAGTTCTGTGGCTAAACCTTGGTTCTCAACAAAATAATGTTGGCTGCCATAACCTTTCATGCCCATCTCTTGAGAACAAAAGGAAAAATAGCTAATAAAAAGCAGTTCCCTAATTTTGACAGTTTTGCTGGGTATTTTCTAAAGAGTTCTGGCATCTTAGAATGTTGTCATTTAACATTTCATTTAAGTGCTCCTTAAAGCTTATTTAAAGTTACCATAATACAAATATTTTACATACAATAATCTTTCTACTATGATTTGGTGGGCTCCATACTGGGATGAGTCCTCAATGTTTTTCTTTAAACATCAATGTGAAAACTCCTAACAACCATGCTTACAAATACCAGACTTGAAAACTCTTTGTGCAGAGAGCCTTAATTATGAATAGTCGGGAAGATTAGCAGAGCACTGAAGACTCTCTGTTGGCCACAGAAATGTGTGCCAGGAAAGAAGAGGCCTTAGATATAAAGACATGGACTTTCTTTTGAAAAACCCCAGTCAACTGGTTCACTTGGAAAAATTCCTTAAAAGGAACATTTATGGCATACTTTTGTATTGTGCTTGGCTTCATTTTATTTTTTGAACAAATATTTGTAGAACCTTATACTTGGGCCGTATTTTCTTTTGTACAGTTTTTGAGATTTTAAGAAATAATGTTCCCTACTTTGTGGGAGAACTTAAGGAATCAAAAGAAACTGTATACAGGGTCTCAAGCCTACCTCGACTCCTATCAGTTGTATTCCTGTCGCTACTAAGGAAAATATGCCATCTCTTGGGTGAAGCCAGATCTTCTGTGTAGATTATTCTAGATACTGTCACTGTTTGCCAACCCAGAAAAAAATGGCTTATGGAATTCTTTCCGTCTGTCCTAAAACATCTCTGTCTACTAGAACACTTGTGTCTCCACACACACTGCAATTTCTTTTAACTACACTCAAACGAGAGAAGCCTTTGAGCTTGACCTGTTTGGTTGGTTGGTTGGTTTTTTGACTACCTGTTGCCATCTCATTTCTTCATCTCCTTTTGTAGGAACCTCAAGAACTGGCTTTTCTTGATGTTTCCAGGTCTTAGACCATTCTTTCAGAAGCTGCTTAAGCCAGAGTTTACCCATCACTACCCCTCCCAGTTACGTTCTTGTTGAGATCACTAACACCGTCCAACTGTAAAACCCCACCAGCAATGTTCATTCTCCCTCTCACTGGATATGTCAGCGGTATGTGATGCTATTACTCATTGCCCTCTACTTGAGACGCCTTACTCTCTTTTTTAGTTCCATATTTATTTTTGTGTGTATGTGTGGTATGGGGGCAGTGTATGTGTGCAAGCATGTCGTGCACGCATGCATGTGACTATGGACAGCCATGTGGGCACCAGTGTGTACATGCGGAGGCGAGAGGAAGACATTAAATGTCCTACTTGATCATTCTCCACCTTATCCCTTGGAACAGGGTCTCTCGTTGAACTGGAAGCTTCTAATTTTGTCTAGACCAGCTAGCCAGTAAGTTTCCCAGATCCGTTTGTCTCTATTTCATAATACTAGTGTTGCAAGCACAAGTAGCTATGCCCAGCTGGGTTTCTTTTACATGGTTGCTAAGGCTACAAACTTAGGTCTTCATGCTTTCTCAGCAAGGACTTCTACTCATAGAGCTATTTTGCTAGACCCAAGACACTTCCTCTCTTGACTATTCTGATACTGAACCTTGCTAGTTTAAGTATTCACTTCTCAGAGTCTAATGTCTTCGTTTCCCAGATTTTTTTTCTCTCTTTTTTCCTTCCTTTCCTTCCTCCTTTTTCCCACCTTGTTTTTTGGGTTTTGTTGTTTGTTTGTTTGTTTGTTTGTTTGTTTGTTTTGTTTTACTTCTTAATGCTAAGGAAACAGAACTGAGAGTCCCTGTCTTCTCTATATTAGCTACACTCACTCCCTTAATAACCTTATTCTGCCTCGCAGTTCTAGTAACAATGCAAGAACCCCTGTATCTCCACTTTTCATTTATCTTATTACCTTTTATTTATTATTTACATGTGGGGTGTGTTTACGCATGTGCATAGGTGTGTTGGTCTGAGAACAACTTGCATGAATCAGTTCATTCCTTCTATTATGCTCATCCTGGGGACCACACTCCGGATGTCAGGCCGGGTGGCAACTGTCTTTATCTACTGAGCCATCTCACAATATCTGAATCTACACATTTAATGTACAAATACTCAACACAGATTCACATGTGCACAATCTACAACCAGCTTCATAGTTGCAATTGGCTCCCTAATAGTCATGTCCAATTCAATGTGTCCAAAGCAAGAATCTCAACATGCCAACAGCCATCTTAATCAATAGCAATTTCACATTTTCAGGCGATGATACCACAGCTTCATTCTTTTTTATCTTATTCTCTACATCCAGCCTACCAAGAAACCCTGTTCAATTGCACTTTCAAAACGTAATGAGAAGCAGGCAACACCTCACCAATGGCCAACCCAAGACCAGAGTTATTTTATCTCTTGATGCAGCTAATTACATCCTCACCTAGCTTCTATCCTTATCCCACTAAATCTAATTTCAGCATAACATTTCAGTGGACCCTTCTGAAAAAGCTGGCTCTCCCTTAACACATTAGAGTGACTCTGACTATATTCATATTAAAACCAAAATTTTCGTTAGTGACTTGTGAAGCTACCAGCTTAACTTTGCAGTCTTTACTTCAGCCACTCTGGCCTCCATGTTGTATTCTAATGCACCAAGTGCATCCCTGCCTTTGGGCCTTGGTAGCTGGTATCTTCTCTGTCCCTGACACTCTGCCCAGGCATAAAGTTTTGGTCTTAGTTTCCTCAGGTCTTTGCTCAAATGGTATTCCTGTGTGAAATTGCAACCAGGCATACTCCCTGCTGCCTCCACAATCTTGAATCTTTCCTTTTTGGTTTTTTTGTTTTGTTTTTTTTTTTTTTTTTGGTTTTAATTCAATATCTATGTGCTGGTTATTGTTTACTTCAACTTTATACAATCTAGGAACTTTATACACTATCCTAAGAAGATAAAGCCTCTGCTGAGGATTGTGCAGATCAGAGTGGCTTAGAGCGATGTCTACAAGGGACTGTATTGATTCCTCCTTAATGTAGGAACAATCCTTAAGAGGCTCTGTGTTTTGTGGACAATGCCAGTCGTGACAGGCTATCCTGGGTTGTTTGAAAAAGCTAGTTAAGAACGAACTAGAGGAAGCAAATCAGTAAACATCTTTCCTCCATGGTCTTTGCTTCAGTTCCTGTCTCAAGTTCCTGCTCTGACCTCTCTCAATGCTAGGCTGTTACCTGAAAGTATAAACAAAGTAAGTACTTTCTTACTTAAATTGGTTTTGGTCAGAATATTTAATCACAGGGACAGAAAAGCAAACTAGAACAATCTACTACCAGAAACTGAATACATTATTTATAAGTTTCAAGTATGTTCATTGTCTATCTCCCTCTGTTAGAATGCAGGTTCAACAACAAGAAGGGTTGGTATATTCCTGAATCACATGTTGTCCTTTTGAGTCAGATTCTTATTTCACATAGAGACATACTATTAACTCAAGCACTGGGTATTGGGCTGATGTCAATCAATACATGGGCTTCCACAGAAAGACACTAATGTACTAGCATGAGCCTCTGTGAAATAAGAATCTGACCCAAAAGGGCTTGATAGAAAATTGTATTTCATTGTCCACTTAGATCATAAGTAGAATACATGAATATATGCCTGCTTGTTGAAAAAGGAAGGACAGCCTAGATAAGCCACTGGTGGTAAACACAGACCTAACACAGGCACATGCCTTTCTCTGTTGCTTTAAAGATTCAGGTGACAGATCTTTCAGCTGATTCAAGGATGAGTTTGAGCAAGATGTGGTGGCTTATTCCTGTAATCCCAGCACTTATGAGGCTGAGGCAGGAGGATTGGCCATGAGATTATATATTATTATCAGTGTATAGCGAGTTCCACATCAGTTTAAGCTTCAGAATGAGACCCTATCTCGCAAAACAACATTGAAAAATACAAACAAACAAAAGAATGAGTTCAGAACCGACTACATTAATGAGTTCTAAGAAGTCAGGAAGAAGCTGAGAGCTTGATTTAGACCAAAACAAAGTCACCTCAGAGAAAGTCACAGTTTCCGGGATACTTTCTTTCACTATCATTAACAATCGTGTGTGTGTGTGTGTGCGCTGTATGTTTATATTTGTGTGATGTGTGATGTGAAATGTGAACATATATGTGTGCAATTGGGAATGTACATGTGTGCACATTCATGTAGAGGATGGAGTTCGGTGTTGAGTGTCTTCCCAGTTGTTTTCTACCTTATTTTCTTGAGACAGAGTCTCTTGTAAAGCTGGATGTCACTGGTTCTTCTGGGCTTACTGGCCATTGAGCTCTAGGAATCCACTTGTCTCCCTCTCTCCAGTGCAGGGATTAATAATTTTTCACACGGGTGCTGGGGATCTCAAGTCCTTATGCTTTCGTGGTTAAGTAGCCCTTATCATCGGCATCTCAGGGAAAACCAGGGAGCACTGTGTTCTTGATAGATGATCCTATTCATGGTTTAGCAGCACCTGGCAGCTAGGTATTTTATTGAAATTATTATGTTTATTACTATAATTATAATTACTGTGTGTGACTGTGTGTGGGTGCATGTGTGCACATTCATGTTAGGGCACATGTCATGGGCATGCCTGTGGACATGAGAAGACAACTTTCAGAAGCTGATTCTTTTCCTTCCACCATGTGTTCCAGAGAACATCAAATTCAAGTTGTCAGGCTTGTACAACAAGGACTTTCATCCACTGAGCCATCTCACCAGCTCCAGCGATCTTGTTCTAGTAGCTATTTCTTAGTATCCAACCCTTTTTGTCAGCAATCAGAGACTTTGAGAACAGCACTCAAATGCTTGTACTAAGTCTTTCAGGTGACTCTGATGTCTGCTCATGTTTGCGAACTACTGACAAATGAATGGCTCCTCTGTACATTTGTGATGGCCACATCAAGGTGCAGACTTCTTCTGCAGAGAAGTACAATAACTTTGCTATGTCATCCAGCACCCAAAAGGGACTCAATGAACTTCTCTCATGTACGAACCTTTGTGAAATAACTCTGCCTGGGTGTTCCACCTCAGATTAATGAGAGTGGTAGACAGCTCACATATTCCAGAAGCCTAATTTAACTGATTTCACAACACTTCTGAGTTGCTTGGCTCCAGGCTCTTCCTGTTGAGATTTATGAATCTGAAATTTAAGAGACCATTTTTTTAAAATACCTTCAGGTTGACAATTTTATTGCACCAGTGGATATGACCACACTGGAATGTGAAGTGAGGGGAGGAACCCTGGAAACTTAAGGTTGTAAGAATTTGTCAAAAAAAAAAAAAAAAAAAAAAAAACACTTAGTAATTAAAAGTGCTGATCCACAAGTGAGTCACTGAGAGCATTTCACGTTGATTATTCACAGGAGCACCATCATTTAGAGAGTTATTTATTTAAGGAGAAGATTTATCCAGTCTACAATGTGAATTTTCAAAGGCCTTGCTTTCTGGGACCTCAGATTCCTGTTAGTGCTCTAAAGGAAGCCCAGGGACTCATCTTCTATATGATGAAGATCAGTCAATCTACTCAAGACTCCATTGTTGTGGACAACATCCCAACTCTGTCTTAGAGTCCTTTGATTGTTTTTGTAGATATCAATTCTACAAAATAAATACGAATTAAGTATCTTCTTGTGGCCAGCTCCTGGATTTAGACCTGGAGATTTATAATAGTCTAATACAGCCCTTTCCTTGAAGGAGCTCAATGATTGAGATCCTGTCTCCTTGATCTGTAATATTTATCTTTGGCTGACCTTGAACTCCAAAGAAGCAATGAAGAGAATAAAGAACTATCAACAAAGAGCTATCAGACAAGCAAAGATTTCATCACAAGTCGCCCAATGTCCTCACTTTGGCAACTAGTAATTTGATCAAGGACACCTTGGTGATAAAGAGTTTAATAGTATATTGACCCTGTTGATTGTAGCGTGTAGAGTGCTGCCTTAGTGTGTGTGAGGCCCTGGGTTCAATCTCCAGTGCTGTGCTGTAGTAAACAAACAAACAAACAAATGTTCTCTTTCATGTCACATTCATATTTCATATCCAAATATGTTTGCACATGAAAATGCGAAGTTTGTAGAAAGGCAATTGAAATTTGAATTCAAAGTTAGCAAAGAATGAAAGTGAACTTTGGGCAAATAATATTTTGTATACACACACACACATAAACGTTTCAATAGATTTACAACAGAAAGACATGCTAGAAGCGGTATCTACTGTCTTCTTCATTATTTGAGTATTGGGTTGAATTTAGAGGCCTGGGTTTTAAAACACTCATAGGTCACCTTAGTAAATGTTCAGGTTAAGTCAATAAAGTCATCTGACTGCTGAGAACCAAAGAAAAAGGCAGGCCTCCACTCAGACCAAAAAAAAAAAAAAAAAAAAGGCTAAGATTTTGGTGGGGATGGGTAGTAGGTAAATATATGAGCAGCCCAGAGAGGGCCTCTAAGGAAAGAAGGCTCACCAGATTATTAAAAGCTATAGAGATAAGAGGCCATATTTGCCCATTCAACTAACACTTTAAGCTCTTGTAATATATAATGAATGACACTAAGTCATAAACACACCTTAATGAAGATGACAAAATGTTAGTGTTTTCTAGTCTGTTATTAGAATAACTATGAGAAACCTTAAGGATAGCAGCCCCCAATGCTCTATAATATGGACAAGTTGGGTATAAGAGGACTTTTTAATTAGTTGATATTTTTTATATTAGAAAAAAAAAAACAGGCCTTGACAATTTTTAAAAATTTTGCAGTACTGCTGTAAGACAAACTCAGGTTAGTCAATACAATAGTAATGAAAAGATAAATGGATGTCAGCATTAAGTCACGGCTTTAAAAAAAAAATGAAGATTGATGGAGAGGTTTGGGTTGTTTTTTTTGTTTTGTTTTGTTTTGTTTTTTTCCTGGAATGCTAACCCTGGTTATTAGTAAATTTGAACATGATTAGCTAATTGTTCCTCTTAATGACTTTAAAACTATGACTAAAAGTAGGGCAGTAGGGTACTCATTTCCACTGAGCTCCCTTCTAGAGCTCTGAGTAGCAATAGGTGGATTGTCAGAGTCTTTCTTCTCTCTCCTTTATCTGGCTGGAGTGTCAGACTCCAGATTTGGAAACTCCTAAACATTGCTGGTAAATGTATCATAGACCATGACTCACTACAAAAAAGGACAAGTGTGTAAATTGCCTTACCAGAGGAAAATCTTCTGCCAATCCTTCCCTTTCTTCCTAGGACAAGATTTCACTTCTTTTTCTCTGATTCATATCCTGAGGAAATCAACATGACACAAAATGGTTGCTGTGTTCCATTAAAAAAAAAAGTCTCCAACCCATGTTTAGAACACATAAGCTTTTTTAAATCCAGAGAATTTGTCATCTTCCCAAGAATGCTTTCCTCCAAAATGCCTTGGTGTCATGTAAGAGAACAAAATGCCAACCATTGAATGGGTGCGCTACATAAAATCCCTTTAGCCAACAGACCTGTACCTGCAACATGGATCTGTTTCATTAAAGTTTTAAAGCTGAAAACCAGCAGAAGCAAGAGTAACATTTAATCCAGGCCTACTGCCATCCAACATTCTGGTTGCCCTTCTAAAGTAATAGTTCCTACATTAATTGAGAGTTTACCAGAATTCAGGTTCCACTTTAAGTTTCCCATGTATTATTTCATTGAATCTAAATAAGTTCATGAGGTAAATAAGACCCTTTATGAACCCTAACCACATTTAAGGGGAAAGAGGCTCAGAGTTCTGAATGAATTTTCTCATGATGATGTATTAGGTAAGGCACACACTGGGCGTCAAACCTCCAGCTGTTGGATACCAGAACACAAGCTTTCTGTTTCCTTATTTAGTCCTTGAAAAGGTCAAATCACTACCATCTCCATGATGCATACAAGAAAGAAAACACTTAGGAAAAGTTAAGCGATATGATCAAGAACATGAAGATTACTGACATGTTTGATCTGAAATCTGAACTCAGTTGAGGCAGGGTCCCAGTGTTCATATTCTGTTCATATAGCTATAAACTTTCCTTACACTCATTTCATACCAATCATTCCCAAGTCAACTTAGAGAAATAAATGCATATTCTGCACACCTCATGAGTTCACAGCCTCGGGACACAACAGGAACTACAGTGCATTATGATCTGAATATGTTCTGAAGAGATTCTAGAAAAAGGAGGGATTAGAGAAAAAGGAAGCTAAAGGAAGCTCCTTACGGATGAGGTCAAATGAAATGATGGTGACTAAAGTTGACTCTGTTTCCTGATACCTCCCTAGCTATTTTATGGAAAGATGAAAAGTGCTCTGAAGATCCATGGAAAGAAAGTATAACCCTAGCAATTAGTGGGAAGGCTCCAGTACAGATATGGGTCATGATCAGAGCAGTGAAGAGCTGAAGGAGAGCAAAGAATTTTTCTGAGATTACACTAAATGCTCCTAGTGATGACTCTCTCTCTCTCTCTCTCTCTCTCTCATCTAGTAGGTTTCCAAAGAATCCCATCAAAGGCAAACTAGAAAAGTTATAAATCAAACCCATACTCTCTCTTTATAAGGAAATGTAAAAGGGCAAAAGGGAGGGGGGTATCTCAATTTCAACATTTTCTAGGGGTTTTCCATGCAATTTATAGGAATAGAGAAGGAAAAAAATAAGGTTAATTTTAGTAGCAGAGCTTTAATGGATAAATGAACTCAAATTTTGACAGTTTTCATCTTAACCAGGCTCTATTTTTGTTTCACCTAAAGCATGGGCTCAGGGTATTCATTTGCTAAGACTTCTATGAGAACAGTATTTTCAATAACCTATAATATTTGAGGAGGTCTATGGGACCTCACTGGCCAACAACTTCAAAAGAGACAACTCAGTTTTTTATCTGTTAGCGTTTTTATTTGTTATCCTGTTGTATCTAGTAAAACCTGCTTTATTACTCTGCTAAGTGCACATCACATTGAACTGACTCCTAATGACTCACAGCCATACTCTTCAATTAATACATCTTTCAACCATCAATCGAGAAGCTTCTTTTCGCAGAAGGTGGAGATAGACACAGAGACCCACAACTGGCCAACATACAGAGAATAGGAGACTCTAGAAAGCTCAGCTCTAAGTAAGACATCTCTATTGTCCATGCTCCTCCCAAGGCCTGGGAATCTTTGTGGAAGAGAGCATGGAAAGATTGTAGGAGACAGTAGTGGTGGTTTACCGTGAGAACACTGGTCACAGCAGAAGAGTTGCAAATATTAATTCACAGCAGTTGAGACAACGCGAGCAGGGCCTACACAAACTCAACACACGTAAAATCCCAGCGTGAGGAGGGGAAATGGGCATGAAATTTCGCCCCTTGTTAAGGAGATATTGGCAATTGATAGTCAATGATTGGCTCCTGGCGAGTCGGCCACATGCAATGAGCCGCACAAATTATACTTAACGGGTTTTTAAAAAATTCAAAAAAGACACAAAGTTGAGTGGGTAGGGGCAAGGATGGCCCTCACAGACAGGGGAAGGGAGTGAATATGATCCAAAAAACTTTAGAAAAACATCTCAGAGAACTATTTAAAAATGAGAATTAAAAACAGTATTTCCCTACTATCTAGGAATCAAGATTTCAAACTGTTCCCCAGTACTCTGAAATAAAAGTTCTACCGTTTTTCATGAGTGAATTAACATGATTCGTTAATAATTGGGGAAAGTGAAATCTGCAAATATTTCCTGTAGCACCCAGTGTTCATTCTACTGCATACAGGCTAAGTCTCTTTTGCCATACATTTCCTGCTTGAGAACAGGAATCTTAGGCTATTTCTCTCACAGCTCCAGAAGTCAGCAATTGAGAAATGCATACAAAGTCCAGCAAAGGGACATAAAACCAATGGAGGTAGCCAGCAGCTTTAAGGAGTACCAAGCCCTAAGGGGGAGAACAACAGGTAAAGAGACCAGACCACGACGCACTAAACTTCTCACACATCAGTGGGTTCAGGGTACTTTGGCAGCAGAGATAAGAAGAGACTGTGTTATACCCACAGTGAAGCCTCAGAGAGCAGAACTGAACAAAGTCTTGAAAGAAGAGCAGAAAGCCAGCCGATATGTTCACAGAGCTGAGAGGAGTTTGTGGGCAGGAAAGGGGGAAGGCAGGCTCCAGCAGAGTGGTATTGTGCACCCTACAGAACACTGACTTTCCCTGGAAGAACCTCTCTCCACCCAGTCTGCTGGTTCGAATAGCATGGCCCGTCACATTCTCTGCTTTTGCTGGGACATCAGACTTCCCAGAGGTTTTGAAAAATTATCCAGCCTCCCAAAGGGAGGAAGTAGATCTGAGGGCAGAGTTGGCAGTGGGGGAGGGAAGCGAAGATGGGGGTGGGGATTGAGGGTTCAGGATCAGGGGTGGGGGATTAGGGAGGGATAGAGAGGATGAGGTGGAAAGAAAGGTCACAGTCTTTGGTTCAGGTAAATTTTGGAGCCTGGTGTACTCCATATCTTTCTGGAGTTTG
Source organism: Psammomys obesus (assembly GCF_907164565.1). Lineage (NCBI taxonomy): Eukaryota > Metazoa > Chordata > Mammalia > Rodentia > Muridae > Psammomys > Psammomys obesus. The sequence goes on along the minus strand of NW_026596039.1, from coordinate 3,508,377 downwards.
CGTTTGTAATCTGATTTATACTTACAAACACAAGACCCTAGCCAACAACAGCAAGATCTTAAAAATAACATCTCATATTACATAATCACAGAAAAGGGCCAAAGGAGCTGCTTGAGACTGTGTCTCTCAAATCGATCCTTCCCCATTGTGCTGTTTAGTTCTGTGTCAACTTGAAACATGCTCGAGTCATTTGGGAAGAAGGAACCTCACTGAGAAAATCCCCTCATGGGAGTGGCCTGTGGGGGCATGCCTTTTTGATTGAGGACTGATATGGGGCAGGGGGGGGGGGAGCAGGTCACTGTCGATTGTGCCATCCCTGGGCTGGGTGGTCCTGAGTGCTATGACAAAGCATGCTAAGCACGCCACGAGGAACAAGCCAGTACCTGCTGTTTCTCCAAGGTCTCCACTTCAGTTACTACCTGTAGGTTCTGCCTTGAGTTCCATGCCTTGACAGGCAGCTCCTTCAGTGACAGACTTCAAACTGTAAGATGAAATAGATCATTTCCTCCCCAAGTTGTTTGTGGTCCGTGGTGCTTATCACAGAAATAGAAACCCTAACCAAGACATTTGGCTCAATCTCTTCATTGATATACAGCCACACAGGTGTATGTGTGTATCCCATTGTCCCCCATTCCACTCTCAACAATTTATTGAGATCCGAACTCTTCCCCCAAACAATTATTCCACCCTTCAGACTGCTTTCCTTGCTTTCTGCCAGCTAGTTAGTCTCTAGGTAATCATGGGGGGTTATATTTGGTGGGAAAAAATATGGAAATAGAAGAAGAAATTCATGACATGACCACAGAGTAATGACTTCGTTGTTTTTTGATTTACTCAACAAGTTAGTCCCAGCATGCACCTGCTTCTGGAGTAGGCTATGTGGAGACAAATGAAGCATTCTTCTTGGCCTTAAGCAACTTACCAAGTGGAGTGAGAAATAGCACAATTTCCCAGCATTCATGTACCTCAAGTTAGCCATCTGGGAGGATGTGAGCTTATTATTTTTATAATTTCTGGTAAGTCTTTTTTAAACCAGTCATGATACAAATGAAAACATCCACTCACAATTTTATAGCTACATTTAAATTTATTTTTAATAAATAAAATGGCCTCATTAGCTGAGCCAATTGGATGTGGCACTTTGGCTATTTTTTGAAAATGTAAAATATATACCAAAGACAATTAATTTTTTTTCTCTCACTAAGTATCTAAAAGGAATATGCTATAGGTCCTGAGTCCTATTATCGAGTAGAGGTACAAAGCTGTCTGCCCGAGGCTAGACAGCATCACTGTCCCAGAGGGATTTATCGTATTCAGAATAGATATGTTTTAATGCATTTGTTAAAATAACAAGTTCTGGAATTTTTGTTAACTTTCCAGACAGGCATAGACCTGCCCAGAGGCGGGTCCCAGGGTCATCTTAGGTCACATAAAGTAGTATCTCCCAGCTTTGTGATTCTGCGGTTGTTCAAACTGGATTTCTCCAAGTCTGTGAAGAGCTGAAGAGCTATTCCCGTCCTGGTTCTCTCCCTATGTAGGTCAAATCCCATCCCAGTGAGGACCCTGCCAGTAACCACCTCGTGACCTGGTTATTTTAGATAGCCTGATAAAATGAGAATCAAACTCGACCTCCAAGCCAGAGTTGCCTGTTACAGAATTTGACCTGAATACTATTTAAGCAAAGTATGTCCGTGTCATAGTTTTCTTTTTTTTTTTTTTTAATCTTCAAGTCATGAAGTGAGTACAGAGCAGTCATAGAAAAATTATCAATGAGTACACCAAGTCCTGATCACTGACTCCGCTTGCCTGATGGAGACTGCAGAGTCGTGGTCATAGCTATGCACCTTCTGATAAGGATGATTTCTGTGCTAGCCAGGCTGACAGGCCAGGCCTGTGCTCACAGCAGCCAGGAGGTAAGCAGGAGAATTATGAATTCCAGGCTAGCATGATGCACTTTATAAGGTTCTGTCTCAAACATACAATAACACAGAAACAAGTTCCCAGCAAACACCTCTTTCTGAGAATGGAAACTCCCCGAGACCGTTTGCTATATTTATTGAGTCCTCTGGTTAGAATGGAAGTTCTACCAAAGTAGGAAGCCTCATGCCTAGAACCACACCCAGGCCATAGAACGCTTGATAGAGACTTGCTGACCTGTCAAATAAATAACGGTGTTTGTTAAGACTCAATTTCATACGCTTTCTATAGCACTTGAAAATCTTTCCTCTGACCCATTAGTATAGCTTAGAGTTCTCCGAAATATGTGTGGGACACTCTCTTTGCTGCTGTCATTATATCCATTTTACCAAATTAACTGGGGAGCATTTTATGGCAGGAACTATGTTTCATAACATCACATCCTTTGTGTTAAAATAGTAAGCATTCAATAAATGCCTGTTCCTGACAATTGAGAGAATGGAGAGAAATGTTTCTCTTGTAATTACGAGTGCTACGAATTTATGACTGAACATCATATCTCAGGTTCTGCCTGGACTCCCGAGCCTCCCATACTCCCATAGACCAAACTAAAGAAGCCATGAGTCACTGCGCTTGGAGGGGAGGGGCGTGTGTTTGTGCAGGATTTCTTTCCCGACCTCGATGAATCATGTGTATAATCACCCAAACTGCATCCTGTCTGGGGAAGTAACCAAAACCCCTATTTCTGGCCCAATGGCTTTTTGGTTTTATGAGTAAATGCCGCTGGCATGCCATTAAATAAATGCCCTCAGAAAGCCCTCAGCTAGTGCATACCTACAATAGCAGGGGAAGTGACAGATCAGCCATGCCTGGAGAGCACGAGGTGAAGGGCTCTCTTTCTCAGCTTGTCTCTACCTGGCACTTTGCCTCCAGGATCTGACTGAATGTTGTGATGCTCTTTTCCAAGCCATGGGTCAAGTCATTCTCCTGCACACAGTGAATGGGCGCCACATCTCCAGAAAAAGATTTAGTTTTGTGTGTGTGCATGCACGCATGTGCAAGCATGTGTCCATTTGTGTGGAGGCCAGAGGCCAACACTGGATGTCTTTTCTCAATTGTTCTCCACTCTTTTTTGGACAGCGTCTTTCATTGACACTGGAGTTCACCGAGTCAGTGAGACTGGCTGGCCAATGAGCCTCAGGGATCCTTCTGCCTCTGCCTTTCCCATGCTGCGAGTACAGGCATGTACTGCTACACTCAGATTTTTTTTTTTAACAGGGACACTCAGGATTGAGCTCAGTTCTTCATGCTTGCACTCAAGAATTCTGTCATCAGAGCCCGCTCCCTAGTGTAACACCTAACTTCTTTTTAACTCTTAAAAGGTTGTATGTGTATAAATGTCTACCTACATGTATGTGTTTCATGTATATTCCTGGTTTGCAAAGAGACAATAAGAGGGTATTGGGTCCTCTGGAATTGGAGTTATAGATGGTTATGGACCACTGTGTGGGTGTTGGGAATTGAACTCAGGCCTTCTGCAATAGCAGAAAGTGTTCCTAAGCACTGAGCCACCACCACCACCACCCCCGGCCTTAAGTCCTAACTTTTCAACCTATTTTTCCAGAGTCCTCTAGAATCTGGCCTCAGTCTACTACACTCATTTCCTCTTCCTTCAATACGATCAAACCACCGCCCACGGATGACTTTCATGAATATATACAAAGTTTCCCCTTCACTCTGAAACTTCGTTCCCTCTATCACTCTTACACTGCTTTCTCCTCCAATTTCTAAATGGTTAAAATCTATATTCTCTCATATCTCACCAAATAGCACTTCCTCTACACTGTTGGCCATGTTTGCCTGACAAGAAAGCCTAACTTCTCCTTGGAGGATGCTGAAGGCTGTGTTCTCATCTGAGGTTTCTAAAGTTTATTATAGACACAGGCACACATTCAACTCTCTAATAAGTCATGGCTTGGAGAAGCCAGAGTCTTGGTCACTGCAATAATCTTTCAACTAGCAGTGTGAGGTAAAATGCATGGTCAATATAAAATCAGGTTAAATGGAAAATCAAATTTACTCCCTCAGAATCACCAGAGAAGGCTCAATGTAGACGTTTCTTATTCTCAGCTTTCTCCTTTTATCCTTTACCTCCTTTCATGAAAATGTAAGATTAAGGAAAACTCTGGTCTCTGAAAACAGCCATTGTCTTGTTTTATCATCCCAGGCTTCCTTCCTCCTGACATCCACCTCCTTGTGGCCTACTTTGCTAACAGATGTCATAAGCTCAGGGGGAAGAGATATAATTTTGATATTAACTTGAATTAAGAAAAAAGAAATGTAATTAAAAGTAGATCTTCTGTTTCCAAAAGCAAACTTTTTAAAAGACAGTAGATTCTGCGCACAAACACTTTCCTGTTGCAGGGTATCTGTCCCATTGTGCCCATCTCTGGGCGGATGGAGAGGAGAGCATTGATTCAATAAAGCCTTGCTTTGTTCGATTACACAGCACCATGCTTTCTTTCCATTCTGCTTATTCGCACAGCCCTGGTGCTGAGAATGGGGACAGAGAAGATAAGCCTGGGTTCACCCTAGCCAAGGGCAGATAAGACCGGAACAGAGCGTCAAGAATTTTCTCCCTCCAGCGTCTTTTGGCAGTTGACAGCATCTAGGGCAAGGCTTGATGGCACTCCTTTCTTGTTTGTCTAGTGGCTGCCAGCCACTACCCACACCACTTAATGACTGTACCACCACAGGCCAATTTGCCATTTCTTCCTCAGCTAAGAAAGCCTCATAACACCAGCTACAATAGAACATGCAGACTTAATAAATTTTAACATGTTTCCCACACAGGAGTTGTAGTCACAAATTCAAAGATCCCTGTTTTTGTTTCTATCGTTTTTCTCATTTCTCTACCTTGGTGTTTGCAAGTATCTTTAAAGGTCCAGTAATGAGTAGTTTCAGCTTTGCAGAATACACTGAGTCTGTCATAACTTCCCAGAGCTGTTTTTGTTTTGTTTTGTTTTTTATAAGAAAATGTAGTTATGGACAACATTTACACAGATGGAATTTTACTCCAGTAAAACTTTGTAAAAACTGTAGTTGACCAGACTTGACCCATGGACCATACATACTACTCTCTGGTAAGGACAAAACAGCAGAGGTAGAGAGAAATATTTAAATTTGTTTTCTGGAATAAGACATGATGCTGGTAAATTGTGTAAGCCTTGCTGATGTCTCCTTAGGGTACCATCTGAAATTAGAAGCTTTCCACCCTGTCCAGTGTCCTCACCACCATCAGGAGAGGCATAGGACGACCTTCCTCTGGACCACTCTTCTCTAGGAAAGACAGCTCTGATATTGTTAAAGAAAATATCAATCACACTTGTGGTAAAAGGTCACTACATTTTTTTTTAAACAAATTGGTCCTTTGAGCAAGATGAATTTTAATGGATTGGTTTATTAACCTAAAGGTTGAACTAGACTGCAAGTAACTAAATGATTTGTTCATAATTAGTATTATTTATAATTATTTTACTTGGGAAAAAATATCACCTTAAATGTCAGGATGTTTTTTAATTGCCTCAGATGAGATTCAAAATAATTGACTTTGCAAATGTATTTTTTTAAACTCATTAAAAATACCTGAAACTGTTGACAGGCTGTCTAGAAGAGGCAACATATCGATATTCATTACTATAGACAGAACAGAAATTGATCTATGATTTTTTTAAGCCATGTGAATTGTGGTCACTTCTGGACTCTAAAACATCAGAAATGCTGATGAAGAAATTCATATACTTACTCTCCATTAAATATGCACTTTGAAAGAACTATGTGAATATTTATGCACAGTTTTCATTAAGTGCAGAATGGATATATGTTTGGAAGGGGAAGAAACGTGTGTGAATGCACACACACACATCTATGTGTGCACATGTGGGTCATATGTATTTGCATGTGTGTGTGCTTGGTGATTTTAGAAAACAAAAACAGCCTCCTACATATTGTACTTTCAAATAGGATATTAACTTCCTGAAGGTGAGTAAGTGTGTGGCTAAAACCTATCATCTTTATATTTGTTTGTTTCATCCTTTGACTGGCAGAGGTGAAAAATAAAAAGCAAGAGAAAGCTCCTTTTTGTTAGCAGCTGGAACAAAGATCTGAAATAATTTCAAGATATGGGGCCATCACCAGAAGAAACACAGTGGAACCATGATGGTAGCACAGCGCTTGCCTAGTCACCAACCACTGATGTCTGCAGGTCCACAGTGCTCTTCAAATGCACATTTAAGATGCAAGGAGGAAGAGTGGTGAGAACTCCAGGTGGCAGATGAAGGAGAGGTATCAGAGACTCTCAAATGGTCTACACTGCCTTCCCCATATGCCACACTGCTGCTCAAAGCTGAGAGAAAGGAGAAAGAATACGGCTACAGGTGTCAAAGCCAACTAAGGTTCTCTGAGGCGACCTCCACTAGCCTGACCCAGGGCACAGACCCAACTTTATGTCTGACACATTGCAGTGCAAAAAAAAAAAGCAAGTGACCTAGAAAAAACCATTCTCGAAAAGGGAGATAGTGACGGGATTGTTATTATCACAGCCTGTCATTTGCTTCTTCCAAATAGTCCAACCATATGCCCAAGACATGACATTGACTCCTGTGTCCAGGACACAGACAGCTCAGTCCCCCAGGCACCATGTAGACACCATCAATCACTCATCTGCATGAGAAACAGAGCCGAGGCTGGAAAAAGAACATTTGATGCTGTCAAAAAAGGAGCGAATATGAAGTGTCCCATTCATCAAAGAGATTACTTCTGAAAGTCTGAGGAGCTGTGTGTATAAACTGTCCACAAATAGTAGAATAAGATTTTAGTGTGGCTTTGCATGCATACCGTCCTCTCCAGGATTCGGCAAACTCCCTGCTGAGAGCTACAAGGCTCTATTAACTGATTAATTATTATTAATGCCAACTTTTATTTAGCTAGCAATTATAATCTATTAAGAGCATTTCGTCGCATCCTCTTACTCATTCAGCCCTCGGAACAATCCTGTGACGCTCGTCAGTGATATATTATTATCTCCCCTTTTTAGACAAAGGAAAGCGAAACTCTGGAGTTTCCTCGCTTAAGCTAATCCCGCCAACAAATGGCAAGTTCTAGACTAGAGCACAGACTTTCTGACTGCCGGTCTGCTTCCTAGAGTGGCTGTGGAAGATCCAAAGGAAGAAAGGGAAAGTGGTTCAGAATGGAAAGAACCTAGAAAAGTCGGCAGACCAGAATTCCTTCTAGTTTAGGTCAAAGCGGGAGTAGGTGTGGCCCTATGACACAGAACTAGGATGATTAGACCGACTGTGAGGCGCATCTGCTCACGCTGAACTTCCTTAGGCAACCGGACGTTCGATGTCAGTCTCCCACCCACTCTTTCCTTGTCAAGTTTCTTAGGCAGCTGGTTGGAACCAACTTCAGACTGATTCTATTTTCAAGCCCTCCCTCTCTCGGACTGCAACCTTTCTTTCTTTCTTTTGTCCTCCATTGATCAACCCACCCCTGACCCTCCTCCTTTCCTTGATGCTCCCAATCAATGCCCCTCTCCACTGCCTTCCCCTTCACCTCTGCTGACCACCCTCATTTTCCATCCATTTCTCCTGGTCAGGGGCTCTGTGCCTCTTTACCCGTGAGCCTCCTGGTTATCCTCCCTCTGTCTCTCACCTGTACTCAGCAGCTACAGGCATCTCGTGGTCTCGCCTCAGATCTCTTCTTTCTGTCGGTCTGAGGGCTCTAGCCCTGCTCCAGGGCCTACAAGCTGGAGCTGTGCAGTCTTCAGGCTCTTTGTTACTTCACTTCCTTGGTTCACAGCGCTAGTAAATAACAACATACAAGCAAAGATTGTCTCAGCTATGTTTCTCGCCTGCAGCCTTCAGCAGTGTTATCTCAGACCCCAACATTGCAACAAAGAAATCTCACAGTTGGGTTAGTGCAAACCAGTACAGGACAGGAGCAGAAAACTTCAGCGCTTCCCAAATTGTTCGGCCCCAGCTGCCCTCCAGGGGCTCCCCCTAGTGGGAGATGCTGAGCACAGCAGGCCAGTACTAGGTTTGGGATGGTGCCTTGGAGTGGGAGGAGGGGAGTGTTGCAAGAGAGAGAGAGAGAGAGAGAGAGAGAGAGAGAGAGAGCGCACTGTGTTCTTCTGTGAGCAACAGCCTCCATGTGAATTGCACTACTGAGATCCTCTGAAATGAATCAGGGAAATCTTTTGGAGGGCCAGGGTTCTTGGGGGACCTGGAAGTGTCTGTGTACAGGTGAACGTGATCCGGCTAGAAAATAAGCTTACAGGGCTCCTACCGTATAGGGACACGGTGATTGTCAATGATTTGCTGCTGCTGTGTGTCCAGTTTGCACTGGTTTAAAAAGAAATGTACCTCACAGTCACAAAGTCATACATGGCTGTTCTGGAGAGGAGGGCGTAGTCTCTGAAGTCTGAGAAAAAGCATGATGGTCCAGTCTCCTGACCCCTCCTGGCCTTTTTGTGTCACAGGAACCCTGGCTACTTTCTGCTGCCCACTGTGATGAATACAGACTGCATATCCAAATAGCATGCTTCTCCATGGAGATGCAGTCTCATCCATTCTAACTTACCCAGCAGGCAGGTAGGAAGTAAAAAAATAAAAATAAAAATAAATCAATAATTCTTTTTTGCAAAGAGGCAAGCAAATAATGCTGCCAGTGCTGCTAGACAAACCATCACTGGAGGGAACATTTTGGGACTGGTTTTCTTGACTGCCTCCTGCCCGGGGACATCCAGACTGTGCTTCATCTCTGGAGATGAGGAGAGAGAAGCTGAGTTCAGGCTCAGGGCAGGACAGTGAGCTGCACCCTCAGTACAGAGATTGGTTCTCCCACCCCTCAATGTGAGGACAATGTGCTTAGCACAATGCAGAGAGATACCCAGGCCTGATTCTGCAGGCAAGGATTCAATTCATCATTATGTCAAATAGGGAAGGGAACCAATAGGACCAGCAGGAAGCTCTTTATTTACCAGTAAACAGTTAGTGATGGAGGAAATGAATTCGGAGACCTTGAAGCATGATGACAGTGATTTGGTGTTGATGCTCAGTAACCACTCGCTTTGGGATACAATCTCATTTCACCATCAGACCAGTTGGGAGACCTTGACTGCGAGATTAGAAGAGCCCTATTTTACTGATAAAGAAACTGAGGTCAGAGTGGTTAATGGACCAGCCTGTGATCAAATCGAAATCTCTGAAAGCTTAGAGCCCATTTCACATGTCACACTGCCACCCGGGCTCTTCTAGCAATCCTGGGGACGGCGGCTGTGGCAAGGAATCAAAATAAAACACTTCCTATTTACTCAGCAAACCAAATCACAAGCCATGACTCACTCATCTCTATTCAGTTCCACTCACTATCTCTCTGAGGTTGGGAGCAGTACCGTACTGAACCCTGTGGGAGGCTTGAACTTGGTGTAAAATGGTAAAGTTATATTTCTTAGGAACCACAGCTACCTCATGGACACTACAGGAATTAGGTTGCAAATAGCAACAACAACCCACAAAATGAAGCTTACGATATTAAGATGAGAGTGGTGATAATAATGAAGAAAAACAGTCAGTTAATGATATGGTTGTTGAGAATAGAATCAATCATTATTGCTCAGACCTGTTCTGGGTATGTGGGTTGAGCAAGAGTTAAATGACTCTGACAATACTTATGTTCCCTTACAAACTCACGTCAAACAAAAAAGAGAGAGACTTAAAGGCAGGCACGGTAATGCAAGCCTATAATTCTAGAACGCAGGTGGGGAAGACAGGATGATCAGGAGTTCAAGCCCATCCTCAACTACATAGCAAGCTCAAGACCAGCCAGTGCTACTCTATATGACTCTCTATCCAAAATGGAAGAAAAATCAAAGAACTGTAAGGAATTTGCAGAAGTGTGAACACTGCCTTCCCTGCAAACATGTTTTCAGCGGAAAGGTTTAGCTACACTCTGCTATAGAGTTTGCATCCAAGGCTAGAAACTCCACTCCAGGTGTAAGTGCCGGTTATGTTGTGCCTGTAGGAAATGGTGGGTCAGTGACAGAGAGCTAAGGAGACAAATGAGGAAGAAGAGTGGGGTCTTGTTTGCTCAGAGCTGTTTGGAACATCCATTTCTGCTTTAAACTCCACCAGGCAAAGTGGGGTGGACCAAGCATTCAGAAACCAGTGTCTCCAGGAGTTTTGAAAGTGACTCTACTTAGACAAGGACCCAACAGTATCATTAATATTTTCAAATATCCAAGGGGCTCTCAAATGGAAAGGGGATGATATTTGCTCTGACAAGCTTTAGGGAATAGAATGAGGCCATCTGGAAGAAAGTCCAAACAGAAAGTCTTTTGGTTTACTCAAAGAACTATGTTCTAAGAGGCCATGGCTCATGTTTTATAATCTCTGCAACTTGGAAGGTAGAGAAATCAGGGTTGCAAGAGAGCTCATCTCAAAAACCAGAACAAAACATAGAAAATACAAAAAATTAAAAAAAAATCCTTCTAGTTCAGTAGAAAGTAGAAATTGCTTCTTGTCTAAAAAAGCTAGGACAGCTCTGTCTTTAGTCAAAGAGAACATTAATCATTGAGGCCAGCCAGAATGAAGTGATACCTGAGAAGCCTTCTAACTAAGAATCTTTGAGTTTATATATAACTGAGGTCCACAGGAGAAGCTAAAACAACAACCATGTAACCTACCTACACAGTATTCTCTCTTCTGCTAAGGGATCTCATGGTCTAATCTGACAACCGCCTAACTCCAAAGTGTGCTTCATTTCTTTTCCTGTCTTTCTCCAAAACACAGCAATTTACCTTCTCCTGTAATTCCAGAAGACTCTAAGACCTCGTAAATGAAGCAATTGCCCTTTTGTGTGCTGGAAAGTATCAAGAAAAGGGTCTACTTCTGCTTTCCTGAATAAACCACAAAAGGAACATCTTAGGTGTTAAAGCGATGTAAAGAAACCACTCTAATGGCAAGCTACCACCACCACCACCACCACCCATGCCTGGACTCCTTCCAGGACGTCCTCAACTGAGAAAGGCAGATCATCTTGAAGTCCGCCTCAGAGATCCATTTTGTGATCGCATGCTACTGGAGCTAAAGAATCGTCACATGAAGGTAATACGTCAGCAAGATATGAAAATAAGGAGGAGAAAATGGCACCCACAGAATGGTTCCACACTAGCATTTTTTTAAAAAAAGGATCAAGGTTGAATGACCCCACTGGTAACATTGTAAGTTGCCCCTGCTCTGCCCCCTTTTGCACTATTGATAAGCTTTCTAATGCAGGAAGGAAGGTAGAGAAATAGAAGCAACAAAATAAATAAAGAAGCAGGAAGATCACAAGGCAAGAGGAAGGCAGGAATTTTAGGAAGCATTGGAGCCCTTGTGTGTTGTATATAGAGATTTGGAGAAGTTCAAAGCTCATGAAGTGGGCAGACAAGTGAAAACGGTAAAGAATTATCAACCTTCGATCAGAGAAAGGAGAGAGAAACTGGGATTGGAGGGTGAAGGAAAAGAAAGTAGCTAGGTGGAGAAAGGGAAATTTAGAGATATTAACAGGAAGTGAAGTCCTTTGAAAGATACCAGATAGATAAGACTTGTCCAAGGCCATGTGAGGGTATCAAGGGATGATGGGTGGGTATTCAGATTCACATTGCAGGCAAAGGAGAGAGAGCAAGAAAAACCTGAGCAGAGAGATGGAAGTTAGACCCATCATTTGACTCAGTTTCTCCCCAACTCTGACTAGTTCATTTCTCAGAGAAACACACATAAGCACATCCTCCTGTTGGGAAGAACTGTTAATACATCACAACAACGGGAATCCATCAAGTGTAGATAGAACACACCCTATGTGTTCAGATATACAGCAGTAATAGAGTAAAAATATTAGTAAAATGACCCACTAACAAAATGTCACATGATACTCAGAGTGGCACAGTAAGCTATTGCTCACAGCACTAACAGCTAAGGTCTTTGTATAAACGAGGGACCCAATGGGACCCATCAGGCCTCACAGTAGTCACAGAAGACCAGGAAAAAAAGAGGAGGAAATAATAACCAAGTGTCATATTGGGATGCTTGTGACTGACCTGGGCATCACCATCTGTCAGTCCGTAGACGTTGGCTTTTAGCCTAAGACTGGCTGAGAGGACCCCTAATCTCAGGGGTCCAGAGAAAGGGGAATTGTGCAGCCAGTGGATAGATACACTAGACAAGAAGATGGCTTAGTCCTCAGGGAAGCAGGAGCAAGCTACCCAAGATCGTCCTTTTGATAGATCTCTCTGCCTTGCCTGGCCCGGCCAGATCTACTGATGTGCCAAATGAGAAAACAGTCCATGTGCACTCTCTCTGCTCCCCACTTTTGCTTTCCTGTCCACTTTGCTTGTCTGTTTGCCTACTTTGCAGAAGAGTCCGTTCTTCTCTTCTACTTTAAATGCCTCTGTTTCAGGGAAGCGCTTGCATTTTCCTTGGCCTAGGTACAGCTTGAAGAATTCTTTTAGGCTAGGCCAATTACAACAAGCTCGAAAATTGCTGAGCCAAGTGGTTTCTTCAGAGATCTGCTTACATTCCCCCAGTCTCTGCACAGATCACCCCACCCCCTTCGTGCTGGAGCTGCACACAGAAAATGCACATTTTACTTTTAAGGTGGAACTGGACTAAGATGCATTTCCCCTATACCCCAAGGAGGGAATAAGGCACAACCAGTTTTCACATTGTTTGGTTGGGTTTCACTCTATATAGGGAGGTGGACAAGATGGCTCCAAAGTGGCTTGCTTGAAGACTGCCTTTCGAAAGGGCTAGAGAGGTTTTCAGATTAAGCCCCAAGGGATCTTGAGTTGGCAGGAAAATTTATATGTGTCAATTCCCTCTCTTGCGCCTAAACTTCCACTAGGTTCAGAGTTCACTTTTGCAATGATATTCTTGCAAATTCTGGCTTTGGAAAGAGGATGGAGTAGATATATAGAGGATTTTGTATTTTTTTGTTTTCATAGCCACAGAGAGATGTTTGAGCAGATGATGCAATTTCAAGCAGGATTACTCCAAAGTCATCCTTTCTGATTTATGGATTGCTACACCATGACAGCTCAGTAAATTTACCTCTGCCTACTCCTTTCCAGGCTAACATTGGCATGCAAACTGTGCCTAACTTAAGGGAAGGTATTGAGGGACAACCACACGAGAGCATGTCAAATAATAGCATAGCCAGATTAGAATTAAAGATTATCTATGGATGATTCACAGAGCATGTAACCCACCTGGGGATCACTGGGAACTGGCCACCCCTGTGAAGCATCTGCAAAAGATGCCAAACTACGTCTTTCTAACAACAGAACAAGTAGTACAGACATTCGACTTCAGCTCATGCATTCACGGCCAACTAAGGCAACAGCATTGCAGGTCCACACTCGAAAGTCTGAAAGCATGCAATGTGAACACAGAATATTTTAGGTAGAAAACTCTGAACTCAATCTCAAAGGCACGATGAGGCAAAGGAGACAAAGAAATAAGGACACATCTCATTTCCAAGTGAGTAAATATCTCCTAGGGAGCCTATGTTGATCTCAACATGCTTGTCAGAAAGCTTACCATTGTGGATAAGAAGTGTATAGTGATAGTTCCCCTAGGAGTGGGTTCTGCCGATGACCCCCAGAAACACAGGGTTGTTTCATCCCACTGAAAACATGACACTTGGCATTCAGACGTTACCATATATCTATGGGTTCTGAGGGAAATTTACAACTTAGTGTGAATACAAGGATGCTTCATTCTTGATGAACAATAGGTATTTGCATTTTCATACCAAGAAAGAAACAGGCACCACAGTCTAACAGTAGCCCTCAGCGTGGGAAAGTAATAAGGTTATGAAAAGAGTCTAATTTCGTCTTTGATACAAAAGATACAATTGGACTTTCAAGAGCTGCTCATCTTTAGAGGACTTCAAGGGTCCTTGGCCAGGGACCAGCGTGGGCCATAGAGACATAATATCCTCTGGGATTGGGTAGGTCTCTAAAGAAGAAACTTTAGTTACCTTGCTGTCATTTATCAAAGTAATGTTCTTTTTTCTTTCTCTATTTCTTTTTTTATTCTGGAGTCAGCATAAAAGAACATTCAATTAGGTAATCTGAGAGACTCATTGGGAGGTGCCAGTGAGTTAGGCTCACAACTTCATAAACCTTTCATCTTGGAGCCAATGAGATGCAACATCCGTCAGAGTCCTAAAGCCCACTCTTGTTGGATGGCATGGCAGAAGACTAGTGGACAGACATTTTTTATCTCATTGTGAAAGCTGAGAAAATTCGGTACCAAAGTCTTAGATTTATGAGTATAGAAATGCTGGTAAAAGAAAGAGGGTAGGGCTCAAAGTTAATCACAGAAAGTCACGGGGGGACTGAATGTTAGACATGATAGCACCGTAGCATTTAGATTTTTCTTCTCCTGATTCTTTGCAGAATTCTCCTTATGTCTATGTAGAGAACCCCACTAACTAAAAGTAATCTTGGCACTTCACAGCACCAGCACGAAAAGATGCATACAGTAGGACTGTGAAAATGGCATCTATAAAGGGGAATCATTCCTTGGGTCAATGTAAACCTCTATCTTCCACCATCTCTCTAACTTTGATTCATTTTACATTGGGGTTATGTGACTCCCATCATGGTGGGTTTAGGGGTAATTGTGCACAGCTAACGGGTCTCAGCTATTTGTTCCTTGGCTATTTCCTGGAATCAAAGAGCAGAGAGTTCAGTTGCTTGCCTTTGCCAGTGCACAGATGCCCAATTGCTCTCTTGGGAAATCTGACAGTGACTGTGTCATAGAATTCCTCCCTTACCCATCCCCTCATCACTGCTGTTTAGTTGCTCTGTCCATTCTTTCCTTCCACTGAGTTTCCTGACATGGCCCATTTCTTCTATTCCTGATGTAGTTACTCTTGGTGAAGCTTCTCTCTATATATCTATCTCCCTCTTTCTCTCTCCCTCCCTCTCTCCCTCCTTCCCTCCCTCCTCTCTTGCTCCCTCCTTCTTCCCTCCTTCCCACACACTGCTTTACTGTTAAACCACCTAGCTTGGCTTTCTGAGACTACTCACTATAATCCAGTTCACATATGACTTCTGGTTGGTCATTCTAATAGCTGCCTTTGATTGTCTCTCTCTTTGCAAATCTGTTGCCTACTCATTGCCATCTTGACAGGTGATTCTGCAGTGCCTGCCAACTAAGGCTAAGAAATAAATTAACAGCTCTACTGACAAAGAATGAATTCTCCAATGACTCACATGTTGCCCTATGAATAAAATATTTAAATGCAGGAAGTTACTCAAACTTCATGTAACTCATGCTTCAGAAGTAAATCTCACTCATCCAAATGGATTTCTTTCCTAAATATTCTTATTGACACACACACATACAAAATAAAAAGCAAACAAAAACAAAAATACTTTTCTAGTATCTGCTGTGACTTTTCCCTTAATCTCTTGTTCTTATTGTTTGTTTTAACAGTGAAGTCTACTCTCCTTGAAATGTGACCTTATTGAAAGGTAGTCTAATAGATATTTATAGTTCTGATTTTCCAAATATCCTTCACTCTCAGAACCTTAATAATATACAAACAGCCTTCTTGATATTTCTCTGTCGTGCTTATGTTTCAGTGATACAAAACATAAGTATTTATCATATATCATGACAGTCATACTGCAATCCTAATTCATAGTGATGAAAATATAAGCAAAAAATATATTTAGGTAAAGACCTTTAGGGATCAGAGAGAAATATGAAGTAACAGGAAGCACATTGGAAAATGATACATAGAATGATCCTTTTATCAATCATGTCAACACTGCTATTTTTGGTGCTGTATGCATTACAAGCTAGGGGTGCAATCTGGTTCTTCACATTGAAGGGCAGAGCACATTAAACCGTATGCAACTTGGGATTTAGTTCTACTGAGTTTCTTTTGTTGTTGTTTTTGATGTTGTGTATTAAAGATTGATGTCAATGGCTGCCCATGACTGAAAATGCACTTTGGTGGTAGAACAGTTGCCTAGCATACAAAAACCACCAGCTCCATCTTAATTTTTAAAAGTTGAATGCCCCTCTGATAAACAATGCCATTCCTCTTTTTCCAGAGAGTATAGCGATATAGCCAATAGTCAAAGAGGTAAGAAAGGCAATTTGTGTATTATATAAAAAACACAAAAGTCAGGCATGGAGACTTGTACCAATTGTACAAATTACTCCGGTGGGAAGATTCTGAGCCAAGGATATCAAGACCAGCATCAGGAACATAAAAGGACTCTATGTCAAAGAAAAGAAAAGAGCAAGGAAGAGATAGGAAGGGAAAAGTGGGGAGTGGAGCAGAAAGGAAAAGAACTCAAGATGGAAGACAATACCTTACCAAAGCACACAGCTAGGAACTTCTGCTTTCACTATCATTTCTGATGCTGTTTTGGTTCCCCATGAGCTTTTCGTGATCTCTTTGCAAAGAGATCCTTTTGGCTCAGCTGTAGTCAACTGTTTTGTCCTTCAAAGGGAAGTGCTTGGAGCTTTGTACCACTCCAGGATTGAGCCTGTCACATACAAGAGAAGACAGGCAGGAGAAAGTCTACATCAGCACCGACCACTACCTTTATCTACTAAAAGAAATGAGCAAAAGTAAGACCCCTGGACAAGAACACCTCAGATCCAGATGCCTGGAAGGAACCTTCACTGCCTACATGGCAGGAAAGGACACTAAACTGTGTAGGCAGTGACAGGGCTATGACCTCCAACATCAAGAATGAGGAAAGAGCCCTGTGCCATTTGGTGCCATTTGTGTATTTAAGCTGCCTGGTTTCTTGGATGTGGAAATAAGATTCTTCAGACAAGGTCTGAAGATAAAGTTGTCCATAACAGGTTTCTTTTTTTTTAACTTTTTTTTTATTTTTTATTAATTACACTTTATTCATTTTGTATCCCCCCCATAAGCCCCTCCCTCCTTCCCTCCCGATCCCACCCTCCCTCCCATTTCTGCATGCATGCCCCTCCCCAAGTCCACTGATAGGGGAGGTTCTCCTCTCCTTTCTGATCTTAGTCTATCAGTTCTCGTCAAAAGTGGCTGCATTGTCCTCTTCTGTGGCCTGGTAGGGCTGCTCCCCCCTCAGGGGGAGGTGATCAAAGAGCAGGCCAATCAGATTCTTTGACATCTGTAGCTCCTATTGTCATGTACAGTAACATGTTATTCTCAAAACATGACAAAGCATAAGGAGAGGCAGTTTAAGCACAATGGTACCCAAGCGGGCACAAGCCTGTCAGCATTTCTCACACTCAGCCTCTGCTTTTCCCAGCACCCAGGAGCACAGGGATCTCTCAGATAGCTGGGCCTACAGGTGGCCTACAGGTCTCAGTGTCTGCCAAGTGATACCTTGAAACCTGTAAAAAGAGGGAGAAGCACATATCCAACTAATTTTGTTTTTATGTTCCTGCTCAGAATTCCCTGGATGTACTGCCGCTAAACTTTGGCTTCTCCACCCATAGAGTGGAAACTGTAAAATGATGTATCTCGGAGCATGACTGAGAAAGTTGGATGGAATGGTACTGAGCTGTCAACACAGGACCTGATTTTTAAGGAATGGCCAAGAGCCCCTCTTGTTAATACTACCATGGCCATGTGTGGGGAGCCAGAAAGCAGAAAAGGAGGAGAGAGTAGAGAAGCATGAAGAGGAGAGAAAAGGGGACAGAGAGAGAGAGAGAGAGAGAGAGAGAAGATGAATTATCTGCTATCCCCCTAGCAGCCTGTCTATGATATCCCTTTTCAGGAGCACAGAATATGTCTCCTGGTCAGTTTTGCTCTCAGAGTGAAAGCAAGGAATAGCACCAGAAAGGCCTGCCTTCACAAGATGGGCACCATGCCGGGCTGCGCCTGGTCCTGAGGAGACATCGCTAAAGCATTTCAACAGGACTCTTCTGAGCCAGCTCCTGGGGCACACACAAAGACCCATTCAGGGTGTCTGCAGCTTTGAAAACCAGCAGATGTTCTGAGGGGCCTGGGGAGGGATGGAGAAGCCACACAGCGCCTGGCACCAACCCCCTGGGCCCCACCCTGGGCGAGTAGCCCTGGAGGGCTTGGGTCTGCAGCCACTCCACAACCTTTGTTTCTCCGTGGACTTCTTTTCCTGACCACAGTCCAGAGCAACAAGGACACCAGCTGCCGTTGTATAGACTGAATAACCTCCTCTGGGGAGGCTGGAAGCACCACCCTTCAAAGGCCAATCCAATTGGCAGGGTATTCAATCGAAACAGGCCATTACTAACTGGCCTACTATTTCCAAGGGCCTCTTTAAAATTCTGTGTGCGTGTGTGTGTGTGTGTGTGTGTGTGTGTGTGTGTGTGTGTGTGCATGTGTACGTGAGAATGCAGGTGTATACAAAGATGAAATCCATCCTTGAGAATAACCTCATAAGTCATCCCAGGGATGTAGATTTAGTAGACTTAGTCTACTCTCTTTGAGACAGGATCTCTCACGAGGCTAAACTGACCAGTGAACTTTGGGGATCCTCCTGTCTCTGCCTCCTGGGAGTTGGGATTGTAAGCATCTATCACGATGCCCAACATTGTTACATGGATCCTGGGGATCAAACTTGGGTTCCTAAGCTGGCAAGACAAGCATTTTACCAACTGAGCCACCACTACCGTCCTACCCAATCCCCGAAGTGCCTCTTTCGGTCAAATATACCTCACAGGTTCCTAACCTGATCAGCTACAGTCTAGAACATGGAAGCAAGTTATTCCTCAAAACTTCCAGGTAGCCCCATGACCTTTGGCCTTAGCTTTCCTAACTGTCAAATGATCCACTGGGGCTTAGAGTAGCTACCATATATTTCATTTGAGCCAGCAGTCTGGCCTTTGCCCTCTCCTTCCTCTCCATGTCATGATGGCTTATACAGAGAATTCCTAGGTCTCCAGCTATTTGAAATCTGGAGCATGAAGGCTGTTTCACGGACCACACACCCCCAGATACAGAGAAAAGGAGGATTCTCTTCTCTTCTAACACACACACACACACACACACACACACACACACACACATAATCTGTCAAGGTCACAAGCCAACCAAGAAACAGAAAAATGAGCCTCTTAAACTCATCAAGGTTGACATTGTCTATGAGTCAACATCCCATTCTTAAAAAGAACTGAAAGGACATCTCAAGATCTGAAGGTGTTTGAAGGTCAACCAGCCACTGAGATACCCTGGATGTGTGAACTCATCTGAACCTCACCCTCCTTAGCTGGACAGCACCCACAGTATGCCCTCTCTCAGCCATTAAAAATTACATTGAAATTGTCCATTTTTTCTGTTTCTGAATTCCCACTGATCAAAGGCTAGACTTAACACCAGCACCTCCCAGGGCTAACACAGAGCATGGATTTAGTAGGTGCTTACTGAGCAAAACGAATGTGCTTCCTCTCTCTAGAGTAGTTGTTGGCATAGACCCTCGCTTCTCTTTCTCGAGAGTATCAGGTAGCCTTTGCTCTCGGGAAGTTCTAACTTGTGCCTATCTCAGTTCTCTATCGTATGCATATATTTCTCAGTTCCTTCTAAGTTCATGTGCCTCACTCTTACAGAGTAACTGCAGAAGTCACCCTTTCTATGAAGTCAGCTCTATTGAAGAAATCATTAAGTCAGCAAAAAAGCATTCAAGATCTCAATGCCAGCTTCCCCGTTTGATAGACAAGTAGGGAAGAATTTTTGAGATGGATTTTGTGACAGACACAGTGGTGCACATCTGTAATCCAGCACTCTTCAGGCTGAGGTGGGAGGACCATGAGTGGGAGGTCAGCCTGGGCTACATAGTGAGACTTGCCTTGAGAAAAGGATACATAAAGGATTTTGATCAACTAGAGTCTATGTGTTAGCATAAGGTTTTGAGATAAGACTCCAATACAGGCTGCACATTTGTAAAAACGTGTGAAAGACAAATGTGCAAGAACCTGCTGTCAAAAGCTTGTCAGTCTAGATCAGGGAACTATGGGAAGGCAACAAAAGGCCCTTCTCTCTCTGTCGTCCCTTGGTTAAAATCACTAGCTCATTGGTGAGCCAGCAGAAAAGTCCCAAGTGTTAAAACAAAACAACAAACCAAAAACCAAACTTGGGAGAACGCAAGTGAAGCTCAATTGGGACAAGTTGAAGACATGATGAAAGTCCATTAAAGGACAAATGCCATATGCCTGTTGCCATTTCAAAAGAAATGCGTGTGCGTTTTCACTGCTAAAGAGATGACAGTTTCCACTGACCAAACATTCAGAGAGCTAGCAAGAACTGCCCTTCAGCAGCCCTCAAACTGGCAGACTCTTTCCTTCTGGCCAGTGAGCTCAGGGTCTGCGTGACTGTAGGCAAGTCATTTGGGGACACTGGAATTCTGAGCTAAGAGCCAGGCAAGGCAACACAGATAAGGTCTGGACAGAAACCTGGCAGCCTGAGCAACATCTGCTGGGACTCAGGGTTTGGCTGTGGCTCCTGCTGCAAGCCTGGGGCTGGAAACTGGGAAGCCGGCCTGTTAGTGCTCCTTACAGCAGGTGGCGCAGGAGTGCAGTAAGCAACCCGCAGAGGACCCAAAAGGAAGCAGGAAGCACTGCGTGTTCATCGGCCTCTGCAAGTAAGCACCATTGTCAAGGGAGGCCAAGGAGACCATGCTGTCCTCTTAGCTCTCCACACATTTCCCCGGGTGGAGTACAGAGTCAGATATGGGTTTTTCTCAAGGAAAGAAAAAAACAAGATGGATCCAGAGATAAAACTTTCAGGAAATGCACCAAGAAAATCAAAGGATCAACACAGAACATCGATTTTGGAAGTAGGATAGAAGCTGCCGGAGCTCAGAGGTGCAAACCAGCCTTTGTGACAGGGCATGGACAAAGTTTAGTTTCCCAAGTTCCATCGCCAGCTACAAAACAGAACCAGAACAGTAAGAAGAAAAACACCCACCTAATATGACTGGCGATAGTCTAGAAGCCAGTGGTTTTGAACAGCAACAAAGAAAACACTGGTACCTCTTAAAGTGACTAGGAGAAGCCACGCGGTGCCTCTCTCTCCTCCTAAGCTTGTCTCCAACTGCGCCTTTAGAAAAGGCGGTGTACAGGCTCCCCTCCCACATAAATACCCAACTTCTTCATTTTCTGTGATCCACAGGGAAGAGAGAATCTTCCTTCATACTTGTTTACACAGCATCATATATTTAAGAACCTTAAGCAGCAGAGGATTCCAAACGCTAGCGGCAGGGGCACCCCTGCCATACGGGGCGTAAAAAAGCCCCTTTTCTCAAACACCCCAAACCACAAAACAGTAGGGGGTTGAGCTGTGTTTCAGCTGTGTGGGTTGGCTTGGGGAAAAACTGTGGGGAAACGAGAAGAATTTTTCTTATTTTTCCATTTGGTTTCCTTTTGTGTTGGGATTTCTCTCACAGGCAAGCACCACTGTTACATAAACCAGTGTTCAAAGTTTATATAAGCATGGAGAGTAAAACGCGCCTTGGCTCAGAAAAATTGTTGAAACATTTAATGATTTGCTTCCCATTGTCTGCAAAAAAGCATCTGGATTCTTTGCTCAACTAGTTATGTGTCCTTGGTCTATCCCATGACCTCTCTGCCACCTTGGTGGAGCCCCACACCACAGGTGTTTCAATGGCAGAAAGTGTGAGTCAACAAAAAGCAATGACGGTATGAAGAAAATAGAGGTCAGATCCTTGTGGGTGGATCAGAAAAGGTTCTGTGGAGGGTATATGGAGGTTATTTCATGCCCTGTGCTGTTGTCTATGTTTGAAATGCCTTTCTGCTTGCACAATTTTCCCTCTGTGAATAATTTCTGCTCTTCCAGAATTGGTCCATACTGTAGCCCTCTCTAATCAGCACCCTGCCCCTTAGGAATCCCAAGTAAGTCTCCCACAGGAATGATACTCATATCTTCATCTCTCTGTTACACTCTTAGCTCACCACCTGGGAGACTGTTTGGATTGTTTCTCCTAACAATTTTCTGGAACCCTCTCCTACAACCCTCCCTTAAGCAGAGTTGTTAGATTAAAAACAGAATGAACAAAGTTGCATTTCCAGTAGACAACATTTTTTTTTTTAGAGTATCACCAATATTGCATGGTTTGCATTTTCTTTGGTTTTAATTGCGGCAGTCTTACTCCTGAGATCACAAAGGTCCTGCCTCAAGCCTCTCCATGCCCTGTGGTGGCCATCCAAAGCTCCAGGTTCATCTCTACACTGGATCTCCTGATCCTAGCAAAAGGAAGGAAGTACTCCTTCCATCCATTCACAGCTGGCTGAAAGAGTAAGCCTAGGTCAGTTTGAAACCCATTCCATGTGGTTGTTTTCCCTTCTACACTGAATATTTTTATTCACTAGAAATGAGGTATGAGTGTTTCAATTTGGCATGATAGCACTTGTTCGCTTAATTTCAAAATAAATAAGGTTATTGATTGCTTTTTATTTAAATGCAGTTTAATGAATTGCATGACTATGACACTTAGCACTCCATTAAATCCACGTTTGATTTCAAAGATCAGTAATGCAGGACGTGGTGGCATTTACCTTTTGAAGATCTGCTGGCTCCTTCTACCCCGACTCTTCCGGAGGAAGCTGGGACATCCAGGGGGCAAGAAAGGACTCTGTAAGGCATTTGCAGTCTCATCAGAATGTGCCCACTGTTACAACCGCCTTTCCCTTTATTTTCCTATGTAGCAAATGGAGACTTAATACATGGACCACAAATGGGCATGCAAAAGTCAATGGGCTGCGGAAGCCCCGCTGCAACGGATATATCGGCAGCATACATTGCTCTGCTTCTACGGTTCAGGGGCCGTCAAGGAAGATGGGGATGTAGATTCTAAGAGCCAGAATACTAGGAAGTCTGCTCCGAGATTGCATCTCTTAGAAGTGGCTACACAAACAAGACCAGAACAAAGACAGTATCAACAGACATGCTAACACTGAAGCAGAACATCTCCTGAGGGTCCCACCCCTGGACAAGGGACTGTAGGCAAACAATGACTGCTGGGAGAGGGAGAGTTAGCTCTCCCAGAAACGAGCCCCTGGTTACCCAGTATAAAAATGTTAAGCTTAGAAATGGTATACAAACAGCAAAAATAGACTCAGCAGGTCATTATTTATGTTTGTGCATATATATGTAATAAGAGTAATCCAAGAAAAAGAGATTGTCAACTTGAGGAGGGGCTTGAGAGGGCTTGGAGGGAGGGGACACGGGAGGATCTGGAGGAAGGGGAGGGAATGGGAAGTGATGTAATGATATTTCAAATAATAATTAAAAAACATTAAAAGTAACCATATGAGAAAGCAATTTAATGTTTTAGGTAGTTACCAGACATTGGTTTTTGGTTCGGATGCAGCTGGCTCTGTGTATAGATTAATGTGTGGTGATTTAAAGGAGAAACATCCCCCAAAGGCTCAGTATTAGAACCCTCCACTCTCTGTGGGTGGCCCTGCTTGGGTGGCACTTATGGAATCTGTAAGAGGCAGAGCCTTGCTGGAGGAATTAGGCTACTTGAAGCAGGCTTGGAAGTGCTATAGCCCATTTCATTTCCTGTTCTCCCTTTCCTTCTGTTTCCTGTGTGGGGATAATGTGTGATCAGCCTTTGTCTGCTACTGTTCCTGTGCTTTCTCTGCCATGCTTTCTCTACCTCTGTCTGCTCCTGCTGCCTCCTTTTCTGTGCTTGTCATCATGATTTTCCCTCTATGAAGGACTCTTTCCTGAAGTTACAAGCCAAAATAAACCCCTTTCTCCTCTAAAAATAATGAAAATAGAAATGGCTTGGATTTTGTTAAGCCATTTAAACTAAAATGAATACTCTTTCCACTCGTATCTATCTCCAGGGTTGAAGCTGCAAGGATAATTATAGCACTGTTTCTCCAGTGCTTCACTTCAGGAGACAAGGGAAATTGTGATGATTTCATGACTGGAACAAACTGACAAGGATTGGAAGGTTTTTAATTTGTTTATTTATTTATTATGTATATGTATGAATAAATGTGTGGATTTATTCATACATATACATATGTATTCATGTGCGTACATGGGTACAGTGCCCAAAAACCTCAAAGGCCATCAGAACCACTAATACTAGAGTTACAAGTGACTGTGAGCTGACTGGTGTCTGTGTTGGAAACTGAGCCCAGGTCCTATGCAAGAGCAGTAGCTAGTTTTATCTGCTGGGCTCTCTCTCTCTAGTGTCCAAGGATTGGAGGAATTTTATATGAGGCTTCCAAACAATATTAATTACAATTAGTACAAAATATTTTGAGTGAAAATGTTCTAAAAGATAATAAATATGGCGTCTATATAAAGTCTCCCTAATAATCATTTCCTATTTAGCAATACCCACTACCTGACTACAGATAGTACAGAAAAAGTATAAAATGTTAGGTGGTAGAAAATGAAAAAAATACAAGAACAAATAAAAAGCTTAAAAACAAATACTTTATACTACAAGTAAAGAGCTTCATTGTTGTCAAAGAAATCATGACTAAAACTAATTTAAGAAATTCTGAGATGTTGGAACAGGAAACATGACACAGTTCACCTGTCCTAGAACAGACACAAACATTCGTCACAGGCACAGTCATACAATGAGCTGAAAATTTCTAAGTAGTTCCCAAACTTATGTCATTTACCACTGCAAGAAACTTTCAGTCACCAAAGATCTCAACTCATAAGATCTGGAAACTGCTCAGATATCCCAGGATTCCCCCGACACACACCCAACCAACCACACTGGTACCTCTACCTTGTAGCAAGACATCCCAATATGCTTTCATCCTGGTTTGGGCCCTATGAGCACTTCAGAGATGAGTGGATAACAAAGAATAGAAATACTTTACCATAATAACATCCTCAAATGTGAAGAATATTAAGGTAAAACACTAAAGGAAAATGCTGGGTCTTTGTCACTGGCTACCTGGCCATGTACACAGAGCCAGAGCCAGGCAGTCATTTCATTGTATCGTACGTACTGAGTTATGATGGCACTGGGAAAGCCCTGGAGAGAGAAGAGGTTCAAACCCTTGGTGATCTCTGAGAGAAGCCCACAGTTCACAGTGAGTTGATGGAAAATTTTACCTGTATCAAGCCCATCACAAAGTTCGACAATTCTTCATTCAGACAGGGTCTCAATTTGTAGCCCAGGATGGTCAGAATGAACTATGCAGCCCAGGCTGTATATGAACTCAGGCACTTCTCCTTGAGTCTCCCAAATGCTAGGGCTCTAGGCATAAGCCACCAGGCTCAGCAAGCTCAATGACTGTTCAGATCTAATAATTCTTCACCTGTCGCCATCTTACACTCCCGCCAGGCACACATCAATTAGTAGAACATCTTGTTGCCATTCACCCAAGTATCTCCCTTTCCCAGAGAACCTCCTTTACACCTGACTTCAAAAGGTGTTTTTCTCCATAAGAAAGTAGGCTACTTCCTTCCTCCTCACCTTCAGCTAGCCCAGATGGTTTCAAAGCTTGAAGGGAAGCGGGACACCACCACCAGTCCCTGTTCTCTGGCTACAGTTTATTCTCATCATACCAGGAGCACAGACCCAGGCAGCTGAAGGGAAGGGATGAAAATGAGCCCAACAGTCCACTTATTCTGCTTCTAAGTCTCAGAAGGGTTTTGTGATCAGGTGTCCTTGAAATTGTCCTCCGGACTTATGCCTCTCATAATCCTGTCAGAAAGGATCACAATTACTTAGCCATATGTTTCTTGGCCATCGTGAATGACACATCCATCAGGGGGTCCCATCTGAGTGCCCAGCAAACCAACCTTGCTAATGCACATAAATTAGCACATCTAATCTGGAGTGATGCCCGAGCTCTCCACTCTTTCAAATTCTTGACCATCGTCCAGGTTTCCATCAGCCTGTTTCCAACAAGGACCCCTGAGCTTGTTTTGTATATAGTTGCAGATTACCAAATAACCTTTATACCTGACCTCTGACATTTGGGAGTCAGACAATCTAGAGATTTTATTGCCATTTAGGTTGAAGAAGGAAGATAAGGTTCAGAGCTCAATAGGGAGCCCAAGCTGCACAGCTCAACCTTGAAGGGAAGAGATCTTCTGATCCTGAGTTCAGGATCCTTTGCATTGAACCACTCACATTTGGCCAGGGCTAAGAGAACAGTTGGAGAAGATTTTTAAAAAAAATTGAAAGGTCTGCCATGTTCTTCCCTTATCTTTTTAAGCTCCAACTCACAGTTCACTAGAAATGTCTGACAAATGTCCCTTAAGTGCTACCTTTGGTGTGTGATGATAATGTGATGATAATACCCTAATATAACACTGGTGTGCACACAATTATCTATGTACAAAATCCATTGTCCCACTATTGAGAACTCTTTACCATGTTCCACGGTGCTCTTTTTAGGGGGAATAGCAGATAACTATATTAGTTCATCCATTCAACAGCGTCTGTTGGTTGGGTGAATAAGGGAATGGTATTCTTGCCCATGTCTAACTCTTTCTCTGCACCCTGGAATTGCTCTTCTGTTTCAGTCCCACCTCACAGCTGACTTGAGCAGTCTCACTAATGTTCACTACAAGGAATGGGGTGACACACACAACTGAGTAGCTTAGACGCAAAAAAATAAATAAATCTGCAGGCTCTCATGCATGTCTTAATGGAACAAAACTTGTAAGGTCCAACTTCAGAGTCACCTGAGGTCAGCAGATGTTTCCATCCTTTGGGACTTAGATCTTTTGAAACAGAGACACAAACACCATTTTATAGATGAAGGGACATGAAATGGCTGGTCAAGCATCACGGGGCAGGCAGCCAATGAAGGCAGAGCTTGAGTCTATTACTCACTGCTCCACTTATTGCTATACACCTGGGTCTGGCATAATCACCGCCTCTCTGGTGATCCTTGAGCCTGTGCAGAACATTCTAAAGGTTCCACTTTGTGCGCCTACATGCTGTTACTCAGCTGTGCCCCAGGCATCTGCTAAATGATGCTTTCACTTACTACTCAAGGGCTCTTTGTTCTGAACCCTGTCAGCAGCCCACCCTTTCCCCACCCCCTTAATTCCAGAGGCCTCCTATCTTACTTTGTACCTTTTCCATAGGACATGTCACTGTATGTAGTAGCCTATAAAATTAAATTATTTATTGTTGGAAAGTATTGCCCAGATGCTTTTTTATGGCCTGGTTTTTATTGACTTTTGTTTTATGCAGGTGCTCATTGAGTATTTGCTGAATTGAGGGAATGACTCAGTGCCTATCAGGTAAAGAAAATGGAGCCAAGACTTAAGCATCCTCTGAATAGATTCCATTCATTAAGCACCTCCTATATGCAAGACACACTGCCATCAATGAGATGTCATTTGCTCAGCTTCCCAATGAGGCAGAGACTCATCCCATTAGCATAGGCAAAGAAACACAGGCTTGGAGAAATTAAATTAAACTAATCTAGATTCAGAACTCGAACTTAGTTCCTTCTTCACCCAAAGCTCAGGGTCTGCCTACCCTGTAATAGAACTTCTTAACCCAGGAAGGCACTGTTTCCTAAGGGAAACTTTGCCCCATGTGAGAGGTGAGTTCTAGCCCTTCGTGATGGATTCTCCTTGGATGGCAGGAAACTTGAGAGCTTCGAAATCCCTGAGATGATGTCCTGGCCTCTTCATGATTCTGAACCAGGCAGCGGGGCCTGTTGCTGAGGCGCCTGACATTTTGCATTTCTAATCATTCCAAAGTGTAATTGGTATCATGGCCTCCAACAGGTGTGTTGCAAATAAAGCTGATGTCAGAGCTTCCTTAATTAGCTGGAAGGAAAGAAAGGTTCTTTAAATTCTGAATCTGCCTCCACTAGTATAAAGGTGAAGGCCCTCAGGGCTCTTAGGAGAAGCAGAGAAGCCAACTTAAAATCTGGAATCTGTGATTATTTTACAATACCTAGGACAGATTTATGAAATTAAAATATCACTGAAATAAGACTATGAAATTAACAAGTGGCAGCTCCCACTATGTTCTATAACTTTACCGAGCTGTAATTTACCTGGCATCACATGTGCCCAGTGTGGAGGTGCCAGTCAACTATTAGTAAGTTTATAGAGCGGAGTGAATCACAAACTAGTTCTAGACCATGGCCTTCAACCCCCCAGGATTTCCCAAGCCTATTCGCTGTCACTTCCATCTTCTGCCCTACTTTTACCCACTTCCAAGCCCTAACAGCCACTGATTTGCTTCCTATGTCTCTAAATTTGTCTTTAGGAAATTTTTATTTAAATATAACAGTATTTTGTGTGCCCATCTGCACCTGCCTTCTTTTGTTTAACATGCTTTTTTTCTAAGATTTACTGTGGTTTTAAGTATGCATATGTATGAGAGGGAGCATAGGTACGAACATGAACATGTGTAAGTGTTTGCATGGAGAGATGCCATTTTTTCTCAGGAGATGGATAGTTGAGAGTCCCTGCTTTGGGGACCATGATGAATCAAGCCACTGTGGACATTGGTCAATATACCTTTGTGAACTTCTGTTTTCATTTGTATTTAGTAGATGCTTAGGAATGAAAGTAATAATGCTTATTCTATGTCTCCATTTAACTTTTTAAAAGAAGCTGCCAATCTTTTATCCCAAAGTGGCTCTTCCATTTCACGTTCATACGAGCAATCTACAGGGCAACCATTAATTTGGAAACTGCTTTAGATAGTAGTGTTTTCCTACTTAGAAAGGAAACATGAGTGTGAAGTACCCAGATTATTCTCAATGCCGTTAGCAGAAGTGATGGGAAATTAATTTAAATAAATGAGGTTTAGCTCAGAGAAGGAATTTGTAGCAAACAAGTGTTCTTGAGGATGGCACATTCAGTGTCCATTTGCTAGGAAATCAAATCAACCAATTAAGGAAGAGCACACTCAGTAAAGATCAGTTTGCTCATTTGTCCATGTTCCGTCTGAGGCCAGAACAACAACGACACTGGTTTGATTTCTTCCATGTTCCCTTTTGTTATCTTAGTATCTTGGCATCAGGGAAGGGACAGATTTTATGGGCTTCATCTAGTTTTAACATAGTTTAGTAAAGCTTGGTAGAACCTGCTCACATGTGGGAAGCTACAATTGATTCAGTGTATCTGCTGTATTCATGTTCATTTTCTTTGTGTTTTCTGTGTGTGTGTGTGTGTGTGTGTGTGTGTGTGTGTGATGTGTATACTGTGTATGTGTATGGTATATTATATGTGTCATATATGCATTTGTGTGGTATGTGTGTACTATATGTGTATGTGGTATGTATACACTGTGTTTATGTATGAGTGTGGTCTGTGTGTGTGTGTGTGTGTGTGTGTGTGGTATGTGTATACCGTGTGTGTGTTTCTGTGTGTGTGCCTTTGGAGGCCAGAAAAGGGCATCAGATCCACTACATCTAAAGTTAGAGGTGTTTGTCAGTCACCTGATGTGGGTTCTGGGAATTCAACTGAGGTCCTCCGGAAGAGCAGCGAGTGTTCATAACCACTAAGCCAGCGCTCTAGCCCCTGTCTATGACCATCAGACAAAACTCCTGACTGCAAAACTCTTTGCAGTGTGCAAAGAATGGTGGTGCTTCCAGGTCTGAGGGTGAAAATCTATAGATGCATTTTGGCTCTCCGTTACTTACAATGGGTCCATTTCATGCACTCAGTGGAGCATGACTATGTTCTTTGAGGACTAAGAGCAGAAATACATGGTCTGTGCCTTCAAGAGCAAAGAGGACTGCAGACAGATGTTGTAAAGTTCTACCATCAAGGTAAAGGCACATCAGGGGGCTGGAGAGATATCTCAGTGGTTAAGAACACCAATTGCTGGGTTCAGTCTCCAGTACCCACATAGCTGCTCACAGCCACCTATGACTCCAATGCTAAGGGATCTGATGCCCTCTCCTGACTTGAGCAGGCTCCTTCACATGTATCAAGCTTACATACCATCAGGCATATACACATACAATAAAATAAATAAATTTTTAAGCAAATGCAGATCAGTCTGGAAAGAGTGGACACAACAAAGGAACTAGGTTAGGAAAATCATTGCGGGTGAGGGAATTCTGAAACTGCTGTGTAAAGGGCTGGTAGATATTTGCCAGGGAACAAGAAGTGGTATAAAGATGAGGCAGGTACTAGTGAGAGCTGTAGCAGGAGCCAAAGCTTGGGTCTGAAATAGAGCACTCCAAGACCGCAGTGGGATTCCACAAGGCCTTAGCATTCAGGGGACAGTCAGGTGATTGGAGTAGGACAGCGTAGGAGCAGGACAAGGCTTGCCAGGCCTTGTTGGTCTTAGTGAATAATCTAAGTTATCTTAACCTTCCCAAACACAAGCTTCAACAGACATTTCATATCCAAGCCACAGAAATAGGCCAACAGGCCTGGACCTGGGCCTGGAATTGTCACTTCAACAGCTATCTCAGGAGACTCTGGAGCATCTGGAAAAATGCAAAGACTCACAGCTCAGAAGAGCCCGCTGATTTCAGGGCGCCCATGGGAACCAGCAAAGCAAGGGAGGCTTGGGGCTGTGTAGACTGCCAAACACCGAGTGAGCTCCACCACTGGACAAGGCAAAACCGGCCCCTTAACTGCTACCCCAGCTACCCCTGAGAAGAGCGATGGCACATCGAAGGAAAATAAAATCGATTAACACAGGCAATTAAATCCATCTGAAGTCTCTGCTCATGTATGAGGTTCCAAAGTTCCTATCTTTCACTCATATGAAGTGAGTCAACATATCAGCACACAGGTCAGTAATTTCATTGTGCTGTGAACCAGCGCGGTACAAAAATGTTATGGCAGGGCCAACAAGATGTCTCAGTGGGTAAAGACACTTGCCACCAGGGCTGGTGACCTGAGTCTGATTCCCCCAGACACACATGGTGGAAGGAGAGAACCACAAATTGTCCTCCAATCTCCATATGTATGCTGTAGTCATCTCTCTCTCTCTCTCTGTCTCTGTCTGTCTGTCTGTCTCTCTCTCTCTCTCTCACACACACACAAATGTAAAAATAATTAAATGTTATGTTGTTTTCAAAATATGTGTTTCCCTATCTACCTATGAGAGATTCCAATCTTGTCCGTCTTAATGCTACAAAGTCCAGAAAGATAAGAACTAGGCTTGTCAAAATTTGTTTTTCTCGTAGATAATAAGTGCAAAATAGATGATATATGGTAGTGACTCTGCAAATGTTGATGTTTTATTTGCATATCGCCTTCTATGCTGGATATATAATTTGCATTATGTCAATTTAAGAGAGTGGGGGTTGTGTTGTTTTGTTTTGCATAATGATTTTAAATGTAAAAATACCAGAGTAATAAATTATGCATTTTAATTAAGTGTCCTGGCACATATTAGCATATTTCACTTTTGTACTGTGTCATGGCTCAGATAACTGCGCATCAAATAATGTCCTTATTAAATATCTACATTTATCACAAAACCGATAGAACACAGCTAGTTGTACATAATGGATTTTTTATAACATCCTGTATTAATCAGAGTTCTCTAGAGAAACAGAATTTAAAGAATGACTAGATTAGGTTAGGTAGACACACAGACAGACAGATAGGAGATTTATTAGAATGGCTTATATTTTGTGGTATATCTAGTCTAACAATGGCTGGCTACCAATGGAAGGTCCAAGAATCCAGTAGCTATTCAGTCCACAGTCTGGATGTCTCAGCTGGTCTTCAGTATATGACAGAATCTTGAAAGAGTAGGCTAATGCTGCTGAAGGGATGGATTTGCTATCAAGACTGAGAGCAAGCAGGCAGAGAGTGAAAGAGCACAAGCTTCCTTCTTTCACGTCCTTTTTATAGGCTGCAGGCAGAAGGTGTGGTCCAGATCGAAGGTGGATCTTTCCCCTTCAAAGATCTGCATTAGACGCGTGTATAAGACAGAGCCCCTCACAAGTGTCCCCAGCCATTGGGGTTTTAGTTAATTCCAGATGTCGTCAAGTTGACAACCAAAAATAGCCATCACACATACCCTAACCAGAATTTATAAACACTGACTAATTAAACGCCTGCATTTGCTGTGTAATTACTTCACACCTGGTACAATGTGCTTTACTTGGAAGATTCATCGGCTGTTCTGAGAGGCCTTAAGCCACTGGTGTTATCATTGTTCCCATGCTACAGGTGAGAAAGTCAAGGCTTGGCTTGTAGACACAGCCAAAGCCATGTGAGAGGGCATTCAAAACAGAGATTTTAACTTAAGCCAAGCTGGGTGGGTTTTTTTTTTTTAAAGGATCCCATATTGTCTCTCAAGTTCTACTCTACATAAGCAAAGTAGGAGAGGGAGAAGAGAATCTAGAGTCTGGAAAATTCTGTTTCACAGTGGTTATATGTACAGCTTGCCAGCTGGGAACTTTATCCATCTCTCTTTCCGTGGTGCGATAGTCAATGGTGCCCAGAGAAGAAGAAAAAACAAAACTGATAGGTAGGCTAGGCATGCACAGGCTTCCCTGGTGACCAGTCCCAGATTAGCTGCCACCTCTAAAGACGTAGTTAGTAAAAAGTGACATCCACAGGTTTGCTGCTCAGAGCTGGCCCCAGGATACAAGTATGAACCTGTCCCTACCTCAAAGGTCAAGTTTCTCATAGTTTCTGGACAAGCCCCAGAGAGCCTTGACCTAAGAGAAGGTACCCTCTGTGGGACAGGAAAGTGTATATATGAAAAGCATGGTACGTACCCATCTACAACAGAGTGGTGCAGTGTGTGTGTGTGTGTGTGTGTGTGTGTGTGTGTGTGTCACCAAGCTATTTTTAATTAAAAAGTGATGACAGCTGAATATATTCCCTGAGTCTGCAGCTAATAACTTCCTGACCTAGACCTCACTTGTGAGACCCACTCCTGAAGCCAGACTGTGTTACCCCCATGGGGCTTCTATTATTGGCTAGCCAGCTCAACAGATGCAGGTCTACCCAAATCCATGTCTAATATAAGCATGCAAGTGGAAAGATGAAAGGGAAATTTTTACGTGCTAAATCACCGTCCACAGACTGAGAAGTGAGCACAGGCAGCCGTCTGAAGAGAACACCAAAGGTCATTGTCACAGAGGTCCTAAAAGGGACCAGCACTAACTCTGTCCAGCCATCGTCTACAGCTGTATCTTTTATCTACTCATTTTTCATATTAAAAATATTTGTCTGGCTGCCCTGCCTTGCAGGTTTCTCTCTCTCTCTCTCTCTCTCTCTCTCTCTCTCTCTCTCTCTCTCTTTCTCTCTCTCTCTCTCACTGTCTCTTGCTCTTTTTTGCGCTCTCTCTCTCTCCCCTCCTCTTGCTCTCTCTACCTCTCTTGCTCTGTCTTGTTCTCTCCCTCTCTCCCTCTCTCTCTCTCCTCTGTCTCTCTGTGTGTGTGCATTTGTGTGTGCATGAGTGTGTACATGTGTCTCTCTGTGTGTGTTGGTTAAGGAGTGGTGTTGTTTTGGTTGTTCAGTTTTCTGAGACAGTCTCACTGAACCATGACTTTCAGCATTAGACTCATTTTTTCACCTTCCAATATCATTTAACAACGTGATTACCTATCTTACAGCTAAAGAAACTGAGTCAAAGAGATATAAGCAGTAGTTCTGAATTGGAAGAAAGACATGGCTGATTCTAGGGTCTGAGATTTTTACAATTTATTACCTAGGAAGTGACTCTCTTCCTAGTTAGCAGCTCTCCCACCCCCTCTTCATTTCAACAGTCACACTCACACACTCACACTTTGTAAATAGTTTCTCAGTGTTGCTAGCTGTCCCCTTCTTCCTGGTCCATTTCATGAACCTATCTAAGCTCTATGCACTCTTAAAGGGATATTCAAGTCTGTACTCTGCAGCAATGTTTTGTTATTGTCGGTCCCGACCAAGGTAAATGTCCACCCACCTATTACGCCTCTCTTGAGTTTTCCTTGTTTCTTTTCCTTTTCTGTTTTCTTTAATTTTTTTCTCCTCCTCTTCCTCCTCCTCCTTCTCCTTCATTTTTGAGACAAAGTCTCACGTATCGCAAATTGGCTTTCCTTGATGGTCCTGAACTTCTGGTCTCCCGGCCTCTGTCTCCTGCCATTATAGGTACAAA
This sequence comes from Psammomys obesus, assembly GCF_907164565.1. Taxonomy (NCBI): domain Eukaryota; kingdom Metazoa; phylum Chordata; class Mammalia; order Rodentia; family Muridae; genus Psammomys; species Psammomys obesus. Next base: position 3,474,365 of record NW_026596039.1, on the reverse strand, counting down.
CCACCAGGCCTCCTTTGTGTGGGGCTAGGAATGGATCCAAGGACTTCCTTCAGGCTAGAAAAGTGCTCTCCAAACCTAGCAGCATCCTGGCCTCACAATTGTCCTTTACTTTTGCCTTGCTTTAGTTGCCCCCCCTTTATAATTTTCTTGCCATCTTGTCTTACCTAAAATACAAAGTATCATGTCTAGCTTTTGAAGATGTTCACAATATTTTCAATGAATTGCTATATCCATATGTCTAGCAAATGAATGAAGCTGCGAGAATTCTAGAATTGGAAGATTTAACAAGATTGTCAGTTGACTGTCTCAGTTTCTTTCTTTCTTTCCTTCCTCCCTCCCTCCTCCCTTCATTCCCTCTTTTAAATAAGTTTCATGTGTGTAGACCAGGCTGATCTGGAACTCCTGATCCTCTAGCCTAAGTTCCCAAAGTGCTAGGCTTGCACCACAAGACTCAACTTTTATTTTTTTTTTAAATGTACGCACACTAAGCCTTCAGCTGAGCATTTTACACATGTAATGTTACATAAAGCCACATGGTAGTGCAACTTCCATTGTTCAGACATTCTCCAAAGGCCAAGGAAAACTAAGACTTTTGTTAGCACCATCTCACTAGATGGCTTAAGTCTAGATCAGCGTGACTCCAGGATCCATATGATGCTGTCACAGTGTGTGCAAGCTCATTGTTTATATCTTCACTGTAATGTTGGGTTTGAATTCAGGGCTTCATGCATGTAGCTCTCCGTGACTGAGCTACATACAGCCCTGCAGCATAACCACTCCACTGCACCAATAGGAGCATGGTTTGTCAAAACCTTAGTGGGTAAATATCAGAGTTACCCCAAAAGGAAACCCCAAATGACCACCTGTAAAGGAATATAGGTTTTCTTTAACCCGGATTTTCAAAAAAAAAAAAAAAAAAAGCTGGCCTTCAGCCTTCAGCTGGTCTAGATGTCTTCCTTTCTGTTCCCATTCCATGCTGCTCCACTCTGCTTTGTAGTCAGGAAGATGGAAAACAGCTGGTACCGTTTCCTAGCAGATAATCCTTCTTGGACTGGAAAAAATGCCTATGACATCGTCTCAACTTCCTTCCCTCTGGCAGAAGACATGGCGGCTCGCCTCCTAGAGTGAAGGTTGTCCTTTCTGATAGGCTCTTCCACCCAGACAGAGTCCCAGCTGTCAGCAGGGAGCACTGGCGAGAGTGCCAGCAGGACTGGATAATCCATGGGCAGATGCTCCTGGACCGAGGATGCACACAGAAACCAGGCATCAGGGCCGAGACACTGAGAGTACGGAGGAGCAAACAATGCTGGAAATAATGCGCCCTCCAGTCATCTGCCATCCCCACTGTCCTCCCAATAGCTCCTGAGACCTGGAGAGGGGTTGGTGGATTAAAATGCAGCAAGAAGGTCATGGCAGCTGCTAGTTGGGGGGAAAACCGGGGATTGGCAAACAGCCTCCTTCTCCTGGCATCTGGGGAACAAGGGAGCTGCTGGGGGAAACATAAAAACACAGAGGCAGGGAGCCTTTCAAATGAGAATGTCAAAGGCTTGGAGCCTGGTAGCTGAGGAAGACCTTGCCAAATGTGGCAGAGAAAACAGGAAAGCTTTTGAGGCTCTGCATTCGGGGGTCATGGAACAATGAAAAAGGAAGTTTCTGAGGAAAATAACAAGCACTCTGAAGCCTGCTCCAGCCCTACAAAAATCCTTCTGCCATTCTCACAGAAAGCAGGGGCAAACACACACACACACACACGCACACGCACACGCACACACACGCACACACACAACCTCCAGCCCGTGGGCTCAGCCCCACATGACAGCCCCTTCCCTGTGGCATGCTGGGCAGGAAGGGCAATGATGTGGCCTGCTCCCTGCAGACCAGAACAGTACATTTCCAGAACAAAGCCTGTGCAGTTACCTGCAGATCAAAGTTCATTCTTAATAAGGGGACTGTTGGGAGGGGGCTGAGAGAGTAATCAATGTTGCCCTGCATTCCATTAAAAAAGGATTATGAGCTGTCTGACCAGGTAGGCAGTGTGCTGTGCGAACTGAAATTTGTCCTTTGGAGGGGGGTGTGGCAAAAAAAAAAAAAAAAAAAAAAAAAAAGCCTGAGGAGACACAATCAGCCACTGTTCACAGCAGCAGGGCGGTGGCATGCTGTCTGTGTTTGAGCGTCTGTGCAGGGCGTGTGCAGTTATCTTCTGCTGTTGCTAAGATGGTTTCCCCCTTCACCGGCCTCTCGCCCAATCGGAAGGTAGCTGCTCCTTATTGGTTGTCTGGCTTTATCGAATGACCATGACGAGCTGGAGCCAAGCCCACCTCATTGGTTTATTCCGATGGCCCATTGTCAGGGGACAGCAAATCAGACACCTAATCAATATTTTGTGAAGTGGCACTAGACTCCTGATGAAATTTGCATTAAATTTCTCCCTGTCTTTGCTCTCAGATAAGCATCATATTAACTTCAGGGATAGAGAGAGAGGCAACCGATCAAGCCCCCGTCATCCTTCAGCCATTTTGGATTTATTCCTGAGTCTAGGCAGGCATTTGTGGAATGCTGAATATGAAACAGAGGAATCAGTTACAATCCAGATGCAAATCTCCTGAGCAGAAATGTATTTAACCAGTCTAGAACGGTGATGACCTCTCTAGATAAAAAAAAAAAAAAAAAAAAAACATTTAGTCTCTTCTTTCTTCCTTTCTTCCCTCCATCCTTCTGTCCCTCCTTTCCTTCATTCCTTTCTGTCAAAAGTGAGCCAGGTTTTATAGTGACTCTAGATAGAACTCACTGTGCCAGGTGAGAAGAGAAAGATCTCCTTTCTGGGTGGTTCCACAGCAAAGCGATGCCCCTATGGGCCAGGGTTCTACACATTCTAAGCTACCTATCTCTGAACAATTCCCTCAAATGAGTCATAACTTCAGCTCCCCAACTGGGTATCTTCCAATGAGAGAACCAGATTCTGAGGCAAGCTTTGGTCTAGTGATAAGTGTTCTCCAGAATCCTATATAAATTACAGTTAATTCTGAGCAGGTAGAGCAGGTAGAAGTCTTGAGAAAGAACTAAGAAGAGAGTACGTGCAAACAGGAAAGAATCCCCATCCACCAACCACTGAGAACGTAAAATATCTGCATCTCTGACCTCTGTCTCCTTCTGTTGCACCAGCAGAGGCTATATACTTCTCAAACTTCCTCTTGTGGTATGTGGTCCCTCCATCCCCATTTTCTCACACTTGAAATATATATATATATATATATTACTCTATGGCATGATTAAATTTTCAACTCCTGTTTTCTAATCATTTTCAACATTATTAAAATGCACCACAAATTTACCACAACACGCACACACATCACAAAGTTTTAAAAAAAACAAAACAGACTGGTACCATTATGTTGATTATTAAAGCAGAAAGCATTCTGGATGTGTTACTCTGAGTTCCTTGCTCTGATTTTCTCAACCTAGCTTTTCCCCTGGAATCACCTAGGTAGCCCCTAATCAAGCACCACAAAGTTCAATGTAGGATCGCCACAATGCTTGACCAGGCTTATAACCTGCATGTCTCCTGTATCCCATCATTATTCTAATATCCATGATCCACATCATTTCTGAGCTTCTCTGCTCTCCAATGCTTCTCCCACCACAGACAGTAAAAGTCTGGAAGAAGCTGTGCTTTGGATTTATTTCAGGTGATATGATAATTGAATGCTTTGGCCAAAGCAACATAAAGGAGGAAAGAGTTTTATTTCATCTTACAGTTCCAAGTTTCAGCCCATCATTTTAGAGGAAATCATGGTAGAAACTCAAGCAACTAATTATATCCATCCATAGTCAAGAGTGGAGAGAAAAGAAAAGTACCCAAGGTAAATAGATTTCTTTCTTCCTCTACAACTCAGGGCCTCTTGCCTATGGAATGGTGTTGACCACAGTGAGCTGGATCAATTCGCAATCAAGACAGTTCCCCCACAGACGTACCTACATGCCAAGCTGATCTAGATTACTCTTCAGTCGAGATTTGTCTATTCTGGGTGATTCTAATCTTAGATTTAAAGCCAACAGCATAAGTTGTCTGCTCTTATCATCTCCATTCCTCATCTGATGCTCTTCTGAACTCATCCCAGTCTACTCAGCACCACAGCTTCTGTCAAAGCTGTCATCATTGGACCTCTGCTCTGGCCCAGGACAAGACCCACCTTGTTTTCTTTGGTATGTTAGCAGCATTTGACAAACTTGGCAATTTCTTACTGTTTTGTCTCTGTAGCACCACTCTCCCACTCTCTGTCTGTCTGTCCTCTGTTTCCTTTGCTGGCTCCAACCTGTCATCCTGACCTCTCCCACTGAAGAGGCTCCATCTCAAGACCTTGCCTTTTTTGTCTTCCCTTGTGTGCTCTACATCACTTGACTTTAAATTCTATGTGGAAATTGCCAAACTTCTCTTCACTACTCTAATGTTGCCCTTGAAATCTTGACTTACATGCCCATCACACAGCTAACACACATCCAAGACTTAACTTTGCATGAATGTGAAGCTTTTTACCCCGGTCTTCCTCACCTCAACAGGTACCAACTTCAGTGTGTTTGTGACTGAGATCCAAATATTTGGCATCAGTCTTGACTCCATTCTCTCCCTCACATCACACTGCAACACCAGCAAATACATCCAAAATCTGAGCGTTTACTACTACCATCCACCACAGCTCAAAACACTTTTGCATTTCTTCATTGTCAGTATTGTAACGATCAGCCAAAGATCTCTCTACCTTTTTCCTGTCCCCTTACCCTTCACTTCTTCACATGGAAGCCACATAGCCTTCAAATATTGTCACTTCATGATATTCTACTCATATGTTCAAACAGCTTCCATATCACCAAGAAGAAAACCAAATCTGTCTTCGGTATTTAGACAATGGTGCCCCATGCCTTGCTTTTGTTCATTTTAGCTTCATAGTTATAAAATAAAATATTACCGCCCACTCTTCCCAGTATAAAGTCGTCCCTCAGTATACCCTGAGGGCTCATTCCAGAAACCCTGAAGACACCAAAACTCATGGAATCTCAAGTACTTATGTGAACTGGTAGAGTAAATGTCTGATAACAGGTGAATCTGGAACCTGACTATAAGCTCATTTCATTTGTGTTGTTGTTCATCCTTCTCTACACACTATGGATCACATATGATTCCTAATGTGATGTGCATTCTATGCACACAGTTGTCACACTGCATTATTTAGGAAACTGTGACCAACAGAAATCCATACCACTTCACTGGTGATGCTTTTGGACCCCAAACCTTCAATCTATACTTGAGTGAATTCTCAGGTCTGCATCTGGAGGGTCATCTGTATTTTTAAGGTTGGATCCCCTGGAACTAGAGTTACAGACAGTTGTGTTGGGAATTAAATCAATCCAGAATAAGAACAGCAAGTGCTCTTAAGCACTGAGCCATCTCTCCAGCTGGAGTTGTAGATCCAAAAAGTAGTCTGCATGGTCTCCATGCTACGCTTCTGTTACAGAATATAATTGTGAGCCATCATATATCTGTGACACTTGAAAAGTGTGAAGCTTTCATTGTTATCACAGTAACAAACACTAACAATCACTGAGAAGCAAGAAGATGGTACTTCTGTGGGTGGGTGTGAAAACCCCAGATACCTGAGGCCAAGTCCTGGCTTCTTCTCCCCAACCACCTCATGAGACCTTACCTGTAATTTTCATAGCTAGATAGACAAGGCCTATTTTCACTTTGACTCCAGAAAAGGCTTTTTAGAATCCATAGCCTCAGGTTTATATTCTAAGTTTGCAAAGCACTTTTTTTTTCTTCTACTGTACTTCAAACTGCCAATTCCTTCATTTCCCAGAAGATATGAACATATGCCAGTTTTTGTAGATAATTTCAAGCCAATGGGGGACTGAATCCAATATTATCTTTTTCTGTATCAGTTGATACGTGTGTGTGGTCAGAAGAAAAACTCAGCCATCATTCTTTGCTTTCCATCCTGACTGGGGCATGGTCTCTTTGTTTTTAGTTTTGGTTTTGGTTTTGGTTTTCTACTGCATGCCAGCTAGCTAGCCAAATCTCTCCAATGAGGGATTAGAGATGCTTCTTCTATACATTCAGCTTTTTACATAGCTTCTTGGGATCTGTTCAGTAAATACTTTTACACGCTAAGCTATTTCTCCAGCCCATCAATATTACTAATAGTGTATGGTAAGCTTCAATATTAGATTTACTTGTGACATAAAATACCTAAATGCCAGGCACTGGTGGTACATTCCTTTAATCCTATAACTCAGGAGGCAGAGGCTAACCTGGTCTACAGAATGAGTTCTGGGACAGCCAAGGCTGCACAGAAAAACCCTGTCTCAAAAAACAATAAAAATAAAATACCTAAACAAGTTCAAACTGTGAGCATATATTTTATATTCTAATATACTTCAAAAATGAATAATAATTGGTATAAAAAAGTCCTCTATATTTCATGATATCTTTGAGAACCATATTCATATTAACTAATAAAGTTCATGTCTATTTTCAAAGAATGCACCTTTTATTGGTAACCCCCACGTTTTATAATCTTTCTATGGTAAGAAGTAAGTTCTGGACAGGAAAGAAATCAATAGGGTGATAAGAGTGACCTCCTCCAAAAATTATAAAATTGATAGATAGATCTCCTATGCCAGGTAATAATGCATCACTAAATTGCCAAATGAATCAAGACAAAAGCTATTAAGAAAATGCATAGTTTCATCTCAGTTGTCTAAAGAAAAACCCAGTAATTCATGAGCTCTGAAATGAAGTCATCAAATGAATGAATAGATGCTACCTCAGTCAGTCATTCGACAAGTATGCATGCCATTTCAATTCCCTGATGTCGGTATGGCAAAGGCATGTCCTTTGTGAAGCTCACCGTTGCTTATGAAGGCATATGTAAATAGCCATTCAGTTGGACTTTGCTCTTAGGCATTTCAGCCCTTGCAAACCTGTTCATCCTGAAGACAGTCCTCCCTAGGGCCATTGGAGGTGGGAGGGAACAGAACAATGGCTTCTGTTAGAGTTAAAGCAGTGACTGTCCCACTAACGAAGTCCCCAGAAAGAATTCCACTGAGTGGAAACACACAGTGATGACTAACAAAGCCAGGTGCGCTTACTTTCAACGAATTGCTAAGGTTGCAGGCTACTCAGAAATGTAGATAAACCCCATAATTCCATAAGTTAAGTATCCCCAGGTCAAAGGCAGGAAGTCACACAAATGTGCTTTTTTTAAGAAAATTATATTAGGATTTGTTTAAATTACTAAAATTAATCCTGCGGTTGATTTTTAAGAAATCATTTTAATTTTTATTTTTCTGGAAAGATATGTTTTCATGTGTGTGACTCAGTGTGGGTTTATACAGAGAGTGTAGTGGCCACAGAGGCCTGAAGAGGGCATTTGATCCCATAAAGGTGAAGTTGCTTGTGAGCTGCCCCACATGGATTCTGGTAATCAAACTTGGGTCCTTTGTAACAGCAGTATGTGCTCTAGAACCATCTCTCTAACCCCAGGAAAGAATTGTAAGATGACGTAAAGACTAGAGACATGATAGCTGGATGCTGCCAGGTTTTCATAATTTACAAACTTCCTTCTGTTTTTGTTTTTTGGTTTTTGGTTTTTTTTGTTTGTTTGTTTTGTTTTTGTTTTGTTTTGTTTTGTTTTTTTTTTTGTGTGTGTGTGTGTGAGCTTCAATCATACGGTTCCCAGAGATAATTTTGGGGTTACTTTTTTTGGTGGGCTCTTATCATTGAGCATTCTGAGACTCGATGAGAAAGCATAAAACTAGTAAGAATACTTGTCATCTCACGAATCTGCTTGTCACTAAAGAAAACTATTTGAAGACAAGTGACACAGCTCATCTTTCCATTTCACAGGTTGAACATGAGACCAAAAAAGACAGCATAGCTTATCCAGAATCCATACAAGAATGTGTCACCAAGCTGGATCCAGTTTCTTGATTTCCAAGAGAGTGCTTTCCCTCCTGCCAGACTTCTCTCAGCAACAAAACCCTAAAGCAAACGTCCCCATCTATTTCAGGCACCAAAGCAGGCCAACCTGGGTCTGAGCCACCCAGGGCCATTTGTCAGTGCCACTCTCCCACCATGCAGTGCCAAGCTGGCATCTGGTCCTGGGCACTAGCACTTTTGCTCTTGTAATTAAAGAGTTCACATATCTAAACAACCATAACTTAAATGCTTCATGGTCAGGGAGTAGAGGCCAAATGTGGAAGAGAGTATTGACTCATAAGGTTAGAAGTAGCCAGTTTATAAATTTCCAGCCTTGTTTATCTCTGGTGACAGGTACATAAATACTTAAATTGCTACAGATGGTTTCTTATAAAACTGAGCTCCAAATAGTCTTCAACCTTAGTCAAGGTGAACAAAACCTACTCTATTCGACTCTGGCTAGATGGTACTGTTTGCAGGCCGGTGCTTTGGAATCATTTTCAAACTTGAGTATGGGCTTGCTTATTCAGTGGGATATGCCAGCTCCAGCATGGTGAGCAAAACCCTTTATGGCTCTTCATGAAACACCATAAAAACCTTACTGGTGTTACAGAGTATATAAATGGCTCTCTGAGCTCCCTTCTTAAAACAGCCACCCATCCCAAAAGGCCAGAATCTGCAAGCAAAAGCTGTAAGGTTTCCTACAGCTTCAGCTAAGACTCTGTTCTCCAGTACATAGTCTAAGTGTAGTAATTTTTTTTTTTTTTTTTTTTTTTTTTTTTTTTTTTTTTTTTTTTTT
>NW_026596039.1:3440328-3465491 GCF_907164565.1 Psammomys obesus | reverse complement strand
TTTTTTTTTTTTCTTTTTTGACATATAGAACCCACACTTCATACACTGAGACTCACTTCACAAGAACATGCATTTTAACCAGATCCTCAGATAATTCAGAATGTAATTTAAATGTGGAAAGCACTGATATAAACATTTAGATTGCTGTGCTGTAGCTTTATCTACAGCTCAATCTATATGCATCGCCTAAGTCTGAGGTACATACACAAAGAAAGAAAAGAGTTCAGTGCAATCCAGAGCTTCCTTTAAGTGAATTCTAGTTTTACCCTTGCAGTTTTATTTCCTGTATTATTCTCTCTAGTATCATTCACAGCAGAATTTGCTTTCAATCATTAGTGGAGACTTTAAGGGAGGGAGTAAACAGATTATGATAACTTCTGGCCACTGTGTTGGCTATTAAGAAATCCCTCCTTTACTTGTACATGCTACTGGCCACCAAGTCCTTCTGGATTTACTTTCTGAATTTTCTAATCCTAGTTCATATTATTGTCATCTATGGCATGAACATTGAAATGTTCTTTCATTTTTATTAATAGATATTCTGTGTGGCATGTTGCTCTTATCCAATACATTGTCCAAACTGTCTTGAGGAAGAACGTTCTGAAAAGCAAATCAGATCTTTATGTATTCTTTCTTAAGTCATTAACATCCTACAAAGCCAGTACCTTTAAGTATATCCTGAAAGCTTTTTAATGGTGGTGTATTTACCTACCTGTTTACATTAATTTCCTCCGCATCCCTAATTTCACTCCAGCCTTTAACATAGCCCTTAACACATTTTATGCCTCTCCTTTGGGCCAGGCTACCTCTATAATGAGTGATCATTTTTAGCCTTCCCTCTCTTAGATAACATTTTTCTTCCAAGATTATTCAACTCAGTCTATCACTTTTGTGAACCTTTTCTTTGTCACCATTCTCCACCACTGAGTGTAAGCATTATTAGTGCCAAATAGCACCTCACCTTTTCTCTATTTGTGGTGCTTTTCACATACCTGAACACAGTGTTTTCAACATACCTATGTGCTCTATAGGAACCCTGTTATCTTGTAGCTTGAAAATCTACAACTACTATTGCTAATGTGCAAAAAATATTGATTGCAAAAAAATCATTAAATATATTCATTGCAAAAAATATCATTAAATATAGTCACTATGCAAAATAACTATCACATTACCTCTGGAAACTGAAAAATATAAACAGCAACCTGAGATATATGGATTGATTTCAAAAAGTTAATCTCTGAGCTTTGAACCAGGTGTAGTGGTTGGCATATACCTGTCATCTAAGTATTTCAGAGGCTAAGGCAGATGAGCTCCCATGAGATTGAAGTCACCCTAAAGATAAATAATGAGCTTTCAAGCTGAGCAACAATGTAAGATCCTGTCTCAAAACAAAACTCATTTCTTGACTGATAGCTATTCAGGAGTTAAAACATTTGCTGTGTGTGTGTATGTGTGTGTGTGTGTGTGTGTGTGGGTGTGTGTGATACATACGTGTTTATAGTTAGAGTACATGTGTGGAAATGTTATGTAGAGATCAGAGGTTGATTTCTGATATGTTTCTTAATCACTCCCCATTGTGGGGGAGTAGTTGGGTTTCCTACTGAACCTAGAGCTCACAGATTGGCTACGTTGGATAGCCAGAAAGTCCCATCCTCCTGTCTGTCTCTGCTTTCCTGGTGCGGGATCTTAGGTGTACATGTTCACTTTCAGTTTCTTGTGTATATGATAGAAATCTAAAGTCAGGTCTTCATAACTTGTACAACAAGCATTTTCTCTATGAGAGAAATTCCATGAGACCTGGGATATTTTAAAGGGAAGTGAAACATTTTATCCTGCAGGGATGCTCCTTAAGGTTAGGAAGAAAACAACTCAATGGCTCTAGGAGGGTCCTGAAACTGACCAGATTCTTTAGGTCCCTCCCTGCCTGAGAATATACACACAGTGAGGACCCCACAGAATCACGCTCAGGATACCTGTACTGTTTGGAAGGGGCTTAGACCAACTGAGTGCTTTCCGACCAGTTGAGCTGCCTTCAGGTTGTGCAGTATGCTCTAAGTTTCCAGTTTTCATGAGTTGTCACCATGTTGGAGTGGGTTTTATGGATTTAGCTGTCTTTGAGCCACTCCTGCTCCATAAGAAACCCACCTAAATTATTGAAAATTGCCTTTATAAACTCATTGCTTCATTAATTTACTTTGGTAGTCTCTATATTTTAGTCTGTCATTGGTTCCCTATCTGGAGTATTCACATTTACACAGGAATGGTATATACGATACAGGCCAGTGTTCTACTTCAGAAGTCAAGTTACATTCATATTCTATATCTTATTTCCATTCATCATTTGTAAGGTCTAAAACCCACCTTATACTCACATTTTGATTGAAAACTATAATTGTAGTATTATTTTATGTAAATACAACCTTATCACATATCAGGTGACATTCTGGAAACTTTACATGTACTTACAAGTTCAGACTTTGCTACTAGGTACCAGATGCAGTTTGTAGATGAGGAAAACAATAGCACAGAAAAGGTTTGCATGTCGTCTTGCTTTCTGTCATTGTAACTACTAATTCTAGAATCCATACCATAGACTGTATTGGTTGCCTTGTCCTGTAGATGCTATACCCTTATCTTTTCCAGCTAGGTCTGAACCCCTGTCCCAGAGTTTTCCTATCCCTTGTCTAGTGCTGCCTATTTGCCTAACTGCCTACTTATCTGGACACCTCTCCATTCATACAGCCTTTTGCAGATTTGCCTCCTCATTGCAGCCCTATTCTGAATAGAAGAGAGAAAAATAACCATAAGATCATTTACTCTGTTCTCATTAAGTATGGATTTAATTAATGTGGATATGAAGAATTACACTACAGGATTATAAAAGGCCTTGTGGTGACAACCACTTATACCATGTAAGTGTGACTTAAAGTCTGAATATCAGGAGTGATTTTAAAGGATTGATTACAGACTTCTCCATATCCAGGCTCCACAAATGCTCTGTGCAATACAGGTTGCCCATTAACAAGCTGAGAAGCTGCACAGAGCAAGCCCTGTCCATCACTGCTGCATCAGCTAGAAGAGGGAATTCCTGGAAACACTGGGTTTAGAGTTTTCTTTCCTCCCAAAGGCCCTTTCCCACAAATAGCTTACTCTCTTCAGTTCACCAGGTTCAGATACTAACTGTCGAAACTGCAATCTTGGTTCTGAGATCATTGTCTAGAGAAGGATTTCTGGAGCCTGGAAAGATGACTCAGCAGTTAAGAGCATTTCTTGTTCCTAAAGAAGACTGGAGTTCATTTCCCCAAACCCACACCAGACAGCTCACAACTGCCTTTTAACTCTAGATCCTGGAGATTCCACTGCCTCTTCCTGCCTCCTTAGACACCTACATTAATGGAAACCCCTCGACACACACATGGGGTAGAGGTAATAAATGTACTAAAAAGAATTCTCTTTTTAAAGGAAGAAGAAGCTGTTTAACATAGACTGCATTCTCTTGTTAGTCTATTATCAGGCAGGATAGACAACTTTAGGAACTGGAGAGAGAAGCCATCCAGCTCTACCACAGGCTGTGTAACCACATAACGAAGGTTCTGAGATGGGAGTGCATAGCACTTTCCTCTGGGAAACTCAAAAATTGAAGACTAAGTGCCAGTGCCCTCAAGTCTAACTCAGGAATCCACAAATCCAAAACCCTTAAAATGACTAAGCTGAATCTGATTAAGAAATGCTACTAAATCTGACATGGAAAATGGGGGGTAAAACAGAGAGTTCTAGTTAGGGAGCAGGGAGGCAAAAGAAAAGGATGTCTGACATATACACATATATGTATAATTATATATATATATATAATTTATATAATTTTTATCATCTGGGATGACAATGATTTTTCCAATAGCTAAAAACCACCTAGCAAAACCCCCAACACCATACATAAGAAACCCTCTTTTGAGACGTTGGTCAGGCTTGTCCAAGAGACTCTTTTTACTTATTTATTTTACTTATTACAATGTATTCACTTCGTATCCAAGCTGTAGCCCCCTCCCTGGTCCCCTCCCAATCCCACCTTCCCTCCCTCTTCTCCTCCCATGCCCCTTCCCCAGTCCATTGATAGGAGAGGTTCTCCTCCCCTTCCATCTGACCTAGTCTATAGGGTCCCACGAGACTCATAAACATTATAGGCTTTTGTTGTTGCCCTTGGTTGTCCTTAGTGGTATAAGGTAAAGTCCCTATTGTTGAAGACACCATAAAATTTAGACATAAGGCCCAGAAGACCCTGGACTGGGACTGACATGAGTGCCTTCTCCAGAGGACTAACTTTTCACAGCACCAAGAAAACACCATGTAAGCTTTCAATGGAGAGAAGCAATCAGCCGTCTTACCCAACTGTAAGGCCTAAAATGACCAACATGGTATGATAACTCTAGGAGTACACTAGTGGCATGCATGCCTTGGTGGTAGCCAACAGCTTTCTAACTGGACATAAGATCCACTCAACAAGAGCAAATCATGCCTGGTACTGGAAACCAAGCCAATCCCTCAGAGCTAGCGAAGCTGAATTTTAGAAGAAAGCCTATAAGCACCACTTTATTAAACCAGCCTAATCTCTAAATACGTTATAAATATTTGTTCTTATATTCACAAATGCCTAGTCCTCACCCCTCTTCAAGGAAACTTCTTTTTTACAACAGAGACCATTAAAGAAAATCAAAACTAATAAAAAAAATGCATAGTTGTGGAGCCTAGTCCCAATGGATATATCTACAAAACAACTTCTGCTCCTAAGGCTCAGGGAACATTGCAGAAGAGGGGGCAGTGAAGGCATAAGGTTATTGGATAATTCAAATACTGATTTCTGTATCTCCCCTATCTGATTGCAGACCTTGCTCTGAGAATCTCTTATCTTAATGTTGTACATTCTCTGTTCCCCAATGCCCACCTCCCCATATGTCAATAAAGCAGCTTACAGCCAATCACTGAGCAGTGGAGGAAGTGGGCCTACACATCCTGCCAGCCAGGGGAGGAGGAGTTGGAAGAGAAAACAGGGGATTCATCCTGGGAATTTAGCCATGGGGAGACACCAGGAGACACCAGGTGAAGGGGCTCAGCAGGAAAGCTACCAAGTGCAAGTATCCTGGGATGTATGTTGGGAGGAGACCATATCAGCCTAGAGTGTTAAGAATAGAGTAATAACTGCTCAGTTCTTGAGTTGTGAAGCTTATTATAAACAAATATAAATAGTCTCAATTATTTTATATGACAGCCGGGTTAAGAGTGAAACTAAGAGAAACCAAAACAATAATAACAAAAATAACTGTCACAGGGCAGGAAGACTGTATGATTCAGAGGATCAGAGAGTGTTCTGTGAGGTTGTGTCTCCTAGTAACACCAGGAGCTATATCCATGAAGTCTGTTTAACATGACTGCCTAAACATGAGCTGAACAAGGACAATAGCAGATATGCCAAAGTAGAGAGACCAAAGCCCACAAGGCCTCATCTAAGCACCTGATGATTGCTGAAAATGAGAGGAATTTGACCAGGAAGAGCACCCCAGTTGATTTTCTGACACCAAATGGTCAACCCTGAAAATATATATACAGGTAACATTATACAGGTTGTGTTTAGGAATATATACATTTATATAAATACATACATGCATATAATAACAATTAATGAAAAAAAGGCTATGAAGTTTGAAAGACAGAAAGGAGAGTTATATGGGAGGGTTTGGAGGGAGGAAAAGGGAAGGGGTAAATGATGTAATCAAATTATAATCTCAAAAATTAAAAATTAAAAATGCTGCTATAATTATTACCTCTGAAGAGCAAGAATTCTCTATATTCTGTCCCATATATTCTGTTCCAATAATGTTAGGAAATATAAATAATACTGAGAATTAAAGCCAAAAAAATAAAATCTGAGCATTGGGGTTGCAGATTTATAATCCCAGCTACACAGAAGCCTGAAGCATGAGATCACAAGTTCTAGGCCTTTCTGGGCTCCAGAGTGCATTCAGGGCTAGCCTGAGTAACTCAGTGAGATGCCTTCTCAAAATTTAAAGAAAGTGGAAAAGGGAGTGGATGTGTAGCTTAGTGGATGTGTAGCTTAGTAACTGGTAGGCCAGTTACCTGTAGCTCAGTGTAGCACAGTGACTTGTAGCTCAATGGTAGTACAGTTGCCTGGACCTAGATCCAGTTACTAGTGATACCACAGTAGGAGGAGGGGGGGGAGAGGAGGAGGAGGAGGAGGAGAAAAGTTGACCTCTAGATGGTTCAAAACACATGTAGGTAAATTTTCATTGAGCCGCTTTTTTTCTTCCCTTTGCCTATCAAATTCTGCTTCATTGTCAGGGACTGTGTGCGCCTGACTCTAGAGCATCATCTCAGACAGAGCTCTGGTCTCATAGAAGCAGGGCCCACCCAGAGAGGCAGGTGCTTAGGGTCTTTTTAACCAAGACAGGTCATTAAGAGAAATGAAAAGATGTCTTCTTGAGGCTTAATTAAGGAAGTTAATTTGAGGCCCCATCACAGGCCCATTAACCTTTCTCTGTTCCTAAAATATCTTCTACAGTATGAGAAAGAAGCAAGCAAGGATGGGAGAAGGAGCCCTGTAATTAAACCCACTTAACCTTAAATGGCAAAGTGTCATGGGACAGGAGCATTGGCGTGAGGCTTCTAGCCTATATTTATTACCCTAGAACCCCAAACCTACCAGCCTCACTTCGTTCTGTTCCACTCAGCTGAGCTGTTTTCTGGTGTTGGACAATTTGGCTAGCTAAATGCCTTTGCATGTACAACATGGACTATGTGGAGCCGGTTTTAGATACTCTGGAAAGGCAACCATGGGATTCCATATGGGTACCTGTGGAAAAGTTGTTTGTGTGTCAGAACACACACACACACACACACACACACACACACACGGAGGAGGAGGCAATCTTGGATGTCAGTCCTCATCATCCACCTTGTTTGGAGCAGGGCCTCTTACTACCTAATGCTCAATATGCCAGGCTAGCTGTCATTTGAAATCTAGGAATTCTCCTGTCTCTACCTCCTTGTTGTAATCGGGCTGGGGTTGCAGACAGGCTACCACAACCTTTGTGTGTGTGTTCTGGGAATCCCAATTCAGGTCCTCACACTTAGCTCATTGAGCCATCTCCCAGCCTCATTCCTTTGGTTTTACTTGGAAACTGGAAGTCCTTTCTACTGTCTAAGTGGTAAAAATCACCATGAAACATATACAACCTGGAAACAAACTTACTTTATTCTTTTATGTATGAGGAACCAAAATCCAGGACTTCATATTCTCTCTCTCTCTCTCTCTCTCTCTCTCTCTCTCTCTCTCTCTATGGAAGCAACTGCTTGTCAGTCTCACAAGTAGTTGGTGACACCACTGGGACAAGAACAGCCAGGTTTGTACCACACCTTCACTGTCCACGTTGTTTCTCTAGTAAATGTGCAGTATTTCGTGGACCAAGGAGGTGAGTCAGTGGGCAAAGGCATGTGCCGTCAAGGCAGATGATGATCTGAGTATTTTCCCCGGGACCCACATGGTAAAAGGAGAGACCCAACTACTAAAAGTATTCCTCTAACTACTACATGTGCCACAGCACGCACACATGCACAACTCAAACACACACGCACACACATGCACTAATAAATAAATAAAGGTGATGAATGTCTTTAAATATGAAATATTTCTTATGTTCTTGTGCTTTTAGGCTTTCTAAATATCTTCTCAGAAATCTACTCTTTCTTAAGCACTACTCTATGTGAGCCCCTATAACAAATGCTGTACGTAAATAAGAAGAAATCTCTGTCCTGACATTTTTCTATAGCATAGATAATATCCCCTTAGTTGTCTTTACACATGCTAAGTGAAAGAATAAATTATTCTTTTGCATACTGGAAAAGGGCTAAACAGCTTTTTTCAAGCCCAAACATAAATATTTTGTTGTTTTTTTATATTAATTATGGTTTATTTACTTTGTATCCCAGCTGTAGCCCCCTCCCTCATTCCCTCCCAATCCCACCCTCCCTCCCTCATCTCCTCCCTGCCCCTCTCTAAGTCCACTGATAGGGGAGGTCCTCCTCCCCTTCCATCTGACCCTAGCTTATCAGGTCTCATCAGGACTGGCTGCAATGTCCTCCCCTGTGGCCTAGAAAGGCTGCTCCTCCCTTGGGGGGGAAGAGGTCAAAGAGAGATTTGTTGTTTTTTAAAGAACATATAAGTCCTAGTGATAGCTCAGGGATAAAGGTGCTTTTCGCTAAGCCTAATGACCCAAGTTCAGTTCCTGGGACACACATCGTGAAGGCAAGAATTGACTCCCATAAGTTGTCTTCTGATCTGCGTATCACTTACCCACTCCCCCCACACACATCTACAAACATACTTACACATATACACACGGTGGCATGCACGCACACATACATGAAATTTTAAACCATATCCACTGGAAAGCGTTTAGATCCCTCCCTCTGTCAGTGTTTATAACCCATGCTTCTACCTCACACAAAGAACCACAAATCAGCACAGCTGTTGACAACATGAAAGCCAGTTATGAAAGACTGTTCAGCCTCTCAGACCGTCCGAGTTCATCTCCACCAGGCCACACACCTTCAGTTACCATCAATGCTCCCATTGCTTTTAACCAATGCACTTAAAATGGCTAAGATCTGACAGAGTTAAAGCTTGGGCTTTTACATTGGATTCCTGCTCTAGACGTAAAATTTATTTTTTTCTCGTGAAATGAAGCTTCTTTGTGTTTTATTTTGAAGTAATTCCTCAATATAACATCCAACCTCACTCTGAAGACAAAACACCAGAATAGAGATATCTCCCAAAGCTATGAGGATTACAGAGTACCCAAGAGCCAATATTTGGAGAGTTTACTCCTTGAGTTTACCTCATTTTTAAAAATTATTTTTGGCTGTCTGTACTTTATTCCACCGGATACTTCTCCTTTCTTCTCCAGGTATCCTCACCTTCTTGCTGACCTCATGTCAAGGGGAATGTGATAGGCCTGAGGAAGTCCTATGACTGTGATTGGCTGGCTTTAATTCATGCAGAGAACCATGACCATTGTCAGTGTTAAGTTCCTGGGCTGAAGCCAGGGCTCATGAATGACAGTTGCAAAATGGTGTAGAAAGAAAGGAAAAAAAAAAAAAACAACTTAGAAACCAGGATACTTGGGTTCCAGTTTTCATTCCCAACAAATTCAGTTATTCAGCCTGGGAAATTAATTAAATTTCTCTGACCATAAATTGACTCAACTTAAAATGGACACTGCTTTCAGTGAAGGGTAAGGCCATGTCTCTCCTATTATCCATGATTCTGAGATGCTACTCTTGAATTCAAGAACATCCAACTTTTAGCATTGGTGAGTCACTTGTTTGACTGAAAAGCAGTTATGAAAATCTGTTAGGATGATGCCCAAGATCTTAAGGCTAAACAAAATCTACCACCAACAAAATAATGCATTCATTTTATTTCGAACCACTAGAATGGAAAAACAGTGACATTTTTCCAGACATAATGATGAGAAAATTTGGTTCTCTGTCTGCTACACATGAGAGTCTCCTGCGATGTTCAAAGAGAAAACATTTTGTAGAATAAATGCCAAGGGAAAGGTGATAGACCTAAGGAAGTCAGGACAGTCACAGCCTATTGTGGTCACAGGATCCGCCCATTTTGTGCAGACAGAGTCCACATAGCCTAGAACCCACAGCAGCTATGTGGCTCAACCAGGGATGGAAGCTAAGCATCATTTCTCTTGACTTCTCTGATTCACAGCATCAAGTGGAACTCCAGCAGTTCCCTCTCCTGATCTGACGTGATTAGACATCAAATCGTCACATGTAGAATGGTGCCCCCTCCCGCATCCTTCAACAGCAATGATTAAGTTCCATCCGAAATGGCTGACAGAAAAGCCCTGTAGTGGCTTCAGTCTAAATTGTTGAAGCATCAGAATTATATGGTGCCTTTGTTATCTTGTGGAATGCATGTCCCTGGGGTACTCCTTTGAGTTCAACTAAAATGACAGTTTAATTCTCAGTAAATGAGTGCTAATTAAAATGCTGGGGGAAAGACTGTCATAATTGAATAATGAGAATAATGCAGCATGCATTTGTTTAAAAGTTCCTGTAAGCTGAATTTAGGGATCAAAAAAATGGTCTCTAGGAGCTCACAGGCAAAACCCAGCTCTCTGAAAAAGCCTTTAATACCCAGCATGCGTACGCACTGAGCTAAGCCTGCATCTTGAGTAGGAATTGTTCTAAAGCTGCCCTGAGAGTCTAATTCTCACCTCTCCATTGATTTCCTGCATGATGCTTGTGAACACATCCTTCATTCCTCGATTTTTGTGATATGCGGTCAGAATGGAGCATGTGGTAGTGAAATCCGTTTCTGACTTATTCTTGAACAGGGTAGCTGCGATGGCCTCTGAGGACTCATGTTTCTAGAGAGCAGTAGCTCTGCCAATGATAATGTGTTTAGAAAACAGAAACAGACAATGCCAAGATTAGAAGTCTCTGAGGGAAGCCATGGAGTGAGTGGAAAGCCTGCTAGTAATTCTAAGACCCGGTGTAAATAATTCATCCCATATCCTCATCACTTTGTTAGATTTGTTTGGAGGATAAAATGTGACAACGCACTGCACTTTAAAAGGAGAATAAAGTTAGACAAATGAAACAAAATGTAGCCCAGAATAACTGGCTGACTTTGTCCCAGTGACACAAAACTCAGGTTTATTTCCTGATGCCAACAGTGGTGTCCACACATTTTAAACTGGGTAGCTCTGTAGTGGGCAAGCTCTTTACAGGTGTTCACTAGGAAATCTATATTGTCCTCAACTACAAAAATGTAACCATCATCCCACAAGGCTCAGTTTATGCAAGGGGCCCCATCTCAGCGGCTGGGATAATTGGATTGACTTTCATGCTTCTCACTTTCTGCATTTCCTTTATCTCATCTATCCCATTAATAGTTCATTTCAAAGACTTCACAACTGTATTGAATTCAAGCCATTCAGCGAGTTTCTGTCCTGTCCTTAAAGATCTATGGGAAAAGTAAATTCTATAACCTCCTTCTATGCCTAACAACTTTTACAGTGAGTAAATTCTGTACAATCTGAATTTGTTGATTGTGAAAAAAAAATGTCCCCCAGGGCCACCCATTGGGAGGCCTCCCATACACTTCCTAATCCAACCCAGTTGAGAGCCCTGACAGCTCCAGCAGAGATGCTTAGACACCCCCTTATGAATATGCAAAGACAATCTTTCACTTACAAAAGAAACTGATATAGCCATTATGGCCTGTGGTTAATCAAACCTCCATTCACTTCCCTCTGCTTTGAGAACCTTCATCAAGAAAACGTGTTGCTAAGCAAACTTAGCACTAAGGACCTGGTTCCTTTACAAAATGATTGCCTAGGGGCCAGCTCGCTTAGAAGTAGAGATCCAAGCTGGGTTGGTTTTTCTTTTCTTTCTTTCTTTTTGGGTTTTTTTTTCTTTTTCTTTTCTTTTATTATTGTCATTATGGGGTTTTTTTAGTCTCTTATTTCGTTTCCTATAAAATGTAAGCGCATCATTCAATTGAAGGAAGATTGGAAGGTTGTTCACATGTTACTCATTTAAACAAGTTGAAGTTTACACTCTACACACACACACACACACACACACACACACACACACACACACTCAGACCAAATCCTTCTACTTACTTTTGCAACTGCTTCTTGGAAAATATCCAAGCTTGGGCCAAGAAAATGCATTACAGAATGGCTAACTTTCTGAGCATCTGGTGAATTCACAACCTTCATTGAGCCTTACATAATGTGTCATCAATATTCATTCTTTATAGACATCTATCTTAGTCATTCCCACCTCCCCTAGGAAATGCAACCAAGGATCAAGAAAAAACATGAAGCACATTATATTGCAAATTCTTATTGAGACACACAGGACTAGAAAAGCCCCTCCTAGCTTTGCAACTCATTTTCAATGTGACCTTAAGTTGATGTGCTGTGGTTTCCATGATTCCCAAATAGGGAAAAAAAAAAAAAAAAAAAAAAAAAAAAAAACTTTCTGTGGCACCGAGGCGAGGTCATAAGCCTATCCACACAAATGTCAGATTATATCTAGCTTAGTCAAACTCTTGCCTGGCAGGTTTTAGGTACTCTCCAGGGAGTGGTAGGTCAACGGCTTCCATCTCCCATTCCCAGCAACAACTTAACTTTTCTGCTTAGAAAGGTCTTAAGAAGATGTGAAGTACCCAGTCATTTGGAAACCAGACTTTGGTACAAGTAATTAAATCCATTAACCTTTGAGCTGCCAGATTTATTTTCCACCACAGAGAAAAGATGTATATCATAGAGGCTATACCATATACTGTTTCTGTTTAATTATTTTTGCCAAGAAATGTTGCTTTTACCCTCTTCGACTGTTTTCATGTAATCAACGTGGTCGGCGGAAGGTTTCTCTGCATTTTTAAATTTATTATTTTTTTATTTATCTATTGATTACAGGGACATTTATCTTTATTGTGTTTCGTTATTCTCATCAGACTTTGTATTTGTGGATTTGAGGGTGTTCAGCACTCAGGTGATAGTAGCCCTCCCAGGCCTAGCTAGTTCCTAAAGCACTCAACAACTTAGTTGACCAGCTTCTCATCTAACCCATACTGTCCTGTATGCAGTCATCCCAGAGCCAAGAGCCAGGGATCTCACAACCATTTCCCTAGCCCAAAGGACCCTTGAATTATACAGACAAACCAATCCGAAACTGTTCATGCACCCCGTATTGCCTTTTCTATATCCTGATGTAAGTCCTCCCTTACCCCATATGCCTCTTCACCAGCGTGGGATGTTCCCCCATATGGTCCTATGTGGCACGTAGCTGTACCTACGTGAAGCGTAGGTGCTTCAAACCGTCTTTCCATAACACTGATCTCTCCCTGCCATTCCCTGATCATCTCCAAGACAGCTCACTGGTGTCGGCTCTGCATCCATGTTGAATAGTGTTGATATCATCTGAAATAGGACAAGAAATGGCAACAATCAATCTGCTTCCAAGGCTCTCAAGTCCCACTCACCTCTAAACTTCATAAGGATAAATTGGGCAGAATTTGCTTCTATATTCTTAGTGTAGCCTTGAGCATGGGAGGCCCTAGTAATCCCTTTTGACTGGGATTGAGTGGAGAAGAATAAATGAATATCCCTAAAACTGTTTTTGTTAATGTGATGGTAGCTACCAAACGGTTAGGGATCTTTGGAATACGGTCCAGAATCATCTGAGGACTTGCCCAGGGGCAAAAGTCTCTGATGGAATTCCATTCAATTCCAGATGAGCAGGATGGCTCTGAGCTGTTTAGAAAATCGTGTTTTTATAACCATACTGATTAAGAGCCTACAGTTTTTGTTTCCCCCAAAGCTACCAGTAATGCTAGAATCTGGCTGACTGGTTGGTGCTTAGTCCTTCTCTCTATCAGAGGGCTGAGGTCAGTTTCTCCTCTAGCTGTTTTGCCGATGCCATGTGAGATGGTCTATTTGAACTGTTCACTTGACACAGCCCAGAACCACTCGAGAAGAGGATGTCAAAGGAGGATTCCCTGGATCAGGTGGGCCTGCAGTCATGTCTGTGGGGAATTTCCTTGATTTGCTTAACGGAGGTGGGAAGACACAGCCTGCAAGTGTGTGGCCCTATCCCTAGTTTAGGATTCCTGGACTGCGTGAGTATGAAAAGCTAGCTGGGCTCTAAGATTGCATGCACTTATTTCTCTGTGTTCCTGAATGTGGCTGAAATACTATTGCTTCAAGCTCCTGCACTTCTAACATCCCCACAATGACAGACTGTGGCCTAGAGTTGTGAGCAAAAATAAAGCCCTTCTTTCTTGCATTTTGCACATTTATCAGTGTGTCCTATCACAAAAACATAAATAAAACTGGAACAATAGAAATATTTTCAACAGGGAGACTAGTGAAGTCTCTTAATCCAGTAGAATGTGTGCGCCTTTGTGAACTCCCATGCACACTCGTGTTTTAACGCCCTTCTCTCTGCAACCCACTCATTAGCTTGCAGCCGGTCCAGTGTGACCTCTTTGTGTGGGTTATCCACACTCCTCCAATCAACTCTTGTCTTCTTATGCCCTTATCTTCTTCTCAGAACACTTGTATATGACCTTCACCTGCTCTTGATACATATTACAGAAAGAGCTGACTGAAAGTACTTGTGGATTTTTACATTCACCCAGGAAAATACTCTCTGATGAATATTCATGTCTAGGCTTCTGAAAGGCATGCTCCTTGGGGCACCATGGAATAGCTTTGTGAATGAGCCCTTCTCTAATAACCGTTGATATGAGCCAAGGTCTTGTCTAAGCTTTCAGTGGAGTTTTCTATCTAATCCTTTCTTTTTTTTTTTTTTTTCCTTAGAGTTGACATTTCTGACACTTCTGTCAACATTGTCCCTACAGTATCTTTGACAGGACTGAAAACCCTCAAGGGAAATGAGTGATGGCATGTTTTTTCTTTCCCTTTCATCTTACCTGCTGTTTTTCGTATAAGCATCAGAAAAAATTCCAAGATAGATACTTGTATGCAGGTGGCAAGACAGTCCATGAATAAGTAATTAAGCTCACCTTTATTTCTCCGGACCCCCAAATCCAGAGAGTTAACCCAAATCCAGAGAAACCTGACAAATTTTGTGCAGTTCCAGCTTCTTTGGGACTATCTCTGGGTTTCTGGGAAATCTGGGGCCCTTGAAGGCCTGGCAGACCCTCTGATGATGCCAATACCTCTCTTCTGCCTTATTGCTCACATTTGGCCTACCTTGGGATTCCCCTCCTGGGGAAATATTAAGAGGTGATTCAATCATGAAGACGCTAACTCCATCAAAGAATTAATCCATCAATGAGTTCACAGCTGAATAGACTATTAGGACATTGGAAGCTTGGCCTTAAAAGGTATGCCTTGTGCTGGTCCCTTCTATGAACTCTCAGCTTCCTAGCTGCTGGTAGGTAAGTAGGTTTCCTCAATTATGCCTTCTGTGTTCTTGTTTCACCTCACCGGTGCCCAGAAACAACAGAGCCAGCCAACCACAGACCAAAGCCTCTGAAATTGTGAGCCCAAATGCATCTTCCCATCTGTAAATCAACTGTCTCAAGCGTATTGTCACAGCACTAAAGGCTGATTATTACATACCTGTTGTTTCAAAATTCCAAGGGGACGGGACACCAGAGCTAGTAGAAAGAAGATCTTCCTATCTAGAATTAGAATGATTTCATGGAGTGCAAGCAACTTCACTATTGTTTTGAGGCTGGGCCCTGATGTGAAAAGTATTTCATTCCATATTTTTTCAGTTAACAGTCGTGGAATCATACACCCCCAAGAAAAATGCAGGTAAAAACTCTCACTAATGGATTGAACCCTGGGTCAAGCAACCAGGTGCCTGAGACAGCATCCAACCCTAGGCAGTCTGATATCTGCAGGAATGCAGATGCAGTGACAGCCACTCTTCCAGGGCAAACACTGGTGATCAAGTCTACGATTCTAGTTCATTCATTGCTGCTCTTTGCCTGATACCCCAAGGAAACGAGAGTCCAGCAGGCTGTCAGTAAGTCCAAGTGCAACTGCATATTTGACCTTCACTAGGTTAGATTTAGCCAGATTTTCCCCTAGAAATGAGTTCGCTCCAGCTCGCCATAAAAACCACCAATTAAATGAGAGAAACCAAATTAGACTTTACTCTGCAATTCAGCTAACCCTAGGGTAGCAGTGATTGCCAGCAGGTGATTCGGAACAACACTCTGTGATATTCACATCATGTTGCTTGAAGATGTGAACAGCCCAAGTCTACCAGCATCCAGTGTTTGACAAACCAGATTGCTGTTGGATCATATTTGAACAGACAGCTTCATCCGAGTGTTGCAGGGGAAACCTTCTCAAGCAATCAGGCAAGGTCAGAAAAATTCCCCAGACTAGCTAAAAGCTGGTATAGACTCACACCTGAAAAAGAGTCCTAGTGGCGAGCTCTGCGTGTTTGTTCATTCACCCTTCATTCATCTGACAGACATTCAGCAATTATTTATAAAGCCCTAATCTGTGCTGTTGTCTGTGCTAGGAGCTGGGCATGCATTGTCCTGCCTGCCTACCACACAGCCTCTGGGCTGGCAGTCAATAGTGACCATGAGTGAAAGATCTTAAGCATTAGTTGGAACCCTTCCTGGAATGCCATTCTTATTAAAAATTCAAGACTTCCAGCAGGAACATCTTAGTTAATGTTAACCCAAAGCACAAAAATCCAGAATGAATGAAGTTTTAGTATCTACCAAAGCAAAGAGTAGTGTTAAAGTTGTCCAATAGCTAAACCATTTTTCTCACTCAGCATTACTTCCTACCATTTTAGGGAGAAGTCTGTCAAAAGCATGCAGCACTATAACACTTGGGTGATAACCCACTAAAGTGGCTAAGAAATATCTCCAAAGAACAAAATGTTCATCATTCCTCGAAATGATGGAAATGCAAGTCAAAACAACTTTGAGATTTTATCTTAGCCAAGTCAGAGTGGCAAAGATCAACCAACCAACCAACAATAAATGATGGAGGAATGTAATGGAAAGGGAACCCTCATTCAGTACTGGTAGGATTGCAAACTCTTCCAGTCGCTGAGTGGAGTGGATTCTCAGTGTGGAGAATTCTTCAGATTGAATCTCTCCTATGCACCAGGTACGCCACTCCTCAGCATATGCTCAAAGGACATCTACTCCACAGACGCTTGCTCTCAATGTTCAGTGCTGCTCTATTCACAAGAGCTAGAAAATAAACAACCCAAGTGTCCTTCAACCAACTAAAGGATAATGGAAAGGTGATACACACACACACACACACACACACACACACACACACACACACACACTATGGAATACTATCCATGAAGTGAAAATTTCAGGTAAATGCACATCTTTTTAAAAAGGGATATTATTGAATGAGGTAACCCAGACCCAAAAGACAAATCATACTTTCCCTCTCATCTGAGGCTCCTGGTTTCAAATCCCCAGATATTACTAGTATATAATGTGGAGTGATTTGAGATAGCAGGGTGTCAGTTATCTGAAGAAGGAGATGAGAGGATGGAGGCATTTTAATTAGAAGAGGTGGAAGATAAGTACAGAAAAAGGGAGGAAAATAAAATGAAAATAAGGATTCTGAAAAGGCCATACTAAATCATAATATCTATTTATCTAAAATTACATATAGTACTGATAAGTGTATACAATTTAAACGATATTTTCCATCTGGTCTGACAATTCCCCCCTCAAGAGCCATAAAATATCCAATACAAATTTCAACAGTAGGCATGAGAAGCCCTTCTCCCTTTGAGTTGTTGGTCAGGGTTTTCTAAGAGATTCACAAAATATCAGAAGCTATGGCTGGCATTATTGGTTACCTCACAGGGGTTGAAGGTAACTCCCTATAGCTGAAGACACCATGAACTTCGGACATAGTGCCCAAAGGATCCAAACTGGAGCCAACCTAAGAGTCTCCACTCTATAGACTAGCTTATAAGGGACCAGAAGGAACCGGCTATGTGAGGCCTGTCCACCTGCACTTGCTGGCACCAGTTAATGGGGTGACCCTCTTTCCTGCCTCTCAATAAATTCCAAGAAGGCCTCATCTGTAGCTTGCAACCTTCACCAAAGTAACACTGTTGCTTTAAAGCTTTTGTATTTATTATTGACAGCTAAAAGGCTTCCTGTCTTGCCCTTCTTTGTCTCTGCTTTCATTTTATCATAGAAGACAGCCAAGGTTGGAGCCTTCTTCCCACAAGGAAATGAAACTTTCAGTTCTCTATGATGAGCTGACCCTCTCTCACCTTTTACTATCCCCAACTCTAATGTCAGACTGTGACAAAAGAATGTCCCTTGAAGGACATCCAACATATCTTCCCAACTAATGTTTATGTCTTTCTCTGCAGTAGAAAGTAAGGTATTGGAAAACAATCAACTTTGATCCTTCTATTGGTTCCTTGTTTGTTTGACAGTTTAATTTCTTTTTAAGCAGAAAGCAGGAAATCAAAATGTGGATGAAGCATTCTGTATCTCAGTCCCAATCACCCCCCATAAAATAATAAAGAAACCAGAATAGAGTTGATCTAATAAGAGCAAAAAAGGCAAATTCAAAAGACAACTAAAAAATTAGTGCTACTTCTGAAAGAAGGAAAAAGAGAAATACATATTGAAAGGGCATTAATTGTTCAGGTGAATCAAAAGACACTTAGAGAAGCCATGAGGAAAAGACCACACCAGGCTCACGTGAAGGGTTTATCTGGCACTAAATGCTAGTCCTTAACCCAAAAGAAAATTAAATGCCACAAAAGATCAAAAATAGAGTAAAACACGATGCATGACCAATGACATAGCTGTAATTAGGCAGCATTTAATTTTAAAGGAATATTAGTGGGTGATTTTCTCTTCTTTTACACTTTTAGTATTGGCTGAACCCCTGAAAACATAGTCTAAAAAGTGAAGGGACATGAAAAGTTAGTGGGCAAAAAGAGAAAACAAGGATGGATGAATCAAGCTTCCAAACAGAGCCAGGATCCTGGAAACCCCAACTGCCCCACCTCTCCCATGTGGTGCCAAAATTCATCAAGTCCAAGATTTTGGTGAACCCATCCCTTGGTGTATGAGAGCCAAAAAGAATCCAGCTTTCATGAGGCTTCTAGGAGATAAGTCCACAACATTGGGCAAACTTCTGTCCATCATGATAAAGTCTCTCTGCCTTCTCCCTCTTCCCTAACCAATAACTGCCATAGTGAAAGCAGGTTTCCCCTTACTCTAGAGTTCTACTCTGATCTCAGGTGATTCGCATTGTGGGTGGAGTCACTGGGCTGCCAGACAAGGCTTTGACCTCAACACACCTGGAGTCAGTAGCCCAGCAAGAACTCTAATTGCTTGACAACCTTAATATAATCTCCTCCTAGATGATCCTCTGAGGACACCAACAAAGCATTGGATGCAGTCTGCCTTGCCTTCTTAATGCCAAGATTTGACTGTATTCCCAAACTGAGGGTATGGTCTTCCCCCTAGCCCATCCCCTGTGGGCCATCTGATCACTGCGATTCTAGCAAGCTACCAAGTGTTAGGTTGGTCTCGAGAGACCCAAGATGCCTTATAATCAAACTATGAGTGTTGTGATGTTTTGGAGACTGCAATGAAGAACTCACATTTTATCCTCTGAGCAGAAGAGTGGAATGATTTAACAATCCTTGAGAAATGCAGCTTTGGCCATGATGTGGCAAGTGAAGATGCCAGTGAAGACTGGAAAGTGAAGATATGCCAATTAGCAAGTCAGGAGGCTACTGAGTACAGAAGTCCACCCTAGGACCCACAAAGTGAAAATTAGGTAAAGTTAGTGATGATATAAACTGAGGAGGGGTATCAGTATAGCTAGACAGAATGGAAGGATTGCAGATACATTTCAATGGCACAGTTGGCTAACATACATGTAAGCGGCCATGGATACCCTTGTCTATTTCAGGAATATGACAATTGAAAGTACAATGCACAAAGAGGATTTTAGTAAGTCATAAATAGAAAGTTCACATTAATTTGAAACTAAGTAATAACTATGTAATTCCTCATATAGATACTGGATATTTTCAAAGGGGGGGGGAACTTTAGAGCCTAAGTAATACCCAGTTGTCTAGAGTAATTTAAAGGAAGTTAATTTTAACAATAATTTCTTGCTGCACCATAGTAATTCTTTACAATTAATTTACATTTACATTCTTTACATTGAGTCATCAGTACAACTGAAAGTTAATACACTCCCTCGATGCTGTGACATTTTGGGGTGGGGCAGGATCTCGGCTTATTTCAGTCAATGAAAAACTAAAGTTCAAAGCAAACTCAGTCTTGCTTAGGAGTGCATTGTAAAGAAATGAATCGTGATAGTCCATGCCTCATATGAGCCACTTGAAACTATAGAAAATTACATCATTATGTGTGTCAGTGTTCCAAAACAAGTGTGACAAAACAAATGAGAACAGAAAAAAAATCTTCAAAGTGCACCAGTTTATGAAGTCTCAGACAAAACTTGAATTTCCAGTACATAGTCCTGCAAATGAAGTTATTTCCTGTACACCACTGCTTTTGCAAACTGTTCTTCCTTTCATTTCACCTAGATTGGCTACGAGACCTAGAAAAGGATCGAGACAGCTTGTGATTTCTCTCATGAGGCAGAGACCTCTCTCTTCTTAGAAAAGTGACCTTCTCCTGCTCCGAGGGAAGCCTCTCCTTCTTGAAGATTGTGCCAAGGTGGAGGACTCCTCTGATGGCAATCAGCTCAAGGACGATGACCCCAAATGTAAGGTGGGCCATGATTTCGACTTCTTTTTTTAGGGTCCAACAGTTCTGCTCTTACACATCAGTCACACAGTGTTCTTCCATCTAGCTAGCCAACTGCATCAGCAGCATCCCGGGGAATCTTCAAATTCAAGGGAAGCAAAGCCAGGAAGGTTCTGAGCAACTCACATGCTTTGGCGTGGTCCGTAACAGCCAAGAGCCCATTCTAATTCAGTCTTGTTCTGATTGTCTTGAAGATCACCTACATAAACCTGACAGTCCAACAGACAGAATTATGATGCATTTTGGGATCCTGGGTTCAAGAAGATGAAACTCAAATGCTAATGCTCCCACAGGCCCACCAGCTCGCCTCTGGCTCTGCTTCCAGACATGCTCTCTCTTCCTCAAAATGGCTATGACTTTTTTTTTTTTTTTTTACTCAAAATAAGAACCAGTGCAATCAATGGTCTTTTGTTTGTTTTTCTTTTTTTGCCAATAAGAAATGGTTTTGTTTATTCTGCAGCATAAAAATCCACACCTCAGGATTTGATGAACTCTTGGAAAGCATTTTTTTTTTTCTGCATCCTTCTGGTTGTGAAAATATTGTCCCTACAACATGTTGTCAAAATGCTTGAAGAAGTGGTTGGTTGGTGAGAAAACTGTGAATGAGACCAAACTTCATTACTCAGTTGGGGCCACCGTGGACTTTTTAGCTCCCAAATCTCTTTGTAATCTTTTTTTTTTTTCTTTGCTTTTAAATGGACTAATTTTGGTATCTAACAATTGCATATGTGTATATAATATATTCTGAGTTCTCTCTCCCCCAGGCCCCCTTATATTTCCCTCCCATCCCTGTTAAGCTCCACTCCACTCCCTACCAGTCCTTTCCCCAGGTTTATGACTTAGGGTTAAAGTTTGTAGGGTGTCTGTGTGACCACCGGACTGAGGGTGTCACTGGAGCTTGAAGGGCGCATCAGAGGGTGCCCGGCTTAGAGCAATGACTTCCCTGCTCCTTGGATGTATTTGTAGCAAATAGCTCAGCCTCGTTAGATTTTTAGCAGGATTCTGACATAAAATTAAACCACATCTCAAAATGTTTTGACCGACTACCGAAGTTGGGTCTGAGAATCCCTTGAGTGCCTCTAATGAATTTATTTTACTTATTGATTTGGTTTGTTCATATACGTTTGCATGCACACACTTATGGAGGCCAGAGAGCAACTCTGGGGTGTCATTCATCCGGTGCCACCCACATTCTTTTAAGACAGGCTCTGTCACTGGCCTGGAACTCACCAAGTAGCTTGGGCCAGATGGCCACAAGTCTGGAGAAGTTGTCTGTCTTTGCCTTTCTAGATATTTTTCCAAGTCATTCAAATTATGTCTCTTATGATTTTTCTACCCCCTCCAAGAAAAACAAATAACGTTTGGCAGATAAGCTGAATATCTCAATTACGTGTTGCTTACTGGGAGTATTTTCCAATGCCATAACCCTCATACATCAGCACACACGGCATCATCTAGTGCTCTCCTTTGAATGTTCTGAGCAGCATGATAAGACACAGCCACGGTAGACACCATCTTCTGATGCAACAACGCAATTTCCCCTCCATCATTCATGCACAGAAAAATCGTCCCTACTCCCTGTAACTTCTGCCCAACCCGCACTTCTCTCAGAGACCCCACTTTTCATTTTAAGCCATAAGCTCTCCCCATTGGCTTTAACATGTGTTACACAAATTTATAAACTTTAAAAGATGAGTCAGGAAAGTCTCCTGGTTGCAAGCATGCCAGCATACCACCAAATAGGTGTACTTCGTGTGTTCTCTAAAGACAGCCCAATAAGGTCCATGGGCACTTCCTGGTGACCTGGAGCCCTAGGATTGGATCAAGTTCCCCAGATACATCATCAAGTGCGTCAACAGATGCATCATTGACCCTAATATAAAGCTGACCACATCATCAAATGAGATTACCAAAGAAGGCTGTAAAGGGAACAAATTATGTAGTTGCAGTGTGCATGGTATTTCTTGAAGCCTAGAGCGAGGGTTCTGGATCCATTTGGACAGAGATTCTGTATGCATTATCTTCTCTAGCAGAAAGCCACCATATTCTCAGTGCTCTCCATCCTGTGTGGTTCTTCCCAGTTCTAACACTCTGTTGTTCTGTCACCTTGGGCATGTTTCGAAGACATATGTAAGAAAGCCAGCATTAGCCTGACAACAAAATAGAACAGTGATTCTCACATTTCAGTTTGAGGCGGACGGAGCACACATAACACAAGCAGAAAAGTTTTCACTAGACAATGGATTTCATTGTCAATTTTTTCACTGAACAGCAGATGACAGTTTTTGGAGTTATACTAAAGTGACTTCAATAATCTTTCTAGTGTTAAGGATTACCAAGTATCCTGAGCTCAGATAAAGCAAACACAGTGGCAGGTGCGCTTTTCACTCATTTTCATACCTCAGAGATCGTCAAGAGCTAAGCTCGCTTGAGCTTTTGATCTTTTACTATATCTGCTTCAAGATGAAGTTAAAGTGCATTGTCGCCTGAATTCCAAAAGTGAGACTGAAGAGTTTCCAAAGTAACTCCAAATGTGGACTTGAAGTAGTCCTCTCTCATGAGTAAGAACCATAGCGACTAGGTTTGCTCCTTCAAAGGGTCCTTCAAGTCAGTGGGAAGACAAGGCCTTTTAGAAGGACTCAGTAGAGCAAAGAAATCTCTGATAGAAGCTCCTATATCATTGCCTCATTGGTCAAAATAACCAAAAGCTCTACAATAAGCCACACATATCTTCTAGATCATGTCTATGGTTTACCTAGGGGCAGCAAATACCAAGTCCCTTTAGCCCTGTCTACTTGCTATAATAGAGTTTTGATATTTTTGAGACATGTACCTAATATGTTGGCTTCTATTTCACATTCCTCTTGCAATTGTCCTTTTGCAGACAGTGATGGCCTTGCAGTGCCTTTTTGCATTCTTTCTTTACTGAATTTTCACATGATGATGATTTGACACATTCGAAACATGTTCCAAACAAACTGGGCAGGGATGGGGTAGAAGACTTTGGGGAGTGAGCATGCCTGTTCACTTGTGATGAAGGGAAATTCTGAACTCACAGTGGTAACCCCATCTATTGACTGCATCACACTGAATATTTTTTTCTCCATGACTCAGTTGACTCATCTGCAAAATGGGTATAACCAACACCTCCACAGGCCACTGCACCACATTAGTTGAGTTTATAAAGTATAATAAGTTTTTGCTGCAAATCTAAGCTTCAGTTTATACAAATACACAACTGGTCAGCTACAAATCTGAATATTGTAAGGTCTGAGGAGGCCTCAGGGGGTAAGAATGATTTCTGTGAAAGTGTGAGGACCAGAATTTTAATGCCCAGCACCCACATTTAATGTCATACATGACCTTGTAACCCCACTGCTGTGGAGAGGGAGACAGGAAGATCTTCAGGGCTTGCTGGCTGCCAGCCTAGCTCTAGGTTTGTGATTGACCCTGTCCTAAGGTAATGAAGTAGAGAATAATAGAACATCATACTTCCCTGTAGGCACTGAGCATACACACAAGAGCGTGCACAAACACACAGTAAAATCTGAGTATCATAGGACTAGGTGAAACTCTCTTGCATGATTGTGAAAATAAAATGCATTTACTATCTTTCAGAGTCGTGAAAATAAAAACACACTTCCAAAGAGGTGTGTTTGGTAACAGAGAAAACCACAGCTGTGCTTGCTAGCTGCTGGCTCTGACTTAATTTTAGAGTCATCGCACGGGGTTGTCACAGGAGCTTTGTGAAGGAGCCACTTTCACCTTGGTTGCTGGCCCACTGCATAGCTGAGTTAGCATTCAACTCTGCTCTCGCCTGATGATAAAAACCATGGCCTGGCCTCATTCCTCCTCCAAAGCAGCTAGTTCTTCAAGGAGCTCCTCTGCCCTTGCCATCTGGCCTCAATTCAATGTCCGCTTCCAGGGACTTAACATTTGCTCTCCAACACTCTCCTCAGCTTCCCTGTGTTCTCTGAAGCCTGCGTGGCTCACCGGAAGTTTTGCCTGTGGTGCATGTCCTTCCAGTAACATTCTCCATTATACCAGTCATCATCCATTGCTGCATTGATTCCGTAACCGTTTCTTACACATAAACTCTTGCTTGTCTCTCCTATGAGGGCAAAAATCATGTAATCTCAATCTCTCTCTCTCTCTCTCTCTCTCTCTCTTTTTCTCTCTCTGATTAAGACAACTTTAACAAGGCTTTTACTTGCCCCACTCCAATGCAGGCTGACTTCCCCATTTCTGATACTGTCTCAGTGTGAATGTCCCACACAAACCATGTTTTCTCTCTGCTAGTTAGCAGTAAGAGGCCCTTTCTCCTGAAACCTGCTCAGATTTTCAGGATGGACAGACAAATAGTCCTTTGTGTCAGGCTAAGAGAAACACAGGACCTCAGAGGTACAATGCAGTGGCAGCTACCGGAGTCTGTGGGACCTCAGGAAGGTGTTTTAACAAGTTTCTCCAGGCTGCTGACTTAGGGTTGTCTAATGACAGAAAAAGAGTTGATGAAATCACTAAGCGTGTCCATTCCCTAGGCGCTTGAGGTGTGTCACCACAGGTAGCCCACTCCACTCCAAGCAGATGCTGCCATTCCTCCAGTCTACTCACTGAAACATTGTGGCCGGAGTGAAATTATTTGCTCACTGTAACTAAGGAAGTGAAGGAAATGAGATTAAAACCCAGGAGGACCAGCTTCAAGAGACCATAGTGCAGGGTCAGAGGCAAGGCGGGACAGATGCCCAACCGCAGGATA
>NW_026596039.1:3395802-3440318 GCF_907164565.1 Psammomys obesus | reverse complement strand
AGTGCAGGGTCAGAGGCAAGGCGGGACAGATGCCCAACCGCAGGATATCTGCTGCGGTTGGGCGCCTGAAACACTCTGGATAAGAACCGGGTACGTGACTCTACCCACATCTGCCTTCCCGCCTTCCCTGTTCCGGGTGCGTGACTCCACCCACTGCCTTCCCGCCTTCCCTGTTCCGGTACGTGACTTAACAATGGCTTTGTTCAAACCGCCCAATCAGATCCCTGTAACTATGCTTCTCGCTTCTGTAATCGCTCTTCTTGCTCCCAAGCCCTATAAAAACCCGTCACCCCAACCGAGAGGCGCGCAAGTCTTCCGAAAGGCTTTGTCGCCCCGGGTACCCGCGTATCGAAATAAACCTCTTGCGGCTTGCATCCGAAGGCTGGTTTCGCTGTTCCTTGGGAAGCGGGGTCTCCCCATCTAGAGAGGCTCAACGGGAGTCTTTCAATAGTTTTAACTGGTATACCATCTTTCCTCTGGGTTAAGTTGCCCACTTGACGGAGTTGGTGTCGGAAAGGAGATAGGTTCAGAGAGAAGACCTGGTTTTCAGGAAGGTCACAAGAAGCGTCCAAGTGAGGAATCAGGCTCTAAGGTTTCTAGGTGAGTCTGGCTGCTCCATGTGAATATTTAGCTATTTCCCTACTAGGTAGCAGGATAGCAACTGTGCACTGCCCTCTAGGGAGGCTGGGGTGCTCTGAGGAGGCCCTTGCTATGTAAGGTTCCCAGAGACTATGTTTTACCGGTACTAGAAATCAATAGAGTTTGGTCTTCAAGTATCTTACCAGTGGGATTTAGGTCTTGGGAGACCTTCTCTTCCTAGAAGAGAACGGGACAAAATAGCCCATTCCTTTGCTTTCAAAACATTTCCCTATACTGTCGAATCCCTAAATGATTCCATTGAGTGCCCTTAGTCCTTTATGTCAAGGTCAAGAGACTCTTGAGACAATCAGTAAGGTCTAATGCAAATTCCTCACGCTTAAACTTAGCTCACATCTTGGCTCTGTTTACATGGCTAGTAGAAAAGAAAGTCACCTAGTCACCTTTTGCCATTAGACCTCTTAAGTATCTGAGACACCCCAGAGCCTGGGGTCAGAACAGAGAGCCTGGCCTGTCACCTGTGAGTTCTACAACAAGAGGCTGACTCCTCAGCACTTGAATCATTGCCGTTCTCCTACGTAAAGTGGCAAACAGGGTTACCCATGAAGCTGCCTGGGGTTCAAACACAAACAAGAGGCTGGCTAATAGAGCACTTACTAAATTTCAGCTTAAGAAAGAAAAGAAAAGGTCTAGCCTGGTTTGTATCTTGGATAGTCTGTGTGATTTAGGAACTAATGAATAAATCTACTCAACTTTTCTTCCCCCTCCCCCCGGGAATAAAAAAAAAAAAAAGAAAAGAAAAAAAACAAATGCCTAAAACTAAGCAATTACACTTCAAATATTTTTTTCTTTCTCCCTACCCTTTCCCCAAAAGAAAACCTGCATAGAATAGACCATTCATTTTTAACGAAAAGTTACATATCAGCTAGAAAAGTGTTAAATAAATCTGGGAAGGCCAGGCAAAAAGGCCAAGGAAACAGCCATCTTTGTTGTTGCTATGACAACAAGGCATGCTACCTGGACAAAGATTTTGCTAATCTCTTAGAAGAGTAACCAGAGATCTTTCCATCTGTTTCTCCAGTAAAGACACATACTTGTCTGTAGACTGTCCTGCAGTGGACATAGGCAACACCCGAGAGAAACAAGGTGGCCTTTGGGGTACAGATGGTCCTGACCGGGAGCTTTGAAGGAAGGGCAAATACCAAAGGAAAAGACACTGCTCAGTGTCTTTATTGCCACATCTACAGGAACCAAAGATCACTGATTCACCTCGTGCGTGAAGACCCCCAGTTGCTACAGATTAAGCTTATAAGAAACAAATCCTAAACTAACAATGCTTCCATTTTTTATTACAGTCATGAGACTAAGCACCTGTCTTGAAAATGCAGCAGGAAGACATTCCCTCGATGCCACTTTCCTAAATAAAGGCACGAAGGGCTTAGGATTCAGAAAACGTATCCTTTGCTCCATCTCTGGGGGCTTTGCACTGAGAGGGTGTTGGGGGGGGTCCCTCTTCCGATCTGTACTTTATATTTCCCATAATAATCTTGCACACCTCTAATTACTCTGTTAATTGATAGTATTTTTAAAGCAACAAATTGAGACTATTTGCAATAGTGTTCCCTCTAATTGAACACTTTTCAAACATGAAACCATTAGAGCAGCTGGCCATGAAAGCGGTCACGGAGCTCTGCTCTGCATTCGCCTTTACTCTAAAAAGGCCTCCCTCCTTCTGCTCAATAATGTGTCTCAGCCTGAGAATAAGCGCTGGAAGACAAAGGAGAGAGAGAGAGAAATGTGTGTGTGTGAGAGAGAGAGAGAAAGAGAGAGAGAGAGGAAATCTATTTTTCAGATCAAAGTAATCCGTCATCCATTGCCATGGCTCCAGACGTCTTTTTCTGTTCTTTTTATTGACCAGACAAGATGTTTCTCAGCTCCCTGCTTCTTTTTCCCCCCTTGAATTTGTTTTCTCATTGGGAAAAGTGGTCATTAAAGTATTAGTTTAGGTTGGTTGGCTCTTCAGCAATAGGAGAGCCTCTGAGGGTTTATTATGTTTGACATGGTCTCAAAAACTGTGGCTGGATTATTATACAATGTGCAAATCATACCTTAAGGGGGTGGGCATCTTCCCGGGGACCTACACAGACTTTGGGGTAGATGACTTGACACCAGCCTATGAGGATTCTCCCTGGTGCTTTCAGGGTCTGGCGGCCTGGCTTTGTCCTTAGACATTGCATGGACCTCATCTTCCTGCCCTGTCCACGGAGCCAGCCCCCTCCCATGGACCTACATTCCTCCTAAGTGGCTGAGGCTGCCCAGAATTCTCTTCCATTTATATCAAACCAGTGGCTAATTCAGGGGGAAGAGGGGGGAGGGAAAGGAGGGTGCTTTGATGTTTCTGAGGGCCAGAAATCACTTGGATGTTCATCCAGGGCTATTCGGTAGCAGGTAGAAGGTGTGACAGCTGGTGGGGAGGTTGGCAGCTGGGATGTGACTGCTCAACCATAGCTGGGAACTGCTCTGCCCTTGTGAACTGAAAAGTTGGCTCCTGCAGCCCAGTGGGGAGGATAAGAACAAGGAAGAAAGATCAGAAGGCTGGGCACATACCATCTGGGACAAAGAACACAAAAAATTTCAAACACCTTGCCACAAGACTTCATTATGTTGAAAGTCCATTTGACTCTTTTTGTCTAATCCAATAAGAACATATGAATTCCAGTACCCAGGGGATGTTGCAAAGGATGGACAGCTGTATGCATGCAGATGTTACATCTCTTTCACCCGTCTATTAGAATATAGTTAGCAATAGGCTTGCTTTAAGGAGTCATAATACCACGGAGACGGTGTTTGCTGCCCACACACCCTGTGTCAGGCACTGTGCATAGTATTTATATGCATTATCTTACTTCGGGATTACAGCCATCCTTTCCAATAGGTGCTGTTGCAATGGCCTTCTTTCCTACACAGAGAAAATGTGTCAAGAGTTGGAATGAGTTATGTAAACTAAGACCAGTCAGCTGGTATGTCCAGCCAGAATTTACATGCAGTCAGCTCAACAGTGCCATCCCTGTTACCCCGTACTTAGGAATGAAATGAAATAACGTACAAATGTATCGACTCTGGGAGGAGACATTCAACAAAATGGCCCATCGTTAATTTTGCAGTGTTAACACTGTTATGACACTCCTTCTACTGCTTCGGCCAAATGAATCAGAGTATATGATGGTGCCTCAATAGGGAAAGAACTTCATGAGAGTAAACACATTAAAGGTAGAGAGTGGCCAGAAATGCTGCACAAAAAAAAAATAATATTTTTTCTATATGCTCCATGAACATAAGCACACTGAACAAGATTTGCTGGAGGAAATAGTGAAGGGAAAAGGAATGAGGAATCAAGAGCCCAGAATAGGATGCACATTTCTAGAGGTTGGCTACCTTTGCCTAGGCAAGGGGAAGGTCTGAGTGGAGGTAGAGGTATGGATGGATGTCTTATGGTTAGACAAAGAGAGGGGGAAGGTATAGCTAACTAAGGCATCCTAGTTAAAAACTAAAGCACAGGAGTCAGGAAATGGTATAGCAGATAATTGTGCTTGCAGGGGGTTTGAGCTTGGTTCTTAGAACACACACTAGGTGACACACCACCTAAATTCCAATTTCACGACATCTGACCTCCTGGTCTGGACTGCTCAGGCATCTGCACTCACATATGCACACATGTACACACATATATGACTCAAAGAAATAAAAATAAATTGTTTCAATTCTCTCTTTTCTTGTGTTTGTATCTGTGTGTGTGTGTGTGTGTGTGCGCGCGCGCGCATGTGCTCACATGTTTTTTGTGTACCTCATGCATGCAGATGCAGTTCTTCCGTAGCTGGAGTTAACAGTTTTAAGCCACCATGTAGCTGCTGGAAACTAAACCCAGGCCTTCTTCAAAGAACAGTAAAAACTCCTGAACAACGAGTCATCTCTTCAGCCCCATATACATAATGTTAAAATAAAATAGAACAAACCTTTAAAATAGAACTAAGAACACCTTCTCAGATATTCACATCTATTTATACTAGAAGATGCATGCATAGGGCACTAAACTTCTTGTTACCCAGAATCCCTTGCTGTCCAGAGCTACCACCGACTGCAGATTCTTCAGGAGCCCCCGCCCCCATCATTCCAAAGCCTCATTGCCTTACTTATTGGGTGAATATTTACTGAAGGCTTTCTATGTGTCTGGTACTTGGAGATACGCGACTATAAAAAGAGTTGATTAGGTTCCCTCCCTGAAGAAGGAATGAGCAGTCTGCCCTAAATTCACTGTATGCCCTAATTTGGGGGAGTTTTGTGGACAGTACTCTAGAAGAGATGGCCAAGCCAGGGAGGACCAGCGCCAACAGAGGAATAGAATAGTGGTTAACTCAAAGGTGTTTGTTTCTCTCTATTTGAAACCATGTCTGGGTTTTTTTTTTTTTAATGGAAACTATCAGTAGAAAATTTAAAAACTAAAGATGCAAGATTTCCCCAGTCACTTTCGTTGCCAACTTGACACAGTTGGGAAGAAGAGACCTCAACTGAAGAATCATCTCTAACAAACTGTTCTGTGGACACATCTGTGGAGCATATTTTTTATTT
This sequence comes from Psammomys obesus, assembly GCF_907164565.1. Taxonomy (NCBI): domain Eukaryota; kingdom Metazoa; phylum Chordata; class Mammalia; order Rodentia; family Muridae; genus Psammomys; species Psammomys obesus. The sequence continues at coordinate 3,435,095 of NW_026596039.1, read as the reverse complement.
GCTAATTGATAAAGGAGGGCCCAGTGCATTGTGGGTGGCGCTTTCCCTGGGCAGGTGGGTCTGGGTTGTGTAACAAAGGTAGCTGACCCTCAACCTGAAAGCAAGCCACTAAATGGTATTCCTTTGTAGCCTCTACTTCAGTACCTGCCTCTGGGTTCCTGTTTGGGATCTTGCCTTGGCTTCCCTAGGTGATAACCTGTAACCTTAAGCTGGAATAACCCTTTCTTTCAGGTTGCTTTTACTTGTGGTTGTTTATCACATCACCAGGAAGCAAACTATAAGAAGGATATTTTCTGAAAGTAAAGGGGAGGCAGAGAGCATGTCCAATTCTGCTGCAGTGGAAACTGACTGGGCAAAAAGGAGACTTTATCAGACAGAAGGGGGAAGGGGAGACAAGTGAAAACAAAGCTGTTCACATGGTGGAGGTTGCATTAGTGTTAGATGGCCCTAACCTACTCAGCTGGGGGGTGGGGGTGGGGGCTCATTTGTAGAGCATTTTAGAAAGAGAGGAGATGTTGCAGGAAACTATGAGCTGATACCATAGAAAATGTTATTTTTGTCTGTCAGGAAACCCTTGGCTAAGCTTCAGAACCTAAAATCAAACACTGCTCATATAGCTGTCTAAGACCCTAGGCATAACTGAGAGCCTGGCCCCTGCAATTGCTCATATCACTGCTACCTTTGTAAACATCTCATATTGGGATTACTGAGTCTCTCTCTCTCTCTCTTGTACAAAATCATGTTCAGTCAGTGTGCACTGATTGAGTAAATAACATTTTCCATAAGTTGTACCTAAAGGAATTGCAACTTAAATCCAGAAAAGTGAGGGAACAAACATTTCGAATGGACATTCTAAACATCTAGGTCCATTTCAGATCAAAGCAGTCTGCTCTGGGGCAATTACCTTGACCTCTTTGCAGCTAATAAACCCGGCTCTGAAAACCAGGAACACAATTCACAGAGCCATGAGCTTCATTAGGGAATGTCAGCAAAGGGCCTTTTAAGTGGCAAAGCAGATAATTATGGAAAATATCTCTGACAAAGACTCGTCTGGGGGACTTTGAAAGGCCTCCCTTCCAGAAGTTAAACTATGTTTTTCTCTAAGGCAAGTTGCTACAAAAGACCCAGGGACCTCTCAAAAAAATAAAATAAAATAAAATAAAAATAAAAGCCTGTCTGTCCCCAATAGTCATGTCCCAAGATGATGTGTGTGCCAAGTTCACGAAACATTGAGAAACTGTCAATAGTCAATAGTAAGAAGGCAGAAGAGTCTTGCTCTTCAGCACCTCCCTGCTCAAGGTCACGTCGGCCGTACTCCCTACTGAACTTTCAGCTTTCCTATTGTTTGACTTGCCTTGCCTCCTGCTTTCCACCTTTCCAGATCATCAACAGAACACTCAAATGTACTTGACCTTTAGAAAGACACTTGTGCTCCCAGGAAGTACATGATCATTTATCACTGCCATTTACCAAGCGTTAGCTACATAAATAGATACCTGGGTAAGCTGGGAAGCAGCTGCTTGCACTGAAGTGATACAGTTTAGTCCAGATGAGACACAAAGACATTCAGACACTGAACAACAAAGCAGTAAATGCTCAGGAGTCAACAAATGCATGACTGGTGTAATCCATGCTTACCTGCACAGCCCTCAAAATGGAAGGCATCTTCTATTCTGCATTGCTCAACTAATGTTGAATATTGGTATAGAGATATTAAAAGATGATGAGTCTAGAACATTTTTTGTTTAATTTGTATTTAATCTCTGTCCTCTCTTGCACACACACACACCTGCCTCTCAAACTGGATTTGTTAAGGATAAACTCGTTATTAGTTTGCTTTCCAATGTGCGTACCCCAAGTTCAGCGGTAGGTATGAGAATAATGAGTAAAGCTTGCCTGAATTGTTTTAATTGTCATAGTTAATCAAAAGGTCCTCACTGGAAAGCATAAGAGGAAGAAATAAAATTAAAACAAATTTAAAAAAAAAAAACATAAAATTTAAAAGAAAAACAATCATCAAATAGGTATGTGCTTTATCCAGCTTGTCAATCATTTCCACACCGGTTATCGGCGCTCATTCCAACATGGCGTTTCAGGCTTGACACTCTACCTGTAGAGTATCAAAGTCTCTGAATATTACAGTCTCTGAACTGCAGGCTGCTTTCTTATCACCAGACCACCTCACAGCCTGTCATTACTCATCAACATTAAATGTGGAAAATTGGCTGCCGCTATAATTAAAACTCTGGTTAGTATCCGCATTAGCTAGCTGATCTTCACATCAGCCACTCAAAGCTTTTTTTAAAAACTTATAATTACTTGAGGCATAGATAAAATGGCGAGATTTTCTTATTATTGATGTAACTGAAGAGACCCCACAGAGCCTGAGTATTATATAGAAAGGTCCTTCGGCTGCTGAGAAGCGGGGCTCGCTGACTTTCTAAGGTTACTCAGAACTGTAAATTATGATTCCATGCTTCTTTGGAAAAACAGAAAGATTATTTCATAATGTGGATTTCACTAGAAAGTCCCATTCCTGGTGGAGAAATTACAGGTTCACGGCGTGGATGGAATTGCTGAAGTGATGAATTTTCTTCTCCCTCTTTAGACTCTTCCCATCTTGTCTGGGCCCGAGAACCTGACTCTGTCCATCAGGGACAGGAACTTGCTGCCAAACTTGAAGATCCAAGTTCAGGCCCCAAAAACCACACAGTGAGAAGAGGGAACTGACTCCCGAAAGCTGCCTTCTGACTTCCATATGAGCACTGTAGCTCATGTGTGTGCGTTCACATGTGCACGTACACACATAAATATTTTTAAATAAATAATAAAAGAAAAAAAGGAATTTTTATTTGACCTATAATTCATCACTGTAACAGACATAAGTTGGGAAGGCTGAGAAAACATTTTCTGTTTAGTGACTTGGAACTTCAAATCTATCACCAATGGGTCAATTCACTTTTATCCCTTGTGGTACAGGGAATCAAACTCAGGGCCTTGCACACTCCAGGCAATTGCTCAGCCATTTTATCCTTAGCCTAGAGGGTCAATTTTTTAAAAATCCTGGGGAGACTCAGGTGTGGATGAAAGAAGATAAATTGAGGAAGATCAGAAGCTGAGGTAGAAGACGAGTGCTCCAGTTATTTGGATAATGGCCTCAGTTTCTTCTGCTTGTTTATTCTGTTTTAAGATTCATGCTTTGGTAAGTTATTCTTTTGTGGAACCTGCCTTGCAACCCAAACTCCAAGTGTTTGAGGGACATTCTCCTTGTGTTCACCTTGCTCCTCTGGCTGAGTAGCAGCCCGTGGCCACTAAAAAAATACTTGCAATCTAACTTCTGTTTCTCCTCAGAGCAGGTTAATTGGATGCTTTGTGTAAATGTCCTTGGAGAAATTCTTCACTTGCTATCACGATGCTATCTATATAACTATTAATAATTGTTATCAATACAAATATTGATGATCACCATAAGCACAAAAAGCAATTACTAAGTAATAAGTTAGTAATTGATATAAATGTAGAGAGCAAAGCTGTACTTTCTGATCTGTGTCCAAGCCCTTAGAGCTTTGCCAAGCACATTGACAGATACTGTTGTTTACAGATAAGCACATTAAATTATCATAAATCTATCCCATCACCCTACCCATCAATAAAAGCCACCTCCTAGGTCTTAGTGCCTTTTTGTGAATTGGTAGTTACTCATTCCTAATGCAAGTGCAGAGACTGCCACATGCTCTGGCAGGAATGCAGCACCACGATCAACACTGAAGAGGGCCAGTGCTCAAGCACTGGACCAGAGAAAGACCCAGAAGGTGGGCACTCCGACCCTCTCAGTCCTTGTGATCTCAGCGGTACTCCATGACCCCCTTGAATAAAGCTTTCAACGTGTTTAGGGCTTCCTCTCTTCCTGACACTTCCTTGTACATCAGCATTCCTGGTAAGGCTCGATTGACAGGTGAATTGTCCACCTGAGGTGGGTCACCTTGACAGGAGATTAAAATGAACTGATAACGCGGGGGGAAAATCTTCATCAAGGTCACTAACTCATGACGAGTGGACAGCGAGAGGAGCGTGTGGACTTATCGCTGCAGAACCGGAAAGGACACCCATCTTATCTGATCACCCCTCTCTGGTCTGCCTCCTCTAGACACCTACCCCACAAACATGCAAACAAGCTTGATGCTTTAAAATGACCACGTGACAGTTCTCCATATCAGTCTAGAGTGCAGTTGCCTTTAAATGTGCTGTCTGATGCGACCCCAGCCCAGCCAAGCACAGAGGCCATTGCCCCTCATTGTTCTCAGCTTAGCCGTGGACGATGGCTCACACACATTTAGATCGTTTTCACGCCCTCTCCCACAGGGAATCCTTCATATGATGTGAGGGTGCCATATTTGTGTTTCTATGTCCTTGGCCAACAGATACCACCACATTGTTAAGACCCCTTCCTCTGCTACAGCATTGTCAGTTGGAAACTGTTACCAGCCAGTGATTATATTTTCAGCTCCATTTACTCTAGATGTGGCTGCAGAAGAGTGTGTCAGTCTACAGGCTAGCAAGTTCCTGAGATAATCAACTGATAAAGAGAAAATTTGTGTTTTAGCTCCTGTTTTAGAAGGTCTAGCAGGGCTATACATGTTGGGCAACAGAAAATGAGTAGAGGTGACATTTCCCTATGCAGCTTTTACAATGTCTCATGTCCTTGCTTTTGCACTGCCTGATACAGTTTAGATTGTAAGCATCCTGAAAATACCCATATGTTAAAGGTTTGGGTGCTCAGGGTGGGGCTGTTTGGAGGCAATGGAACCTTTAAGAATTGGGCTGGGTAGAGTGTCACTAGGAGACATGACATTGGAAGGGCTAGCAGGACCCCAAATTTTTCCTTTCCCTCTTTTTGCTTCCAGGCCACGAGAGGAGCAGCTTTTCTTCTCTGTGTAGTCCTCATTATTTCTGCCCCATGCCCCCACCAGAAGCCTAAAGCAATAAGTTTGCCCTGACCATAAGCCAATTGGATACTCATTTAAAATTAAGTATCCAATTAAACCTCTTCCTTTTATCCACTGCTTGTTAGAATCTAACTGACAGGACCTCTTTGTCTAGATACATGGGTATCTAGGCTCATGGGTAGTAAAGACTTGGTTGAGCCCTGTGATGAAAGGAACCAGGGTCTCCCAAATCAGCACACTGAAGAAAGCTACTTCATAGCAGAGAAATGCATGGGACAGCCCTGAGAGATGATTACAGAAGATTATAGTTACTTCCATTTTTCTAAATCTTCAGATACCATGGGATCTTTTGGCACTGGAGTATGTATTAATGCATGAACTTGGAAAAGTGGCAGAAAGTAGACATTTGAAGGATAAGGAGTCCACAAACAGGATGTTCACCTACTTGCCTATAGAGAAGAGTTTGAATATCTTATGCTTTGCCAGAAAGGATTACATACGGAAGGCAGCCCGTGAAATTATATGCAGCAATATTGATTATGGCTATCTTCCCAGAATGCTCTGTGAAGCACACTCATGTGGGTATGGCATTTGAATCTTATAGTTGTTCCCTTGAAATTCATGGACATACATTTGAATTTTGATACTGTTAGAGGATGTTGAGGTTGTCATAGAAACAAGTTAATGCAACTCAGTACATGTAATGTGCTGGACCACTTAGCATTAGCAGGGTTTACATTAAAACAAAATTCCACATAGGGAAAACTACTTGGGGTCATGATGTGGTAGTCAACCATTTGTCTTTCTCCTTGTAGGATCCATTATTTAATACACTGGTTAATTAAGAATTTTTATAGTATTGCCAGTGGTGGGAGAAATAAATTTCAGAGTTTAGATGAGATTATTATAGAAAGTCATTGCCCTAACCATAATAATCTTGTTTCCATAGATGAGAAATACAGTCATATTGCATCTTCAGAATTAAGATGGTGGCTGGGGAGATGGCTCTCTGTGTGTAGAGTGCTTTTTGTGCACACATAAAGAGCAGAGTTCAGATTTCCAGCACCGATATAAAAATCTTGGCATGGCAGTGTATGCATGTAGTTCCATCACTTGAGGGGCAGAGACAGGAAGACTTCCTGTGCTCATTGGCCTGTTAGTCTGTGTGCCAATCAGTGAGCACCAGCTCAGGAAGAGATCCTGTCTTAAAAAGCTAAGAGGAAAGCAATAGATAATGACACTGAAATTGGCTTCCAGTCCCTATGTGCGTACTCATAGGAATACACACCAAAAATAAATAAAATAAAATAAAATGTGAGGGAGTCATGAACGTAAGAGACAACATATTTTAAATAAGTAGTCAAACCCCTTCTGAGACATTTGAGAGCACATTTCTCACCCCACCTCTGGTCTGATGTAAAATGCAGACAACTTTACCAGGCCCTTCTCCCTGGATCAGACACCTAATTATCTATAGCATAGCTGTTCTTCATTCAACTAATCATGTTCTTTTGTGAAACATTAGATATTCCAAGCATGAGTCTCCTACCTTTGTCAGGGACATTCTTCTCTCTGTAGCTTTAGGTCTTTGAAGCTTCTATCATGGTCAGCTCTTGTGTGGAGATGACACAATGGCAGGTAGCTGGAATGATCTGGTGGCATCCAGAAAGAGAGTTGTAGCCATCTGGAAGATGAGAGTGGTTTGAGAAGGTTAAGTTTTAAAGCTGTTCTTTCACTTAGTAATATAAAGGGATAAAGAAAAAGCCTTCAAGCCAGGAAGTGGTGACACACACCTTTAATTCCAGCACTTAGGTGACAGAGGCAGGCAGATTTCTGAGTTGGAGGCCAGCTTGTTCTATAGAGTGAGTTCCAGGATAGCCAGCATTACACAGAGAAACCCTTGTTTCATAAAAACAAAGAAAGAAAGAAAGAAAGAAAGAAAGAAAGAAAGAAAGAAAGAAAGAAAAAGAAAGTAAATAAAAGAGAGAAAAATAAAGAAAAATAAATAAAGATAAGGCCTTCAGATAAGGCCTACATAAACATAAAGTAATCATGGGAAAATCTCAGTTCTACAGAGAAATGAAAATTAAATTTTGAGAACCTTCACCACCTCTTTCCTTAGCCTAGTGTCCTTTTCTTTTTCAGTTCAGTCTCTTGTTTCAATTTAGATTCACAAATTAAACAATTTTCTCTCTAACTCCTCCTTGCTTCATTCAGAAACTGCATTGATTGACTTTCCAGGAAAAGAAGCTATGAATGTGTTTACATCACTGAGATGGTAGAAACCTTGAAAGACACAAAAGAATGATCCGGGGTGATGTTGTTACTGTGTGGAGAAATATCTGCATGAGATGGAGACTTGAGACCACACCAGCATGATGGCCTCAATCATTTCAAAGCAGAACAAAGAGGCATCTGCAGGCATCAAGAGATACTGAATCAGTCACAGAGCCAGACAGTCTCAGGCGGCCCTTTGACAGCTCCAGTGAAACCAGGTCAAAGGCATCCGACTGGCTCTGTAGACAGAGGAAATCAATAATGCTAAAGAGCAGTGTCTGGAGCACAAAACAGTCATAGCAAACAGATGAAATGGCTCTGTGCTCAGGGTTCCTGATAGAAACCCTAACATCTGCCATCTTGACATTATTACTGTGATGCCTATCCATGAGAGGGGAAAACAAGCAAGAGGTGTGGGGACAGAAGTGGCAGGTGCCAAGGATGATCATGCAGAAGTCCCAAACAGGTCCTTATCCATCAGGCCAATCCAAGAAGAAAACACTGTCAGGCATGGGGGGTGGTTTGGAAGATAAAGCTTTTACTGTGGAAGTGAGAAAAACTGATTCAGATGCCCAGAACCCTTGCAAAGCTGGGCACAGAAGCATGTGCCTATAATCCTGGTGCAGCTATAGGGAAATGAGAGGCAGAGACAGATCTGCTCAAAGCTCACGGGACAGCTATCCTGGTATACATGATGGCAAACAAGAGATCCTGTCTCAAACAAAGAAGGCAAGGACCTGCTCCTGAGGTTGTCCTCTGACCTCCACAAGTGTGCTGTGGCATGTAAATACCCATACTCACACACACTAACATGTTCACAAATCTCACATGCACACAAGGGGGGTTTAGGAATAAAAAGAAGAAGATGATAAAGGAGGTAGAGAAAGAAGAGTAAGAAGGAGGAGGGGGAGAAACAGAACATTGAAGGACTTCAAAATCACTGGAGATAAACTATAGCTTAACCTCAAAGGAGATTTTTAAATATAGCTAAATGAAATTAACACTAGGAGAAACAGAAAGCTAATTCAATTCAAAACATAGTTATTATATATTTGTGACATGAGCCAGATGTACTTTACTTATAAGGAAACTGAGGCTTAGAAAAGTTCAGTCACTTTCCTGGTATCATAAGATCATAAATAATAACACCAAGACTAAAGATCTGCATCCATTACAAAGCTGTATAATGTTGCCCCTCCATTCATGCAGGCCTGCAGCCTTTCTCTGGAGATCACTGATGGGCCTCTGCCTGTCTAGATCCATGGGGAAAAGAGCACGTGTCTTCAAAGGCAACTGAACTTCCTTCAAATTGTGTGGAGGCATTAAAAATGGGTGGTAGAGAAAGGCAAATGGTGGACCTAAGCTTGATCAGATGATCTACCTTGCATGACTAAACCTGCTTAGAAAAGGGAGGTTGTCAAATTAAAGCAATAAACCAATGGATTTTAGTAGGAATCACCTACTGCCCCTTCCTCCCTCCGCCTTCTCCACCCCTCACTCTCTAGAAATGTAAATAATATAGAAGGCATAGAGTCGCTTGCCAATGCGTATATTAACATGAGGATCCTGCTTGCAGGGCCCTTCTACCTTTCAAAAAGGTAAAATGTCACAAGCCTACACAATCCTCTCCACCCATTTCACAAATAGTTCCCCAGTGGTAACAACAGAAAAAATATATAGGTGCCCAATATTTATCTTGTTTTATTCATGTTTGAAAGTTAATCGTGCACCTGAGGGATGAAGCTGAGGTGTGCAGAGCAAGCATGCAACTGAGTTGCTGTTTGCTTTCTTGTAGCTGGTGGAACATAGTTGAACGTAATCCACTTTCCAAGAACGCCAATCTGGTTATGTGTGGGTTCAAGGCCATGCTCATGGGACTTTCAAACTCAACTGTATTCTGCACGCTGCTATTGGTTGTCTTTAATGACTTATGCCCTTACATCACTCCTGCATTGACATGTATTGACATAGCTCAATACAGTATAAGGTCTCAAAATTAAACTGAAAGACTGTGCTGAAATAAAAGTATATTCTAGGAGTTAACATTTTGCCCACACTCTTTTTTTTAAATAATAAACGTATTCATTTAATCAACTTACATCTTGATCATGGCCCCCTTCCTCCTCTTCTCCTGTTTGCACCCTCCCTCAGCCTTCCCCCTTTCTCCCCTCCCCTTCTCCTCAGAAAAGGGGAGCCCCCCCTTACAAGCCCACCCCAGCCTATCAGGTAATATCATAACTTGGTATATTCTGTCCTATCGAGGCCAGACAAGGCAGTCCAGCCAGGAGAAAGTGACCCAAAAGTAGGCAACCAAGTCCATGTCACATATGACCCCCGCTCCCCTTGTTGCTAGGGGACCCATATGAAGACCAAGCTGCCCATCAGTTACATATGTGTCATTTTCCCATGCTCTTAAGCTGATTGGTTTGGCTTTCTTCTCTGCCTTTCAACTACAGTTAGAAAAGGAGGAAATGCTTTTCTGAGTACATGAAAGTTTGAGCGGGTGAATCCAGATTTCTAGAAAAAGAAATATGATTTAAGAATTCCAGAATCAATGAATGAATTTCATGCCAAAGGGTGATGGATAACTAGAAAGGGGTCTGAGGTGAGACATTATGCATTGACTGATTGGTCCATTTTGGGGGAAAATAAGTAAAGAAGACCTAGAGAACAGACCTACAAGCCTTCCAAAAAGATATAGAATCCTATTGGTTACTGAGCTACCACGGGCTACATCTGAGCAGAGGTTCTAGGTTATATCCATACATGGTCCTTGGTGGAGTGTCAGTCTCAGAAAAGACCCCTGTGCCCATATATATTTGGTCCTCGTGGAGCTCCTTTCCTTTCCACGTCATACTAACACCCCCTTCTTTGATATGATTCCCTGCACTCTGATGAAGGTTTGGTTATGAGTCTTAGTATCTGCTTTGATACACTGCTAGGTAGAGTCTTTCAGAGGCCCTCTGTGGTAGGCTCCTGTCCTGTTACTTATTTTCTCCTACATCCAATGCACATCCCATTTGTCTTTCTAAGTGAGGGTTGATCATCTTACCCCATGTCCTCTTTCTTGTTTATCTTCTTATGGTTTCCCATAGTAAGGGGAACAGGGACTATTTCTGACAGGGACTCAATGACTGGCTCTTTGACCTCCTCCCCCCCCCCCCAAGGGAGGAGCAGTCCTGCTAGGCCACAGAGCAGGACTTTGCAGCCAGCCCCGAAGATACCTAATAAAACAGGGTCAGATGAAAGGGGAGGAGTCCTCCCCAATCAGTGGACTTGGAAAGGGGCAGGGAGGAAATGAGGGAGAGAGAATGGGATTGGGAGGTAATGAGGGAGCAGGATATAGCTGGGATACAGAGTTAATAAAATGTAACTAATAATAAAAATATAAAATATAAAAATAAATTAAAAAAAAAAAGAAATAGAATCCTGGATCTGCCTCTATGGAATATTAAGGAAGTCATTTTACTGCACAAAACCCCTTTCCTTTCCTTCCTTCCTTCCTTCCCATCTCATCCTTTTCCTTTCCTTTTCTTCCCTTCCCTTCCTTCTTTCACCATACCCCCTCTCTCCACACTGCCTCTCTCTTTTTTTTTGTAATGTTAATTATCATTAGGTTTCACATATGCTAGTGTCTACCACTGAACTATACCCCTAGCCTTTTGTAGCTTTAAAATAAAGCTGATGCTACCAACATCAAAATGCCATGAGGACCATGTGAGATGTTGTTCACTGTACCAGCCTCACTCCTGGCACATCTACATTCTCACTGAGGCTTGCTTTCTTTCTCAGGCCCTCTGATGGAACTCTATATATACTGTACTTATGCTTGAATGGGATGAAAAAAGAACGTGCCCAGTGACAGTAACCAAGAGGAGAGTCTGTCAAGCAAGGAAAGGAACATCAATTTTTTTAATTCTTATTTTCTGCACCTTTAATTATCTGAAATAGGTGATTTATAGCTTGACTGTTTATAACCGTGGATACTCTTGCATCCATAGCTGGGGTAGTGACATTTCAAACAAAGAGCGCCTGAGAACTGTAAGGCCAAATGATGATTTCTTTATTACTGTGTATGATGCTGTGTACCAGATCTCCATATTGTGTTCAGCAGAGCTGCTTACAACTGCCCAGGCCCTACAGATGCTCTCCGCTTTCATACTGCCCTACTTTCCCAGAATTTCTGCATCTCCAGGGCCATTACAGCCTCCTGGCTCTCTCACATTTATCCCATTATGCTATTATCTTGTACCCAGCTCTGGCTGTTTATATTTTTTCCTTTATACCACAATATTACAGGCCCAGAGCTCAAGCTCTTTGTTGGTTTCTGTCTGCTCATTGTTTGTATAGTTTAGTGGGGAAAGGGAGATGTGGGGATCTGTGAATGTACATAGTGTCAGAGGAGACACAGTGCAGAGCCTTTCAATGAGAACCAAGCCTCCTCATCAGAAGCTGCAGGCAGAAAAGGCAAAGCAGTTCTAAGACAGTAAAAACCCAGCCTTTCCTGTCTCCTCAGAGCCTGAGTCAGATACAGTCCAGACTGAGATGGGAAATACTCCAGCAGTGAGCAGAGATACTAATACCAGGTTCTTTCACCTTCAAAATTAATTTAAAAACAAAAACAAAAACACTTACTTTGGGAAAGATGGCTTGGTCTGTAAAGTACCTTCTATGCAAGTACAAGGGCCCAAGTTCTCTTAGCACTCACCCAATACACACACATGCACACACACAAACATAAACATACACATACACACAAACACATATCTACACACATACACACACATAAACACACACACACATGCACACAAACACAAATATACACACATACACACACATACACACACATGCACACATGCACACAAACACAAATATACACATACAGACACATACATACACACATACACACAAACACATACATATACACATATAAACATACATACACATACATACATACACACACATGCATCTTTGTGATATGAAGTATTAAAAGCCACAGCCTCTGCCTAAGTATCTATTTGTACACAGACAGAAGTCAATGGTGAGACACACACACACACACACACACACACACACACACACACACAGTATCTTGGTAGTATGAAGAATTAAAAGCCACAGCCTCTGCCAATGTGTCTGTTTGTACAGACTGGATAGGAGAGAGGTCAAGGATGGTTTAGATTTCGATCGCAGTTTTCAGGGCGTTTTAATTTGTAAGCCCTAGCTGAGTCTACAGCACAGTAGCTGTTCCAGCAGATCACTCAGTGCCTTCAAGCCCCCCTCCTACACCCATGAAAGTAACTAATCCTCCTGTTTTACACCGGGTTAGGGAAGGGAAACAAAGTGTGCACAAGTTAGAACATCAGAGCTGGTCCATATCCAGGGCAACCAGTATTACATGTCCTGCTTCTTTCTTCAGGACTTAGCTTGGACATCAACCTATCAACCACACAGATTTATTTAATTACATGGTGAAGTCAGTGGCCTGTCTTTACAAGTAAACTGAAGCTTCCACAGAGCTGGAGTTCACGCTGTCTTAGCTCAGGAACTTGAGCTCAGTAAATGTTAGTAGACTTAAGGGAAAGTGGAATGTGAAACCTGCTCCACACTTAGTGAGTTCAAAGTAGGATCACTGCTGTTTTAATTAAAAAGCCTAAGCTGCACTCATACCAATTACCATTAATAATGATCTGTGTCTGAGTACAAAACAATGGGGGTGGGGCATGAAGAGAAAGAGAAAGGACAACCAGAAAAAGAGACAAACTCCGATACCCCATGCCAAACAGCAATGTCCTGCCACCTATCTTAGCTGAAATGTTCACAGAAAAACAAATCAACTTAACCGCTAACTGTGAAGATAACAAAAGAAAAACATGTGCTCTGGGGGAAAGACAGAAGGACCGTCCGCTTGCACAGCTAAGCTGGAGTGATTCTTCGTCCTCTGACCTGTTCAGATGGTCAGTGCCGCTCGCTTAAATGAGGAAACAGATGGAAGACTGGTGTGTGTTCTTCTGGATTGGTGAGCTGGTCCTAATGAGTATCTTTGTTTCCAGGGCACCTATTACCTGTGCAGAGCCCAGGAGCAGCCTAGGAACTAATTCAGATCAGCTTAGCTGCAGTTCGATCAAGTCTGAGCCACGCATGATAAAGTTTGAATCAGATGCCTGTTTTGAAAGATGCAACAAGCAGGCGGCCTTAAAAGGAAGGAAAGGGGCATTGGCCTCTATTCTGGGAGGGATAGTGTCTTGACCTCTCCTCAAAGGAAGTCTTATGTGCAAACCCAGGTGCTGTTGAGGGGGGGCCAGGGGGTAAAGGGAGATAAAAGGCTTTCTGGAGACCCTCTGACCCCAGCCCTCCCACGGGAAATGAGCGAGGAGGCTGCTGGCTGGCAGACAAGCAGGTGTACCCTTAAGAAGCCATGGAGATTAGCTGGGGCTTATCCAAACCTCTGCAGGAGGCAAATCTCTCCTGGCTCCCCCAGGAGACTTGAGCACTCACTCTTCTGGCATCAAATAAGCCAGATGCAGAATGGACGTCAACTTGGCCTTTTGTGAATCCAGAGACCCCTGAGCAGGCATCTGGACAGCATCACACTCACCAGGGCCCCAAGGAGAGTGAACATTTGGAGAGATGTCAAGGGAAAGGAAAAGAGGGAGAAAGAAAAAGCTGAAAGGCAGGAGGATCACAGACTGATGAAGCCTCATTCACATGTGTTAGGATCTTGGTCTCAGAAGCAATCCTTTGCTTCCCAAGTCAGACCAGATGCAGTGCTCTCAAAAACATAGCTTCTAAGGAGAGTTAAGTGCTACCTGCCCTCTAGCGAGGATAAAACTCAGCCCTCAAAGGATGAGGATTCCTCTTTGAGTGTGTGTGGGGAGGGGGCTAAAAGAAGGAAGCAAATGAGCAATTCCAACAGTTGGAAGAGAGGAAAACAGGTCCCCACCCACAGAAGACATGTCAACCTGGCATAATGTTCAAAGCCACTGATGTGGAGGAAAGAGTGTTGGCCCTAGATCACCAGTTCTGCTGCCTGTAATATCAGCTGTGTGATGTTGAGTGAGTCATGTGACCTCTCTGAGAATCAAGCATCTCATTCCAACAATGACCCTCCATAGAACTTTCTGAGCATTGATAATTTATACAAGCGTTCACTTAGGAAGAAAGAAAAGCTTCTTCCCCATTTTGTTCTCTCCTAAGAAAGAGAAAATACAGTATAAAAAAATGTTTTACATGTTACATAACAACACATGTAAAACAATATATTAAATCTCATCCTTTTCCTGATAACTTACTTGCTATGTGATTGGCACCATAAAAAATGGCCTTGTTGTCACCTCAGAAGGCCCCAGTGATTGTCATGGTAGAAGGAATCCAGGACACAGATAGCAGAGCTATGCTGAAGATGATAACTCTAGTTGCCTTTCAGATATGATTGAAAATCACCAAGGAAACATGGGTTATGAGGGCTTGAGCACGAGCTAGTACCCATAGTCTTAGCTAACACTGTAACTGTGTCAGTCAAGCTTCCATCACTGTGACAAAATATCTGGCACGATCGACCTTTAAAGGTAAGGATGTCTTTTGGCTAGTGATTTCATACGTGTCTGTTTTGGTTATTTGAACTGTTGCTTCAAAGCACATCATAGCAAACGCCTGTGGCAGAACATACAGTCACATCATCCTGGCCAAAAGGCAAAGTGAAGAGCATAGTCTCAACGTCTGTCTCCTGCAAGGACGTGTCCCCACTGGCCTAACTTCCTTCCGCTAGACCCTACCTCCTAAAGGCTCCACCTCCTCCCAATTGGACTACAAGCTGCCAAGCCAGCCAACAGCACATGGGCCTTTGGAGGAAACTATAACAGGAGTGAGTTTTCTTGTTTTCAACTGTCTGTGCCACCCACATATCCATTTACAAGACAATTTGCTCTGGAGTGGCTGAAAGTTCAATGTCCTTGATTTCACAGTAACAGCAAGTATAATAGTGATTGTATTCTGCTTTCAGCCTCCACCAGCCCTTATGGGAAAGGTGAGGCCATAACTCAGAATGCCAAGTCATAGACTTCTCTCCATGCAGCTCTCCATCTTTCCTGGGATAGAAAGGTTCTTTTGAGAAGCCAAATCATGTTGAGTTTTAACTTTGGGTCTTCCCATAGGTGGCTGAATTTTGACTCTTCTTAAACCTCATCTATCAGCAGCACCTAAGTTTCTGTGGTTTTGGAACTGGAAGGAAACCCATACTCAAATCTCCCCTTCTTGCTTTATACTGAAAATGGAGAGAGGTTCAAAGAAGTGAATAACTTCCCCAAGGCCATGAGACTGAGGTGGCCAATACCCCACTTAGTGATTCCCTTCCCTAGTGGTCCAGGCAGAGTTTTAGGCACCTGTGGAGATGAAAGGAACAGTCTTGCTGCACAGGCGCACAGGCGTTGTCATCACCACAGAACTGAGTGTGTGGACCCTATGATGAAGGGACTCCCAGCCAGGTGCAACAATGTCCAAACAGCCCATTAAAAGATTCCTGGGGGAGTAAACAAAAAACATACAAAAACTATCCTTTTAATTCAGAGATTTCTTTGGGATCCTCAAATGTGATTACCTTTCATGAAAATACTGTAATCATTATAAAGATGGGAAATTATCATTTGACTTATCCTCATAATAGCTTATAAAGGAGTGCTATCCTGCTGTAATTTGCTGAGGGCATGTTTCCGTGCCAGATTCATGCTCAGGGCTAGGACTGCAATGTTCATCTGCAGCCTCTAAGCTCAGCAAGTTCATTGCCTGGACCTGGGCTGGGAGGTGAAAACAGGGTGTCAAAGGATAGACTGAAGAGCTACAACTATCAAACTTTTAGAAAAAGGGGGACTTCCTGGCAATGCATTTATAATGGTATCTTATATATAACCCCCAAGGCACAGACAACCAAGGAAACATTAAATAAACTAGACTCCATGAAAACTTAAAACTTTTCTGTGTGTATCAGGGTAAGAGTAAAGCGGGAAAGACAACTTGCTGGATAGAATATATTTCCAAATCATGAATCTCATAAAAGGCCTGAAATACAAAATGGATTGACATGTTCATGTACAAATAAACAAGCCAAATTCCAAAATAGACATGGGACTTGACCAGACAATTCTCTGAAGAAAATAAAAGATTGACTCACCTGAAGTGATGACATTAATAAAATGGATATTGTCCAGATCTGATGGTAAAAGCCTGCAGTCCCTGCTACTTGGAAAGACCGAGGCAGGAGGATCCCAGGTTTAAGGCCAACGTGGGCTATCTAGTGAGACTTTCTCAAAAGAAAAGGCAAAAATAAAAGAGGACTGGGTCTATAGCTCAGTAGGAGAGTGGTGGCAGGACAAGAGGGAGGAAGGGAAAAAAGGAGGGAGGGAAAGAAGCAAAGAGAAGAGCAAGGGAAAAAAGGGTAGAAAGAAGGAGATCAAATATACAATGTGACCCCACTCTATGCCATCAGGATATCCACATTAAAAACAAAATAAAACAACAAACAGGAAGTAATGATAAGAATATCAAAAAATAGAATATTTAGTGAGTGTGAAACGACACAGCTGCTATGGAAAACAGGGGTGGAACTTCCACAAATTAAAACTGTAAGAAATGCTTGATCCCTCACTGCCATTTCTGGGTATTTATCCAAAAGAGCTGAAATTGGGAAGTCAAGAGGATATCTGTGCACCCACATTCACAGCAGACTTATTCTAAACCAAGGAAAGAAGTGAAAAAAAAAAAAACACATGTCTAGGGGCAGATGAATGGAAATTTGAAACATGCTAAAATAAAATAGTGTTCAGCCTTTAGAAAAAAATTTAAAAACTGTGGCATGTGTCATGGCACATGGACCTTAACGACATTATTCTGTGTGACAATAACAATCAACAGATAAGTGATCCATTTAGATGAGGCATATAAAGAAGTTCAAACACACAGAGACAGAGAGTAGGAGGGTGGGTGCCGAGGTCTGGGAAAAGAGAGAGAAGAAAGGAATTGTTGTTTAATAACTACAAGTCAGCTTTGCAGATGAGAAAGGCTCACCAGGTGGCTAGAGATGACAGTAACTCAATGACATGGCTGCATTTAGCATGACTGTACTTTCACTTCAAGATGGACAAGAGGGTAACTTTTATTTTAACAAACACACACATTGGAATTGTCATCCAACATAGGTCTCCAGTGAACAGCCAGTTCTGTGAGGATTCACCCAAGACACGCAGGAAAAACCCTCTCAATAAAGACATCTCAAGAGTCAGTGTGGGTCTAGAGAGACAACTCAGAGGGTAAAGCGCTCATTCATAACCGTGAGTACCTGGCAGAGGGCACTAGGGGGATTCACTCAGTGTGAACCTCTGGCCTCCGTGCATATGCAAACATATAACACCCACACAAGAGACAAGTACCGTGACAGGTGCCTATAATCCCAGCAGTGCTGGGGCAGGCAAAGCTAGGTAGACCACTCCCGGCGTGTGATTACTGAGTACCCAGGCAGCTGAATTAATGAGCTCCAGGCCCAATTAGACACATTGTGTCAAAGACCAAGGCAGAGAGTAAAAGGAGAATGTTGCCAGTGTGAAACTCTGGCCTCCATGCTTACACAAACATATAAACATGCGTACCGCGCAAACACACATAAACACACATAAACACACACACACACTCTTGTGAAATTATGCCTCACTACTTACTACACACAAAAATAAAGAAAGCCATGCGGAAGAGTGCTGATGGAGCGCCTGTAAGTCTCTGAAGACCAAGGTTTTGTGTAGAGCAATGGTTCTCGAGCTGTGGTTTGTGACCAAACCTCTCTCCAAAAATATTTACATTATAATTCATAACAGTATCAAAATTACAGCTATGAAGTAGCACCATGAATAATTTTTATGGCTGGGGCTCACCACAACATGAGGAACTGTATTAAAGGGTTACAGCATTAGGAAGTTTGAGAACCGCCGGTCTAGAGCTTAAGAAGCCAACAGTGTTAAAACTCCCTCTTGTTAAATGCCTTTTCATATAGACTAGATACATTAGGACAGACAAGCATGCTATCCATCATTGACTTCTGCTTCTGGCTGCTGAGAGGGCATGCTTCCTGTCTCCTGGAAGAGCCATGAGGAATAAAGTCAACTCAAGCTGTTTGGTTTTAAAAACAAATGTTAGCCTGTTGGGGAAAAAAAAAACAAAAACAAAAACAAAAAAAAAACTTACCAATCTCTTCGTACTTAAGAGCTCCTGTAGTTCTCAGTTGTTTGGCAGTAGTGAAGGTCTCCTGGAACATCACAGTCCCGGAAAGCTGAGGTCACTCCTTTGTAGGATTCACTAAGAATAAATACAAGAAACCTGAGTTACCTGCAGTAAGGGTACAATGACTTCACGAAGGTCCTGACTTTCATGTATGTCAGTGGCCTTAAACAAGCTAATGTTCCCAGTATGTAAACAAACTCCTTTGAATATCTTCCTTATGCTGAGTGCTGAGCTGTGCTTCAGGAAGCCAGACAGCCCCTACATTCCTGAACTCTACATCCTGAAGTGTGAGAAACCGTTAACAAAAAATTGTCAAGGCCACAACACAGGCTACATTTTAGGCGGATGTACCTGCACGAATGGAAGCACACTTTCTTTCCCTGTTCACTATAATCAAATGAGACAGTGAAGACCAACAGAAATAAGAAGTAAATCAATTATCCCACCCATGACTGTATGCACTTCATTTGCTGTTTTCAACCCATGCTCCCTGATGCCTGGTGTCTAGGCTTGGGTGTAGCCCAGAGCTGAGGCTGAAATCATACAGGCTCCCATTCCTGTTCGTGCTGTGAGCCTCCCAGAGGAGAATTCCCCATGCCCTGGCTTCAGAGGACACAACCCTTCCTTTGATCAGGAAGGCAAGCAAGCAGCCAGGCAGTGTAAACAGCAAAGGCGATCACTACCAGTGTCCGGACGGCAAGGTTAGCTGTATTGTCTTCACGAATTAAAAATGACATATCGCAATGATTACACAGCTCCGATAGACCTTGTGGCCTGAGATGCTGGTTCAGTCTAAATCACAGACTGATTCAGACACCCAAACAAATTAACACATGTTTCCTGGCGGTACAAAATTGTGTCTGTGTGTATGTGTGTGTTCAAACCATTATACAACTGCATCATCAATTAAATATTTATCAGACTTCCACTGACCTATGAAAGTCATCATCCTCCAGCCCTCAGAGTATCATGGCTGGCTGGTTTCAAAAGCTAGCTTGCAGCCTTGGTCAGCGGAACACATTAAACCTTCTCTGTGAAAAGCTCTTGCTATCTTTTGAACTGGATCCATACCCTGGGCTGAATGGAGCTTTTAGAACCAGTGAGAACCAGATGGCCCTCCGAGATCATTTTTGAATGTTTGGATCTGAGTCATTTGTATGCAGAAGGCTTCACAAAATAGCAATCTGGGTGGCAGGCTCCAGGCTGGGTCCAGCTTTCCAGACAGCCCATCTTTGCCTACAATTGAGAAGACAATATTGTAAGGTTTCATAAAAATATTGCAGCATTTATCTATATGTGTAGCATCAAATACATAAAGTACTCTTGTCAGGTTGTCATTTCTGTGGGAGTTCTCACAGCTCCCCCTTCTCTCCCCTCCTACCCGCCCCACTCCTTTTCCACCTATAATTTTTCTTTTATCACAAGCATGGAGCCAGCTTTGTGAACCAGCCAGTGGAGGGTACTACGTTACTGGTGCAATAATCCAAACCACAACAAATACTGAGCTGAGAAGATTTAGATTAATTAAAATGGGCTCCACTTATATTGTGTTCTGGGAGCTCCTCTTTCGCAAAGGAAAGGCTGTAGGATAGAAGAGAGGAAAAATGAGCAGGTCCACAGGGCCTGCTCATCCAAGAGGAAAGGCAAGAGTCTTAGTCTTATAGCAGGAGGCCAAGAGGTGGAGCAAAACCCAGATTCAAAAGTGGGAAGTGATCCAAATTAAGCAGTAAGCTTAAAAGCCTCTAGGCATTTACTGTAGAGAAAACAACTTATAATCACACAAATATCAGCACATGGATATTATCAGAATCTTATTTACAGTCACTCCTAACTGGGAGTAATCCAAATGTCCTGTAATCCACGAATGGAAGACCGGGTGCAATGTCGTTACACAATGCAATACTATTGAGCTATAAACGGGAATAAATTCTAGCTGGATGTGGTGGCTCATGCCTGTAACCCCAACACCAAAATGCTGAGGCAGGGGATCAGCATGAGTTCAAAGACCAATGTGGGAGATGTAGTAAATACCTTTCTAAACAGTAATGAAAGAACTTATTGACACATACAGCAACTTGGATAAGTCTAAATGACATTGGATTGAGTGGAAGAAGCCATCCACCCTCCCCCCCAAGAATGTTCCATTTTTAGGATTCCTTTAATAAGGTATTCTCAGCAAATATGAGGCTGTGAGAACAGGACACGGCAGAGGTATGTGACTACAAAGCAATGGTGTGGGAAAACGTTTGGGAATGACGAGCGTTCAGCACCCTGAACGCTCTGAGTGACAAATCTAAACCATAGAACCATATACCAAAGAATATAAACTTCATTATGTGCCAATTTTAGAAGTAAATTTTTTAAAGAAAAAGTAACGTGTGTCTAAAATAATTGCTGCATACATATATAATATCAGATGGTTATGTCACAATTCATAACAGTAGCAAAATGCAATAATTTTATGGTTGGAGGTCACCACAACACGAGAAGTTATGTTAAAGGATCACAGCATCAGGAAGGTTGAGAACCACTGTTCTTATCTGTCCTAAGAGGATAAGACTGTATTTCACATCTATAAAGAGTGGCACAGATCATGTCCTCCCCTCCAAAGCACCCCATTGGCATCCATATTAAATTCACCATGTCCCTCAGCTTTTTAGTCCTTGTTGGTATTGGTCTTGGGTAGATCACTTATCAATTCCTGCATTAGTTTTCCCATCAGCTATTTCTTAGTCAATGATTAGAAGGTTCACTGAAAAAAAAACAGTCCAGGAATTTTTGCCTGTTAGATTTCTTCCATTGGGTAGCGCCGAGGAAAAGAGACTGTGTTATACCGTGTGTGTGTGGTTTTCTCAGATCCCACAGTATGTGATAACAGTACTGGCTGAGAAGCTGAGTTCTGGATATGGGTCCAGGTCTGCTTCTAACTAGATGTGAGACTTTTGGACACTTCCTTTTCTTTCCTTCATTTCCTTCCTCTACAAAGTGAGCTGACTAGGTCAGAAGACCTTCAAAGGGACTTTCCAATCTGACATTTTTACACTTCTGTGTTTAAGCCTAAGTGTAAATGGAAACTATATGCACAAAAGAATCAATAATTTCAGATTAATTCAAGATTTCTGAGAGTCTACTCTTTTCAGGATACATAATAGCCAGAAGAAAACTAAAATAATCAAGAAAAAAAAGAACCACCTTAAAATTCACAAATGGCCCCAAGATAACAAAAACAATGAATGCATAAAAACGTCCACATGAAACAGTGCCACATTCAATGAATAACCCCAGTGAAGACTTTAAAATCAAATTAAAATGGAAGATGGAGCGGGGACTCACGCCTTTAATTCCAGTACTCAGGAGGTAGAGGCAGGTGAATCTTTGAGTTTGAGGCCAGGCTGGTCTGCAGACTGAGTTCCAGGACAGCCAAGGCTACACAGAGAAACCTGTCTTAAAAAAAAAAAAAAAGGAGGAAGAGGACGAGGACCCTACCTTTAAGGACACATAACCTAACCAATCAGAATAAGATTCTGGATAAAATAATAATAAGTATTAAATTCTAGTATACTGACTGAAACCCCTTGAGGCTTTTATTTGACCTCTCAGAAACCATTTCTTCTTCTACAAATTGGGGATGATAATGGCTCTGGCTGTAAGTGAAGTACAAGCGGCAAGGTACTTAGTTTTACTATTCAGTCACTTATATCATTATTCTGATCTATCGACATGTTCAAACCTTTTTGTCATTCATTCCCACCTTAACTCCCTTCACGTTCTCAGTTGGCTAATGCTGTTAGATGCAAATCTAGTTCCCCCCTTTCCAGGAACACTTGTTCCCAGCAGCTCAGCTCTGCATTGACTGCGGCTTTCTGTTGGCAGTGCTGAACACCCATTTCCGTTTCTACAGCTGCACAACTGACTTGGACATCTATGCCTTGAGGTGCTTCAAAACGCCAACATTTTATACTACAGTCTACCTACCTTCCAAGAGCACAAACCCTACACGTATCAAGTAGAACCCAGCATTTTACTCAGACACCTGAGTCTCTTCTTGGAGTCATGTTGGTCACTTTAACTGGACGTTTAAGTATTTATAATGTTTCCTTTCCACTGCACTGTCCTCCAACACATCCTGTTCTTTCTGATCCTTGTCCATCTCTCAGGCCCGTCTTTCCTTACCTCCGTCATCACGCCTAACTTAAGCATTATTGATGATGTTATTCAGGAACTGTCAATAATAATTTGCCAATTGGCACCTGTTTCATGAAAACTTTTTCTTAGTACAGGGATGGAAGAGGCAATGTTGAAAATCGAGAAAAAAAAGATGCAA
This sequence comes from Psammomys obesus, assembly GCF_907164565.1. Taxonomy (NCBI): domain Eukaryota; kingdom Metazoa; phylum Chordata; class Mammalia; order Rodentia; family Muridae; genus Psammomys; species Psammomys obesus. The sequence continues at coordinate 3,412,286 of NW_026596039.1, read as the reverse complement.
TATATGTACATCTTGTATATAGAATATATGCTATATAATATATTATATAGAATATTATCTATTATATAAAATACATTACCTATTATATATTAATTTATTATAATATATAACTTATATATCAAACAAATATATATTATATTTACAATACATGAAAAATAAAATATGAAATATATGTATACTATATACTATGTTATAATACATTATATTATATATATATAAACTAAAAAGTGCTCACTGAATCTGTCATCTGTAAAAAGATGATGTTGAATTAAGTCCCATTGTCACAGTAGCAGTCCATAGACACTTCACAGGGCTAGGAAGGGTACTGGAGGGGACAATATAATTTGAATCTTATATTCACTGACATTATGCTCGTGCTTGGGTGGGACTCAAAGGAGTAAAAGACAGTGTCTATATTTGAAAATATCATGGTCTAGTTTAGGAGACCTGCAGGAGGTTAAACATACCACATATGGGGTAGAATAGGCAATAGCCATAATAAAGACATGGAAACTTATCCAATAGTCTGAAAGATAAACCTTTATTCCTTTGAGAGAGTCCAGCAAATGGAGCTAAGCCATTTGGTATTGGTGGTAAAGGGAAAGAGAACCCGGTGAATAGAGTGGTGCTTAGATGGTAAGGCTTCAAGGAGCCTTCCCGGATATAAGCATTGAAGGTCAAATAGACTTTCCCCAGGCAAGGAGAGAGGGAGATGAAAACAGGAAGGAACCCCATCTCTCAGTGGCTATTTCCCTGTGCTGCTGGCCGTCTGCTGTCCATCCTGGGACCTCAGCAGGCGCAGTCAAGTTACTAGATATGGTGGATCAATCACTGTTGCAGTTTCTCAGATTATGGACCTGCATCAGCATTTTTTTTAAAAGCTACAATCACCAGATACAATGACCAAATTGACATGTGTCAGAGTAACTTTGTCTAGTAATTTTTCAAAAGTATTAAGAGGCTGTAGAATAAAATTTAGGAAAACTCAAGGTGCTGCTTACTCATGTAAAAAGTACACTGAGGGATGTACCAGTGTCCCATGCATTTATAGTTACATTCTTCTAGAAAACATAGCATCGCTTTATCCATCATGCAAATGCTTATCTTCACCTAAGTAAGCCTCTTCTTCCCTTTCTACCTTTCCCTAACCACCCTCCACCTGTCAATCCACAAGCCTAGTTCCCCCAAGGCTGAGAACGTGCTTCTGCTCAAGCTTCCTCTCCTGGGTAAGCCACTTGTCTTGCCTCACACTGGCTCAAGCCATGACCATCTGCAAGGAGAAGCCTAGTTCAGTTAGGAGACTTCTCAGTTGCCGGATTTATGCAAATAAACTCAGTCTCACATGAATACTCAAATAGAAGTTATCAATATACTTTGTGTTTCACTTCGAGCAGTAATAACACCTGCGATGTTTTGAAAATCGCTCTTTTTATATACATGCCTCCAAACGGGGCTTTCCCCATTATCTAGCTATTCCTGACTGCTGAGTACATTTAGATGACGTCACCATCCAAACATCCAGTTAGCTGCTGAGCAGCCGAGAAAGTAAGTTTTCTAGATGTTGGGGAAATCACATTAGCTTGAGTTTTAAACAAAGAGAATGTGTTCAACAGTGACCCAGTCATAAACTGGGAAGAGAGGCGGAAGGTCTGGCTGCCATCATAATACATGATAATAGAGACATGAAGAAACTTGAAAGCCTTTCCAAGATCATCTAGTATGAAAATACTTGGAGTCAGAAAGTAAAGATGCCTGTACTTCTTATTTAAGGTAGAAGTCATGGGACATGAATGAATTTCACCTCACGTTTGTGGTTTTATGTAATGGTGCCAAGAGTATTGGTTGTGCTATAATTCTGTACTCAAGCCATTTTTTTCTCTTGTTAGTGACTTTTACTTGTATGATTAGTTATAGTACAGTATTTTAAAGCTCTCAAAAGAATGGAATGAAATTTAAAAATTAAGATAATAGTCCATATTGGCTTTGTTGTTGTTGGGGAAGGGGTCATTTGCTTGTTTTTAACTGAGATTGATTTTAGCCCAATCTGGCCTTGTATGCACTCACAGCAATCCTCCTGCCTCATTTTCCTATGTGCTGATATTACAAGGGCAAGGTACCATGTCCTGCTCATAATATTATTATAAAGTTGATGCTAGGTGGGGAAAAAAATGTTGGCAAATGTTTGGGTGATTGCAGTAGTTGATCTTTGTAACAAAAAGTCACTGGCACCAAAGCAAAAATAAATAAATAAATAAATAAATTAATTAATTAATCCAAAATTACTTGTCAGGAAAGGAAAGGATCTATACCAAGATAGCAGGACCGAGAAGTCTCACTCCTGTGTCCCTCTCCCTGACGTCCCTCTGTCCTACTTTATTAGTTTTACATGAGAGAAAAAGAAATCTTGAGGACTCTTTAATGTGTGTGAAGTACACAAATCTTGGCTCTGTGCCAGGAAACTAGCACGGCATAGTAAATATTTTTCAAATTTTAACTTATGTATTTTACTTAATTGATGCACAAAATTGCTTATTTTTATAAGGTCTTGTGTGATACGTTAATATATAATATATTGTGAATGTATGAGTACAGGTATGAATATCTCCTTAAATATTTGTCTTTCTGTTTCAGTGACAGCTTTCAATTTTTTTTTTTCTAGTTGTTTTGGGAACTTCAGCACATTCTCTTGCCTGTAGTTTCCCTACTGTACCGAATAATGCTAGAACATATGTCTCCTTTCCAGCAGAACCTCAGTTGAGTATGAGTTTTTTAAGAGCGGTTTGGGTCTTTGCTCACAGTAACTAGCCTGCAGCAACCACTGGACTTTGAGAACTAATGCACGCTGGGCCAAGAAGCCGCTGGCAGGAATGGGCTCAGTCTCAGTTCACGACTACGCACAACGCATTTCATTAATACATGCTCCTGTGCGAGCATGTTACAGGAGCCCACGTGCCCATGCCTGTCTGTCTGTGTGTGGAGGCTTCCAGATGGCATTAGGTATCTTCCTCAACCACTCTGAGGCAGGCAAGGACACAGAACATCTTAGCAACATGCTTCCTATGATGATGTATTTGACAATCTAGGTCCCTCGCCTGTAGGTACTGTGACTACACACCCCTCTTCTAACAATTTACTTCACAGCCTAGAGCCCCCCACCTGCAGTGACAGGCACAGACACTCTCCTGAAACAATGGAATAAGTTTCTACTTCCCTTAACAGCCATCAAGTACAGGCAGTTTCAATTCAAGCATTCCCAGCTATATCTCAGATTAGAAGCAATGAGGCCAATATGGTTTGAACTAATTTCGGGTAGAGGTCTAGCAAGGCAAATTCTACCCTCTGAGTGAGCTGAACTCTTTGACAGAATTCCCATTTGTCACCTTATACCTATGCACAATTGAGCATGCATATGATTAAAAGACAGGTGCACTGTGCGAAGGGACATACACAATAAGCAAAATCTTACATCATCCAAGCCAGTCAATCAAATCAGATGACCACGCATGCCGTGCCCCTCAACGACAAACTCCCCTGTCTTTTGAACTCTTCATAAAAAGAAGCTGCAACAACAGAGGTCTTTGGTCACTCTCCCCATCAGGTAGACCATAATGACTGTCCCTCTCAGGTGGACCATGGTCACTGTCCCCATCAGGTGGACCACGGTCACTGTTTCCCTCAGGTAGACCATGGTCGGGCTCAGCAGAATACTCTGACCCATACTATCACTTTGCCTTTGAATAAAGTTTTCTTGCTACTTTGCAATCTGTGTGTACCTTTATTACAGTTCTTAGTTCTTTGAATAAGAGACCAAGAACCTTGTACCACAAGTCCCAGACAGTGGCCACTGCTAACAATGCTCCTTCCTTCTCCTCCACCTCCTCCTCCTCCTCCTCCTCCTCCTCCTCCTCCTCCTCCTCCTCCTTCTTCTTCTTCTTTGGCACAGCCTCTCACTGAACACTCATATTTGGCTAGAGTAGCTGGGCAAAAAGCCCAAATGTGTTGTGCCTCTTACCTTCCAGTTCTGGGATGATATGTGTGTGCCACTGTGTCCAGAATTTTACATAGGTTTCCATCCCCCACGCCCACCACCACGTGTGACTTGACTGTGGGTAAGCCAAAACTCCACTGAACCCCCGGTTTCCCTTCATGTATACCGGGAAAAAAGGCTGTGAAAATGAATTATGTTATCATTGCTACATGACTTTGCAATGATAATAATAATAGATTGCCTTCAATAGACCATAATAGAATAAACATCTTAATTTCTTAGCTTAAGTGTGTAAACAGCCTGGCTTCACTGGCCAGTGATGCTGGTGTTTTTGTTGGGTACCATTTTGTCAGAGGCTGTGATAAATTCAATGAGAGGTTCCCAAAGGGCACAGGCTGATAAGATAAAGTGCAGAGGGAAGAGATGCTATAATGTGGTTCATACAAAGGCTGGTGAGGTGGCTCAGTGGGCAAGAACACCTGCCACCAAGTTTGATCCTGGGAATCTTCATGGTGGAGGGAGAAAACCAACCCCTGTAAGTCGTACTCCAAGCTCCACACTTGTGCTGCAACATGAGCCTTCTCCACCCCCAAGTAAATTAATGAAATGTTCCCTGTAAATATTTCATAGTGAATAAATGCATATACATTTTATAGGTGCATGCATTCCAGTATCGTCGCGTTTTGTCTCTTATCACATGCTAGAGAACATTATAATCTACTTAACAAAACAACTGTCAAGATTGTATAATTATTTTCAAAGACATCCCAAAGGTCTACGGGTTGCCCAGGCAGTCTGTATACAGGGATTCGTGTGTATGTACCCCTAGACGCCAGCCTGAAACAGCAGGGAGCGAAAAACAAACCTTTACCAAAGCAACATCTCTAGATAGCGTCCTCACTTCTCACATTTGCTTATTTTTTTTTTAAACTCAACTCCTTGGCCACAGAACATCACCTCCAAGTGCCACCGCTTTGCTGAGCCAACAACTCGCTGGAGGTTTTCTGTTTATGTCCCCACAAGCCACAGAGACATTGTGCCACCACAGTCAGTTGGCACTGATAGCAATTACTTTTTGAGCAAATGATCCATACTTCTCTGACAACTAAGATCTCTACGCCACAAGTGAAATGATGTGAGCTTGGATATGCAGAGGCTCCCGATCCTTTGATAGTGGAGAGCGTGCTATTCATTCCAAAGGACAGGCCACCTGTGTCTCCCCTACTGGAGGAAGAAAAAAAAAATCATACCAGTACTAATATGAGATAAATCCATCTTGTTGCTTGTCCCACAAGGTCAGAGAGCTCTGTTTCACACTTTCTTTCTAAAAAGATGTTTGTGAGCTACAGGCTCAGTGGTAAATAGTACTGGCTGCTCTTGCACAGAACCTCAGTTTGGTTCCCAGCACCCACGTCTGCTGGCTCACAATCATCTGTAACTCTAGTTTCAGAGAATCTGACTCTGCCCTCTGTGGGCACATGCATTCATATATGGACATACACACATATACTTACCTTAAAGTCACAGTAAATAAAAGTTTCAAAGATATTTATAAATTTTAGGTTCTAAAAGACAAAAAGCATGAGCAGTATTTTGACCAAATGGTATTTCCACACAATACCTTTAAGAAATGCTCCTGGGTTGGGGAGATGGGTCCGTGGTTAAAGTACTTGCTGAGGATTTGTGCGGACCAGAGTTTGGATCCGACTTAACCATGCCAGGTGAAACTGGCGGAGATGGGGGTATTCCCCAAGAAAGATGTCTAATGACACTGGTCATGACTGTCCTCTTTGGGTTTCACTGAGAGACCTGCCTCAGTGAATGAGGTGAAGAGCAATGGAGGATGAATCCTGATGTCAACCTGCATGCACATGCAAATGCACTCACATACTACATCTTCCTGCACACAAGCATAGGCATGTACAGTAAACATGCAGAGAGAAACGAAAGAGAACTGTCCAAGTCAGGGGCCTACATGTTTTAAAAGCTTGGAGTTAGCCAGACGGGATAGCATGCTCTTATAATCCCAGTATTTGAGAGGCTGAAGCAGGGAGGATTGTCACGAGTAAGAAGGCAGCTTGGGCTACAGGATGAGATCCTGTCTCAGTAAATAAAACCAAAACCAGTTTTATAATCTACTGAAACAACTACAGAGATAGTGTGGCATACATTGATCAACACTTAACCTTGAATCTATACCTTTAACACATTTGGGGATCAGTCTCGACCATAGACTCAGTTACTTCTTTCTAGTTATTCCAGAAGTTAAACATCTCTACAGGGTACAGGCCAGGATGGGTTTTCTCTCCATAGGCTTAAAAACATCTTCCAGCTCCATGGGGAACTGAACTACTTGACAATGAGCAAACAGAACTTTCCACAGCTTCACTCCTACGGACCCAGGAAAGTGAACCCACCTCTGTGGCTTTTCCAGCAATATTTAAGTGGAGAGACAGCCCAGCTTCACATTTCACCCATCTCAGATTTTTATCAAAGTAGAACTGAACAGAAGAGTGGTACACACACTCTATTTCTCTCTAGCCAAAGTGCTTTGAAGAAGCTAGAGAGACCAACCTCTGATCTCCCATTCCCAAAACTCATTTGTTTAATTTTGACTTTTGAACCACAGAACCAAATGACCATTCAATAATTCAACCAAATAGATATAGGATGCGTAGCTCAATGGTTGTTCCCTAGTATGTTCAAGGCCTTGGCTTTTATACATAGCAATATTTTGTTTTAGAGCCAACTAAACATTTTTTAAAATTTCTGTAACTACTATATCACAGGTAAATTGTCCTTGCTCACAATGCCTAGTCTAAAGCTGCTGCTGCAAGGATCACACAGGCTACAGACACACACTGGAAATTCAACAGTGGCCTGTCAGGGTGGCCACAATTAAATTCAGCCTTGCATTCACACTACAGCCTGCCCTGCATTTCTTCGAGAAGTTTGGTTTTGTATGGCCATTTCAATCTGTCTCTCCACAAAAGGACAACAAGGTAGCTGAGTCTGAGAGCCTTCAATACCGGCACAGAGAAGGGAAAGAGAAGAGATGTACATGCCATTCATCAAACCAAATGTTCACATACACAAAGTCTCACACTTGAGACCTAGGTGATTTCCTAAGGAACCCAAAAGATTTTTCCAGATTCACACTAACAAATGGACTGTTATCATTACTTGGAAAAGAAAGAAATGAGTTTGTATTAACCAGCAACCACCCACCCACATGATGTGGTATTAACTGAATGGCTTCTAGAAATAAAGCATGGTCTCTGCAGGTAGATACAGCTACCTTTGACTTAAAATACATTTTAGAAATGAAATGCTGGAGATTTAGCAAATTCTTAAATTGGACTCCAGCCAGATTGGGGGGGGGGGAATAGGCCAAAAGTGAAAATAGATTATTATTATTATTATTATTATTATTATTATTATTATTATTATTATTTTACTTAGATGGAACTTTGGAAGTAAATGATAGTTATCCACTTGGAGCCAAGTGATTTTTCTAAACTAAAACTTAAGTTTGTGAAATGCATGAACATACTTGGCAGCTAAATTACTTGCATACAGGGTTGATATATAATTCAACCTGTGAATTAATGTATATGGGTCACTGTGAGTTGATTTTACTCATTTGAAGAGATAAAAACTGTATAAAGTAGCAGATTGAAAACCCTAACACTCTCAGGCTCTGTCAAAGACAAATCTGCATTAAGTTCCTGGGAATTTCACTTGGGGGGTGTGACTCAGGAACCCTTGAAAACTTTGGGAGTTATCAGGAGTTGACCTGTTCACAGAAGATAGTCACTCATGCATGAATGTCATCTAAAACAGCAGCTAAGTTTAAGATACAAAACAATAGAAAATCAAGACAGGCACCTACACAATCTCATGTTTTGTTGTTGTCACTGTTTTGGTTTTGGTTTTGGGTTTTTTTTTTTTGTGACTTCATTCATTAAGTTATCACAGAAATTTCATGCAAACTTAGATGGCACAATAAGACAACCACAAATTCAGACTGAACTGATTTCAGAGCAGAACACACACAGCCGTTCTGTCCTTCCCTAAAATTTCCATATAGGTGTGCACAGAACCAATAAATAAGTAAACAGAAAGCTTGACAGATGAGGAAGCCCCTTCCCACTATTTTAAAGATTAAAAAGAACAACGCGCGACAGAGATCGTGACAGAAGAAACTGCCTTGGGCAGGGAGGCTGAGCCGGGTCTCCACTGCATCCCCCGGCCATCTCTACCAGAATCTCCAGGCTTACTCCATTTCCTAATTCTGTGGACTGCACTGCTGAGCTGTTTATTAAAACAGTGTACAATGAAAACATTCCATTCCTCTATTCTATGAACCCCTGTAATTTTCTCCCTCCTCCTGGACAGAGGCCATGAGGACAGGAAAGCCTCAGGAAAAAAAAAATTAAAAAACCGAGCAGTGAAAGCAAAGAAAACAATAGACAACCCTGGCTTTGACAATGCCTTCCCTCAGTCCCCTCTCTATGCCTGCTGTGACACTGGCATTCAAGAACAAGGGTGGCTGCCATCTGATGCATGGACAATGAATTGAGAAATACAAGGCAGAGAGAGGAAAGGGAACAGGATGAATTCTGAGCTAAGACGCGGGGCTCTCACCTTGTCCCGGTTATTATTATTATTATTATTTTGCGAATAGTCTGGATGGAGGCGTCCCGCAGAGAAGAAAAAAAAGTGTCTTGAATTGCTGGATGATTCTGAAGCTTTCTGCATTTGTGGATGCATTTTAGAACTATTTGCAGGGTTATTCTCTCTCTCTCTCTCTCTCTCTCTCTCTCTCTCTCTCTCTCCCCTCTCTCTCTCTCATCTTATGCCCTACAACCTTCATCACACTTCTATTGGTATGAAGACCGTCTGTCTGCCTGTGTAAATGAGGCTGTGTGTTCCTTAATATTTGCATCAACACACACATCTGCATGCGTTTCTGACCTAAGGAACCTATCACAGTGACTACAAATATCAATTAGTCAGCAATAGCTGAGGCTTTCAACGCCTCCAAAGGAACAAAGGTGGAAAGACACACATACATTCCAGCAGCTGGATCACACAACTCACAGGCTGCACACAGCAGCGCCTCTCTCTGTTTTCCCTCCTACTTACCCCCCAAATCTATGTCCTACTCTGGTTATTAACAGACCCAGCTGGATAATTAGCTGTGGCGCATCCACAAACACGTGTGTTTCTTGGGCATCGTTGGAAATAAGACGTGTTAAACTGAACTAAAAGCAAATGCCTCGCTACAAATTCGAGTTTTCAATGGTGTATTTGTTCCTTACTCCATTTTAACCAGCTGTCACAAGGAACTAAAAGTAACTCTGTGCCTAACGTTCTTTGTCTCAGAGGCTTCTGTGAAAGAAGCTAAGGAAATTTAGCAGAGAAGAAAAGCGAAAGAAAACGTTCAGTTTCAAGAAAAGCATCCCGGGAGGCTCATTCTCCACAGAGAAAAGCACTTCAAGATTTACAGTCAGCCTAGATTTTTGGCTAAGGTTTTGTGTGTGTGTTTGTTTTGGGGAAGGGTGTGACTTTTGGGGTGCTTAGTTGCTCGTGGAGAGTAACAGCTTATGTTGGACACGCCTGTGTTAGCTTCTGCTGGATCGATTCTGAGCTCACTCACCAGTATGAAATAAAAGAATTCTTTTATCTCATTTTACAAAAAAAAAAAAAAAAAAAAAAAACCTCCACATAACCTTTGGGGCAACAAAGCATTGCCTTCAGTTACCAAAGGCACAGGAGTACTGCTAACCTGAAAACAGGAGGAGAGAGAGAGGCTAGGTAATAACGACTCTCTCTCACTTCTCTGGAGCTGTGTGTGTGTGCTTTGTGTTTCTCCTTTCTCATACGTGGGAAATAGGATTGCTTCCACTAGTACCGCTTGTTAGCATGAAAATCATTTCAGACTACACACAAAAATATCTTGATGTTCTCTCACTCTGTACAGGAGACAGTCTCACCTGGAGACATTTTTTTCCAGCCAGGATGGAGTAGGGGTACAGGCAGACATACAGCATCCTCTGTGGTCCCTCTACTCTAATCTCTTTCCTTGAAATCACCACTCTGAAGAGCCATGTCTGTTTTCTGTCCTCTTGAGCACAATAGCTTAACAATAATGTCTCCCCTTTTAACATGTGAGGTAGCCTCAGATGCTAAGAAATCTGGCGCTGACATTCAGAGAGACTGCAAAACAACAAATCATTAAAAAACTGTTTACAGAGACAGGGAATGAGAGTCTAACAAGCTTTCCTAGTAAGAGGAAGTGTTACAAATCCGGGAGAGAGCATAGAGCAAGGGTAGAGAGGGGTTAAAGAACCCCCCTCAATCCCTGAGCACTTTGAAAAAAAAAATCAAAAAAACAAAAAACTTTAACAAGATTGAGGAGGAGAAAGGAAATGTGCAAAATAGCCAGCGAGGTGACCCACCGTCCTGTGTGCGCCTTGACTCTTGCCGAGGGGAGTAACAGCCACAGCAGTGACATCGGAGTTCTAGCGGGTCAGGTGCCACCTCTGCCCGGCGCTCTCTCCCTCCCCGGCAGGAGAGAAAACCATGCCCGAGACAGAGAAGGAGCAAGCAGGCGCCACCTCCAAGACACAGACCCCATCAGCACCGGCTGGTCTCTGAAAGCCTTGGATCAAGGGTCCCATTCAAAGGCAACGAGGAAGCAGACAGGGGCAAATCAGACCCTGGCGGGCCTTCTGGAATAATTTAACTCCTCGCTCCAGCATCTAGATGGGGATAGCGAGAAACACAGGCGAGAGAGAGCTCCTTCACACCGAGGCGAGAGCATATGCCTGCGTCTCGGTGGATGTATTTTTAGACACGCTGTCATGGGCAAGGCAGCCTGCGACAGCTTTTGCTTCCCAATGTGGGTGCCGCCTTCTCGGCAGCCTGAAAGCAGCTGAGGGAGCTCGGGGTACCGATGCACATCTCTCAGCAAGCCAAAGGTCAGGCGGGAGGAGCGCCCCTCCCCAACCGCAAGCCATTGTCCCTGTGCTCAGAAAGCGTTCAAAACATTTTCAAGATGTGTTCGAGGAGGTCATGCTCTGTGGCCCTGTGTGCACTTCCTTTCTTCGCAGGCTGAAAGCACTAGCAGGATTCAGGCACACCTTGAGGAAGAAAGTTCTAGCACACGCCCACCCCGAAGGGTGAAAATATCAGGCTGGACATGTGGTATTAATAACATATACTAAACTTTTAAATTCATCCAAACTGCATTATTCTAGAAGAGCAAGAGATGAATGACGCTTTGTGGCAGATTTAAATGTGCTTTGAAAATCTGGGTATCTGGCCTGAAATATTTAAATAATAAACACACATCTCATTAAAATTTAATAAACTATGCAAACACCTGAGCATTGCTTTGTGAACTAAATCAACAAAGTTGGGTGTGTTCTTATCTGATCTGAAGGTTTCTCCCCCATCAAAATATTTTAGAAGACCCCCCCTTAAATTTTTTACATTAACATACTTATGAAATATGCATATAAACACACCTAGCATATAGAAAATTCTCAAGTTAATTTGAATTTATGGAAGGAATCTATGGAAGAATAGGTTAAGCCATCAAAATAGCAAGATAACCATAAACAAGAGCTATATGCCAGTCTCTCTTGGGTTTCATATATTCCTAGAATGAGAGCGGAAACCGGTGAGAACAGCCCTGTAACACGCACTATTGCAAATAAAATTGCTTAAGATATGAACAAAATGTCTGCCTTCCTCATTTGGGAGTTCGATTTTAGGTTTGTTTCTTTTTTTCTTTACTGTCATATGTAGGTAATTTATAAAAGAGAGTTGTCTGGGATGGTTTACTCCCAACTCCACAGATAAGCACTCTGAGTTCTGATCTCCCTTTAAGGGCAGAGGCAGTGTACAATTGTGTAAATCTCACGGGATCTGAATAAAGCCCTCACAAGAACTGACAAAGAAAGAATAATTTACGTCAGACCAAAAGGCTCCTTTCAGACAGATCTGGGCTCAAATGCACATAGAATCCAGAGTTCAACTCCTCATCACACTTTCTGGGTCTTTCAATTAATGACACTGCAATCAGATCGATAGAATGTAATAAGGAAAGAGCTTTGCATTTCTGCAGCTATTAATTCGCTGAGTAACTCCAGCAGTAGAACGTGACTGGAAAGGAAAAACACTCAGAAAGATGAATTCTCTTAGCACACCAGGCAATGACTCCCTGGCCTGAAAGTGAGCCCTGCAGCTTTGCCCTCCCAGCCTGTGTTGTTAGGATCGACCAAGGAGATTGTCCTACTAAGACTGAGCCTATCCTTTCTCCACAAGTCACTGAAATACACGGACACCACAGATCTGATCAAATGGGTCTTTGCCCTGATGTGCTTGCTGGTTGCAGCATGGGTGGATAGGGAGGGGTAGCTTTGTTCACTGCCTAGGAAGGCAGCCCTGAGCCACCAGATCCCTGATCTTGGCTTTTAGTGACAGTCTGCATAGAGGAAAAGCAAAGACAGTATCACAAACAGTGAGGGACAAACACTGTGCCTGCCTGATCCATATTTGTCCCCAGAGTCAGGGATGAGAGCAAAGCAGGTGTTCTCTTTGGCAGGGCACACAAACACCGGTCTAAGTGCCCCCTGGCTGGCATTCTGAACATTTAATATCACTAGAGCTTTAAAACTTTCAAAATATCCTAAAATTCATGAAAAGCGCAAGAATGAGCGCACTGAAAGACAATCCAATACCAGGCAGTCAGTCCTAAAGACATACACATACAGCAAAAACAAATGGACTCAGTAGGGTGTTTATATTTGTGTATTTATTTCCATGCACGCACACACATGACAATAATCATTAAAGAAAAAGAGGCTATGGATTTGAGGGGGACTGAGAGAAATATGGCAAGAGTTGAAGAGAGAAAAGGGTTGGAGAAATGATGTAGTTGTATTTAAATTTTTAAGAAATGAGATACCTCTTAAAAAGAGAGATTTAGTCTTACTTTAAAAATTAAATGAAATATCATGCACAGAAGATTCTATAAGCTGTTGAGACCTATAACTGAAAAAAAAAACTTATTATTTTTGACATGAACTGGTACACTTTTTTAAAAGTAGAGCATAATATTCAGTGTAAGACATTTGCATGAAGGGTGGGTGCCGTGACCCAGGTCTAGTGGCATATTTCAAAGCCATGAGGCAACATCAGTCGTTTCTACTGGAAAGGATGTAACTGCTGAATCAGTTTTCCAGGGATCCCCAGTCTTAGCACTGCTGACATCCTCTGAAGGCAGAAAAAAACTAAAGCTTTAAAGCTCAGAGAAGTGACTGGAAAGAAACGGAACAAAGTGTCAGAAACTGTTACCTGTGTTCCCAAGAGGAATGAACCTAATTACTCCCTCAATACATTTTTCATCTCTCAGTAAATAGTTAACAAAGAGCTGTATAGGTGACCTACTCAGGGTGAATGCCTTTGAGTCTAAAATCTTAGAGTCTAAAGAAGACAAATTCTAAATCCGGAGATGGTAAGAATGACAAACTGTTAAGTGGGGAAATGCAACTAGTTTCCTGACAATGTTTTACAGTAAACCAGGTTAGAACATCTACAGTAAGAAAGTGTTCTTTCTTCTCTTATGCACATATGTGTGTTTCGCATGTGTGAATGCATGTGTGTATGTAAGTTCTTGTTGACATGCGTGAGGATGGAGAAGCGCGGTTGACGTTAGGTATCTTCTTAGATTGCTCTCCATCTTACATATGGGGGACAGGGCCTCACACTAAACCTTGAGCTCACTGATCTAGCTGGTCAAGCTAGCCACCTACCCCAGGGAAGCCTTGTCCCTCCGTCCTGCATCCCGAGATTACAGGCAGACTTCCAGGTCCGCTGGGCTTTCACATGGGTGTTGGGTATCCAAACACCAGGCACAATCACGTGGCCAGCACTTTACCCACTGAGCCATTTCTGCAAGCCCAGAAGCAGTTAAAAAGCGTGTGCTGTCCTTCCAGAGGGACCTCTGTTCTGTTACCAGCGCCCTCATTGGGCAGTTCATGACCGTCTGTAACTCCAGCGCCAGTAGGACCAGAGGCCTCTTGTTCCTGCAGGCATCTTCACTCACATACACACACCCAATACATACACATACTTTAAAATATAAAATAAATCTCTATTTTTTAAAAATGACACCACGTTCATGAACTTGAGATGGCTGACAGACTATTTAGAGACTTGTGGAAATCACAAACAAAACCTGTTTCTGTAGGTAGGTATGATAAACAAAAGGGCAAATCTGCTGTCTTTAGGGGGAAAATGCTGTAGTTGCAACTTGAAGAGCACTCACTCTGTGCTAGATATTTGAGAGAGTGCAAAGAGTTTCATTTAAGAAGCCATTCAATCCTCACAATGTCCTCAAGCCATGTGTGATAGTGTTACGGCCAGTGTTTGACAGGCAAAGAACGGAAGCACAGAGAGGCCAAGTGACTTGCTACAGGACACCAAGACAGTTCACAACAGAGCCAAAGTCATACCCAGACAAAGTGATCCCAGAGTCCATGCTTCTTTTAGATCCTTAGATCTTCATCAGCCTGAACTTCAGAACAAAAATAGACCCATGTGCCTAACAAGCAGATTGTGAGAGAAAAAGAGAGCCCACATGCCAACTGAGTAAAATTACAGTAAGAAACAAATAAGAACAGTGAGACCTCATTCATATACGGAAGAGCACAGCTCTGCCTCAGAGACTTCATGCATCCACGGAGGGGGCACAACTCTTCCACAGAGTGAGTCCCTACCCCAGGAAATAATGAAGGCCTGACTTCAACACAGAAAGCAGAGATTTTGCTGGAAAAAAAACAGATTTGAAATCAGTATTTATTTTTTTTTTCCATTGAAAATAGCTTTTAAGACAGTAGAATGGACAGAACCTGAGTAGCCAGGTAGAGTGGCTCACGCTTGTAATTCTAAAACCCCAAGACAGTCCAGAGGATCACAGCATGACCAAGGCCAGCCTGAACCACATAGTAAATTCCAGAATAGTCTAGACTATATAATAAGACTTGTCTCGATTAACAAAACAGTAAAGCACCTGGAGATGGTTGACAGGACTTGTAGCATGTGTAACCTCCCAGGACTCATCCTCCAGACCCTGGGGACACATGATGTGCTTTTCTTTTTTTTAATTTTTTTATTTATTACAGTGTATTCACATTGTATCCCAGCTGTAGTCTTCTCCTCCCCTCCCCTCCCAGCCCCACCCTCCCTCACTCTTCTCTTCCCATGTTGCTTTCCCAGTCCACTGATAGGGGAGGTCCTCCTCCCCTTCCCTCTGATCCTAGCCTATCAGGTCTCATCAGGACTGGCTGCAATGTCTTCCTCTGTGGCCTGGTAAGGCTGCTCCCCCTCAGGGAGAGGTGATCAAAAAGCCAACCACTGAGTTCATGTCAGAGACAGTCCCTGTTCCCCTTACTAGGGAACCCACTTGGACACTGAGCTGCCATGGGCTACATCTGTGCAGGGGTTCTAGGCTATCTCCATGAATGCTCCTTGGTTGGAGTATCAGTCTCAGAAAGGACCCCTGGGCCCAAATGTTTTGGTTCTGTTGCTCTCCTTGTGGAACTCCTGTCTTCTCCAGGTCTTTCTATCTCTCCCTTCTTTCAAAAGATTCCCTATACTCTGCCCAAAGTTTGGTCATGAGTCTCAGCATCTGCTTTGAAACCCTGCTGGGTAGAGACTTTCAGAGGCACACTGTGGTAGGCTCCTGTCCTGTTTCCTGTTTTCTCCATCTTCCGAGGTCTATCCCACTTGCCTTTCTGGATGAGGATTGAGATCTTATCCAGGGTCCTCCTTCTTGCTTAGTTTCTTTAGGCATACAGATTTTAGTATGTTTATCCTATATTATTTATTGTGAGTATAAATCCACTTATAAGTGAGTATATACTATGTGTGTCTTTCTGCCTCTGGATTACCTCACTCAGGATGATCTTTTCTAAGCCCAACAATTTGCCTGCAAATTTCTTGATTTCCTTGTTTTTAATTGCTGAGTAGTATTCCATTGCGTAAATGTTACACAATTTCTGTATCCATTCCTCAATTTTGGGACATTTGGGTTGTTTCCAGATTCTGGCTATTATGAATAAAGCTACGAACATGGTTGAGCAAATTTACTTGTTGTATAGTTGAGCATCTTTTGGATATATGCCTAGGAATGGTATAGCTGGATCTTGACGAAGCAGTATTCCTAAGTGTCAAGAAAGCTCCAGACTTATTTCCAAAGTTGTTGTACAAGTTTACATTCCCGCAATGGAAGAGGGTTTCCCTTTCTCCACATCTTCTCCAGCATGTGTTGTCATTCTGTGCTTTTCAATATCAACAGTCCAGACATGACAACAAGAAGAAAACACTGCCCTTCTCCTCTCTGCCCCAGTGTTTTAGGGAAACTAAAGAAATGAATAGATAGATAGATAGATAGATAGATAGATAGATAGATAGATAGATA
>NW_026596039.1:3367362-3395792 GCF_907164565.1 Psammomys obesus | reverse complement strand
ATAGATAGATAGATAGATAGATAGATAGATAGATAGATAGATAGATAGATAGATAGATGGATGAAGAAAGAAAGAAAGAAATGAAATTAAAAAAATAAATATTCAGTAATAATTTAAGTAATGCAGATGCTACACTTTAGTAATGCCAGTTACCTTTTTTAGTATAATAACACAGGTTTGTTACCAAAAATATTAGGGGAAAATTACAAAAGCCATACAGATGATGATTCAAATCCTCTGTAATAGCTGCAGGTAGGCACATGGGAGCTGATGAATTCCCTCCTCATCTTCTACATAGTTAGATGTTTGTCCACATAACCGCAGGCATTGTTACAATGTATGGATCACAACCGCTACAATTTCCCTTCCTGTCATCTCACCTGATACTTAAGTAAAGTTCAAACTCTAGTTAAAGACTATAGACCATTCTACTTGATGAATATAACTTATTGAGCCATCCTACTATTAGTAGACTGCTTCCAAATTTTAGATTATATATAAGATTATAAAAAGCATTTTATTAATGTAAACTCATAACTGCTTTCGTTAATAGAGATCAGAAGTGGATTTATTAAATCAAAATGTGTGTGTATGTGTGTTTACTAAATAGGATGGTCTAAAAGTTTAGTTACTATGTAGCTATTGAATGGGGATTCCATTTCTCTGCATTGTCACTGGTCTTAAGTTTTGTTTATTTTGATTTCTGCTACTTGTTATCAGTACTAGTGAGTTGCGAGAGTGGGACTGACTGGTATTTCAAGAATCCATTGAGTATTTCTTCTGATTTTACAACTTATTGAAGTCTTTTCATCTTCTGTTTTATGTCAGTATTGTTTTTCTTCTTGATATATAAGACACACTCATGTATGTTTATGTATGCTTTTATCTATAGTCTCTGCCAATCATCACAAACACATTTTCTTTTCAAATATTGTGTGTGTGTGTGGGGGGAATAAATATATGTGTAAGTGTGGGAATTTGTATATGTAGTTCATGGGTATGTGTGTGGAGGCCAGATGTTAGTATTCGGTGTCTTTCTTGATTGTTCTCCGCCTTATTTCTTGTGACAGTCTCTCAATGCACCCAGAGATCATAAACTCATCTTCATCTAGACTAGCTGGCCTGTGAGTTCCAAGATCTCCCTGAATCCATCCCACAGCCCTGATGCTACAGATGTCATCAAGACACCCAGCTTTTCTATGTGGGTGCTGGGGGTCCTAGTTCCAGTCCTCTAGTATCACAGGCACCTTACCAACTAAGCCTTTTCTACAGACCCACAAATGCATTTCCCCATCTGAATTAGTTATTGCAAATAGTGTCATAAATATCTCCAAATATCTCTATATGAGTCTCACATATTTCAACAAGATTCTATGTTTAAGTTCTCTGCAGGAAAAAAAAAAAAAAAAAAAGAAACCTTGAAAACATTTTCTGTCTTTCAACATCACTAGGACTGAAGACTCTGTGATTGGAGTTAGAGACAAACATTTCCTGTTTGTAAGATTTGTAGAGTGGTTTTAAGGATTTCAGGTGTGATCAGACTGAGAAGGAAAGTTGCTGGATCTGTAAAGGCTTGACCAGGCTGGCAGAGGGACTAAAACTGAATTCAGAGGGGTTGAGCTTAAGACCAAACACTCTTTCTAAAGGAAACCAGAAAAGTCAAAAGTCACAGGGAGTAACCAAATAAGACCTTGCAGGGTAGCCCAACTACTGACAAGTGCACTTAGATACTTGAGTTTGAAAAGATCAAGCCCCACTTGAGCTAATCTCTACAGAAGTAGATGGACAATAGGAGCCGAAGCATACTACAAGGAGGAAGGCTGAAAGTACAGAGAGAGTAGAGTGGAGCTCAGGGACCATCTTCTGGTTGGCAGGTGGACAGTGTGTCAACAGACCAGGTCAAGATAAAAGAACAGGAATGCATTTGGATATCTCTCATTTGTGAATGTAGCTTAGTTTCAGTTTGCCCACCCCATGGTACTCTGGCTGTTCTGGAGAGAGTTGTCTTGGACAGTTGGAATTCCTTTCTTTTTCACTGGCACAAAAAGTGGAATTTATGCTGAAATAGGCAGAAGGGGATTCCTGCCCCACCCATTCTCTTCCTTTGCAGTGTCAGGAACCAGTTCAAACAGAAAGAATGAGAAGAGAAAGCACCAATTCACTGTAAGTGCACCAGCAGGGAAAGTAGGGCACAATAATGCCACCGCACTGCTTTGTCACACTGGATTGATGGGGGCATATAGGGGACAGTGGAAAATGGCTGCAAACTGGAGCAAGCCGGTGGATGCTTGAGTCTAGCAATGTCCCTGTGCTCTTCAGTACATGTCCTCACCTTTCTGAGCCTCGATGCCATCTGCTATAGTGTGGGCACACACATCCAAATACGTACACACAGAGAGAGAAAGTCAATTAGAAACTGAAAGCATGAAACAAAGAGGAATTTCTTTCCTGGGATATGTAACTGAAGTTCACTTTCTGAACTGATCTCTCCCTAATGGAAACCCACATTACAACAACACAGGTTCCCGTGACAATGCTGGAAGCATTCCCTGTGCAATCACAGACAGGCAGTGCCTCTGACACAGCCAGGATAACAGTTCCAAGGTGTCCTGAGGTCACTCAAAGGGCACAAATGCCTCTCCTCAAGAAGGTGACAGCAGGCCTTCTCTCCTTCCTTCCTCCTCCTCCTCCTCCTCCTCCTCCTGCTCTGGAATTCAGTGTGTGGTTTCAGAAACCACAAGGTGTCCTGATCCCCAGGACCATCGTCTCTACCCACTTCTGATTTTACTTTGAAATTCTTTCATCTATGTATCATCTTTTTTTTTTTTTTTGAACGTCTAGGTTAGTTGTCTGAGCCCAGCTAATTAGGTTCTTGACTATCACAGCTCACTTTCAAGAGAGAAAGTCAAGCAGTTATATAATCATGCTGATAAATAAATATTCACAAGTTGAGATGTAAATATTACAATTAAAAAAAGAGCAGGATTGACCGTGTGTGTCTATAAGAGAAGACTTCCCTGAAGAAGGGAGTTTACATGGAAACACAGACAAGATTCAAGAAGAAACACCAGCTTTGACTATAAACTCTTCATGGACATGCTTGGAAGAAACTGCTGAGATTTCCCACCAAGATGCTCTCTGTGACCATCATGAGGATCAACACAAGGACCCACGCACCAAAGCCCATCAGCTCGTCACTATGGAGACAAGAGAGAGGATAAGCATGGGTCTCAACCTGTCCACCACAATGAAGGAAGGCAAAGTGAACAGTTGATATCCTTTTTTGTGAGCTAATTTCTCCCACAGCACTCACTATGTGTCTCCTATAAAGCAGCTGTTTGGAGGATTACAGAATAAAGCCCAATCAAAATGGCCATCTGAAATAGTGGTAGCTGTGAGGGGAAGGGAAAGGATGGAGCTTGTGGGTAAGAAAGTAGGGATATGGTTCCTCGTATTTGCAAGTATTTCCCTTCTAGGGAAGGGAAGTGAATGAGTAAATGAGTGAAACCTCCAAATCATTATCTACACATAGTGAAGATACTCATCTACCTACCCACCATTCCCCCAAAGGGAAGAAAAAAAAAAAACCTCTTCTTTCTACAAATCTCAACCCACTCAACCCAGCACATTCCTCAAGAGCCAACTCAAGCCTGGCCAGGTTCCATGACAAGTCCCTACATCCCAGAGCATGTCACCTCCCCTGCAGCATCTCACTTCCACCGTACCGGGATGCATTGTTCTCGAGTCACTAGTGAATTATTTCCTTGCGTATTCAGTAAGATGATAGACTTCTCAAAGACTGAATCTGTTTCTTTACTTCCTTTGTATTCCCCAGTGCTCAGCTTACATTGTGCTCACTCAAGGCACTTAACATATCAATGCCTTTGGGATAAATGAAGGGTTTAATTAATCTGTATATTGGTAGGGTTTCAGGAGGTCTAAAAGAGATGAAAAAGAAAGGAAGTTTTCTGTACATCACAAAATTGAAACATCCCTGGCTAAGACATCCTTATTTTGAATCCTGTATATTATTTCTTACTTAATCAGAGGGCTTGGGGTCCTACATCTAGAGTTATTCATCCGTGTAGAGTAACTGAAGAGCACCTCCAGGTAGTGCTTTGGGACGGTCTAGAGGTACCTTTCTTTTTTCATTTTAATTTTTTTCTTCACAATTTATTCATTATATATCTCAATTGAAGCCCCCTCCCTCAACCCCCCCCCAGTCCCATCTCCTCTCCCTCTCCCCTCATCCCCTTTTCCTAGTCCACTGAAAGGGGAAGTTCTCTGTTGCCATCTGCCTATAGCTTAAGTCTCCTCAGGACTGACTGGACCCTCTTCCTCCGTGGCCTGGTAAGGCTACATCATCAGGGGGGAGTGATCAAGAAACTGTCAACTGAGTTCATGGTAGAGGCGGCTCCTGATCCACTCCCTCAGAGATCCATATGGAGACTGAGCTGCCAATCAGCCACATCTGAGCAGGGGGTCTAAGTCCTCTCTATGCATGGTCCTCCTTTGGTGCATCAGTCTCTGTAGAACCCCCCCAGGCTCAGATCTTTTAGCTTTGTTGGTCTCCTTGTGGGGCTCCTATCTCCTCCATGTCCCTCTATTCCCACCCCACTCTTCTTCCATAAGACTCCCTGCACTCTGCCCAAAGTTTGGCCATGAGTCTCAACATCTGCTTTGATCCCCTGTTGGATAGATCTTTTTAGAGGACCTAGAGGTACCTTTCTAGTTCTGACTGTCTAGATTTTGACTTGTCACTATCTCAACCAAGAGAACTCATGGCAGAGACATTAGTTAGGCTTTAGGAACCCTCCCCAAACCAACCTCCTTGGAAGAATTAGGCTCCCCATATACCAGACCCCTCAACTCTTTTAGACCCTACTCACCCACCAGATGAAAGTTTATTCTTTGGTGCCAGCAAAGTGCAGCCATTGGTTTGGTTCAGTCCCATGCATGCTATGTGTATGGGGGGAGGAGAGAGGATTGGTACATTTAACAGTTTGTCAGGAAGAGAGAGAGAGAGAGAGAGAGAGAGAGAGAGAGAGAAGGAAGGAAGGAAGGAAGGAAGGAAGGCTGCATCCAGCACTCACTGCTTTATTACTTTTTTCTGTCTTAATGGAGAACAGAATGAGTTAATCTTTTCAGAATGTCTTGAAGGGATGAAGTGGATTTGTGTAGCCTTATTGCTATTCTCATTTAGATACTTCAGCGTCTATTCCCAGCTAGGATTAAAGGGCATCTTTCTATTTACTTCTAACAAGCTTTAATAAAATAAAGTAAAACAAACATACAGAAGCATAAAACTTGACTCTCTGGAGGCACCAATAGTCCATTAAATCTGATGTCATTGCCTCAGAAGGCTCGGAAACAAAAAGCCAGACGCCCCCAAGCCCATCGTCTTACCCAACCCAGTAGTGGCCAGGCCAATGCTCAGGAAGGTCTGAGCCCCTGCACAGAAAGCATCCATCATTCCCTGGACTCGTCCCCGACACAAAAGGCTTGGTTTTCTCCAGTCAGGCAGCATGGTATGCCCTCTTACAGACCCCTGTCACATCCCATGACCTCCTCAGTTGGTGTGGCCTTTGTTTCCTTTGCTCATTTCAAAACTGACTCAGCTGGCACCGCATGGAAGCCCAGCGATGTTTCCATTTTCAAAGCAGCCCCTCCCTTGAAAGTCTCTGCTGAGCTTTTCATAGGCAAAGCCACACTGTAAAGTTACACGAAAGTGTTATTTTATGCACAACATCTACCTGTAGCAAGAAAAAAAGCAATGACAACAACTGCATTTCTAAAAAGTGGGTTTCACTAGGAAATCACTTCCGTTTCATTGGGTTTTGTTTTGTTTGTTTGTTTGTTCATGGACGTCAGCATTTTAGTACTTTTCTCAGTCTTCCAGACCCTGAAAATCTATGGTCCCAGTTGGAGCTTGGGGAAATCAGTTCACAACTGAAGGGAAAAGGTATCTGGAGACCCAGATTTCCTCCAGGCAGCAGCAAACGGCAGCATAAATCACAGGAAGCCGTGGGAAGGGGCAGGGAATGTTGCAGTGAGTGTCACAGTGGGTTTTGCATTCAGCCAGGACTAACAACCCCTGATTAATTTTAGCTTCATTATTCACTAGTAGAGATGCTTTCAGATTCACTGGGAGGATTTCAGAGTGCTTTTTGTTGTTTTCTGTTTTTTCAAACCAGGGAAACTGGCTCCGTCTCTCTATATTGATCCTTTAGCCTCCCCCAAGCATTTCTCCCAACGTAACCATCTATCTGGTATACCTTCAGTGTTCTGCCACTTCACACCAACTGTTTTACCTTGCTCTGTGGCCTTTTGAGTGATCTTTTGAATTTCTCTGCTTCTGTGTTTATGTTTCATGTTTCAGAGGCAGACAATAGATGTAATATAGACCATTACTCATGAGTAGCTCCAAGGGTAAAATGTGAGAAATGCTCCAACTCCTGACCCCTCTTAGCATAAGAATTGATGATAAAATTCTGAACCAAAAAAGAAAAGTTCTTCTGAGAAACAGACTACTTTACTCTGGAGAGCCTTTCTGGAGGAAAAAAAAAAAAAATCTGATGATGGGCTACTAATAAAATAAATAAAGTAAAATAAAATAAATTTATTTCACACAAAGGAGTACACCGACTGTAATTAAGATCACCAATCCACTATCATCGTTGCTGCCTCTGGAAATACTAACATAAATTCAAAATAACACTAACTTGACAAATCTCTGAATTAACAAGCTGAGGTCTTTCAGCATGTATGTCAGTGGATCCTTTGCTCTCCCCTGACTTTATTTGATTCAGCTGCAGGTGAGTGGTGGTTTGGCAGAGGTATGGATAAAGAAGAAGCTCAGATCACACAGTATCTATCGAATCACTCCCTAATTACTCCAGAGCTGCCTATAAGAGAGGTATGCTGCCCGGTAAGATGCCCAGAAGGGTGAGTCTCGGTGTTTCTTTTGTCAATTACCATTTAGAGTCAAATCCACTGGATTCTGAAGACACAGGTAAAAAACGAATGACTTCTGTGCCCATTCTCTTGGGCCTCTGCCACTGTTTCCATAGCTGAAGCTTCACCCCTTGTCTACCCCACTAATATTTCTATCTCATGTTCATTTTTCATCCTACATCTGACTCTGAAGCCCCCACACAAATACTTCCAAAGACTTCCTGAACCTCTCCTAGTGCCCCCAGGAAACTAAAACATGACTGAATGAGAGAATTTAACACTGATGCTGACTCTTCCCCTCCACCAACCCACCCACAATGTTTAGCCCTACTTGACCATTCACAGAATTAGAAATGCAGAAACCTGAGTCACCCTAGCTCCTCCACCTAAATTAGCCCATCTCCAATCACACGTCTCTCAAACGTGCCTCACCAGCCCACCTTGTTTTTCCTACGCCAACACTGCAGTCTCCGCACACACCTCTTGTCTATATGGCAGTGACATGTAATCCCCCTTCAATGTTTCAGTACGGTAATAATTCCAATACACTCTTCAGTACTTCTCCACATGAATACGATTGTTCTCTTAAAAAAAAAGAGAAACGTGTCACTTTTGCTGTTTAAAATCATTTGATACTGCTTTGTTAGGTGTGAGCCATCAGTCCTCTGATGCTTTGTCTAGGTAACAGTAACTCTTAGAACAAAACAGCCCAAGTGTGACTTTCCCAAACTTCCCTGGTGCTTAGCTTCTTTCTTCCCCCATGCACACCAAAACACTCTCACTTGTTTTCATTATTTGGTCGGTTTTAGTTGTTCAATTGAAAAATTGCCAAGTGCCTGGCACACTGCTGATTTCTCTTACACCTCTGACTTAACTCTTACCTATAAGCAGGCTGAGACAAACACTGCACTAGTCTTACCACTTATTGAGCCTAACACAATGTGCAGCCCAGGGTAGGTACCTGTAATAACAGACAAAGAGAGTCTACTGGGCACAGATGGACACAGAGTTAAAGCCAGTGGTTCACTTTTTCCCCAGGAGAAACTTTCCTTTTGGTCTTCCGGTATGACCTTGACACACACACATAAAACACTGCGGAAGCACTTTCAGATAGAACTTTCTAAACCAGGAACGTGTGGCGACTGGAGCAAGACACCCAACAGCTAACATCAGTTCATCTTGATTATACAGCAGACTCCCCGTTGCACACGCAATGCACCGAGCCTACTAATAGCAAATGCATTTCACAGATAAAGAATTGCACTCAGACCCAGGTGAGCCGCCGTCTCCTCTCCTCTGGATTATGAAAGATATGATGTGGTTTGTAACAAACCTTTGAGAGCGCAAAGACCTGCACCACAGTCTCCACAATTATAGAAAGAATGAAAATTACCAGTTTCATTGATGCTCTGTGATGGAGGGAAAATTGGAAAATACAAATTTTGCCAGGTGATGGTCTATCTCATACCCCTGAATTTAAAAAAAAGCTCAACTGAGCACCTTTTACCTATCATGAGAGGCCTAGAAACTCAGAGTGCAGCCCCTTTTGCATCTTGCAATGAGGAAAAAGCAATGTCTAGAAAGCTACATAAACAATCTGCAGAACACACTAGCCTCCTGAGTCAATAGCATGTTATTGGTTGTTCCATCTTGGAGAAAGATGGCGTAGAATTCAGAGCCCGTGGAGCTGATAAATCTGAGCATTCAAGTTGAAGAGTGCTTGCACATTTCAAAGCTGACCCTTGGGTTGAGGTGGAGCAGACTGATAGGATAGGTGGAAGAGATAAAGGCAGGAGAGTCACAAGTTCAAAGCTGACCTGATACTCAAAACATGTTCTTGTTGGGCTGGGGAGAAAGCTCAGTGGCAGGACACTCTAACATATTCAAAATCTGGAGCTCAATCCTCAGAGCCATGAGAGGTGGGGGGCAGGGTTGTTGGGGATAAGATGCTTCTGATATTTCTCCTTACAGATGTTTTGGACCATTACATCTGTCTTTATTAAATGATGAAAAAAAAAAAAAGAAAGAAAGAAAAAGAAAGAAAGAAAGAAAGAAAGAAAGAAAGAAAGAAAGAAAGAGAGAAAGAGAGAAAGAAAGAAAAGTTTATCCAGGAAATTGAGCTTCATAAGAATGAAGAGGAAGCAAAAGAGATGTCAGAGCCAGAGCGTGGGGACCAGTACTGTCTTTGGACATGACACAGACAGTGCATTCATAAACCCACACAGCTCTGGTTGCTACCACAAGATCTGTGGAAGAGCAAAACTCCAGCTTGTGTGGGAGCAAAGCTCACAAGGACCCACCCCAAACTGAGGAGCAATTGACACTTGAGAGCTACAGAGGGACAGAGAATAATCTCTGGGAAAGTGGTTGTGAGTGTAGAAAGCTGCTCGTGCCCCAGTGGGTAACCCATATCCGTGCACATCTGGGGAGCACCAGTTTGAGTTAGTAGAAGAGGAACAGTGGGGAGGAGGAGGAAGAGGAGAAGAAGAGTTAGAAGAAAGCCTAGGAGCCCGACGTATTGAGGGAGATTCAGAGGACATCGGAGGAGTGAAATATGATCAAATATTTATTATATGCACATGTGAAATTTTTAAAGAATGATTTTTAAAATGATAGTATAGGTTATAATAGAAAAGAATAAATAAAAATGATATAATAAAATAATATTATTAATAATATTATATTATTAAAAATAATATAATTAAAAATTATTAATAATAATAATAAAACTTTTTGAAGTAAATACACATGAGTAGAAACCCTGATTTTCTCACCTTCTGATGTTTTAGTAACTGAGAAAGTTAGTTTTCTGAGCTTGGGTTTTTCCCACTTTAAAATAAACAGTATTTCAAATAAAATAAAATGAACAAAGTAACACCTCATCAAAAATATTTGTTCCTGTATACAATAAGCGTTAGGCTCACTGCTACTCATTAGGAGCTGTTAAACATACTAACTTTGGCCACTTTGCCAAACCACATATGATTTTTGCTTCTATTTTTTACAGAGTGATAATAGTTGTCTGACGTAGCTACACATAAAGATGTAAACACACTAAGACATAAACTGTGTTTCTCCCCTTTCATATTAGGTGTCAATTCTGCCTTTGGGCAGTATGACGTGCCAACAATACCCTGGTAGATTAGGTGTGTCTTTAGTGAGGCTGAGTTCTCCTATGTGGCTTTTCTTTCTTCTTTCTTCTTCTTCTTCTTCTTTTTTTTTTAAAGTGTAAAAACATGATCACATGTGGAAGAGAAAACTTAGTATCACTTAAAGCTACTTCTGATGTCAGATATGACTGATGATTAAGAGGCTCGGCTCTCAATGAATAGAAAGGGAGAAACTCTTTGCCAACCCCAGACAGGAGAACACAAAGGATGGTCAGTGCTCACAGGCTGTGGGGAAAGAGGAGCCCTGACCTGCTGCTGATGGGAGTATAAAGTGATGTGACCACTACAGAAATCAGTACTGAGGTCCCTCAAAACATTAAAACTACCATATAGCTCAGTTCCATCACTCTTAGGCACATACCCAAAGGACTCTATATCCGACCAGAGACACTTGCACATTTGTGTTTGTTTCTGCATTAGCCACAAGAGCAAAAGAGTAGAAGCAGCCTCACTGCCCATCAGTAAAAGAATGGATAGTACACACACAATCAAATTTTACTGTTAGAAATGAAGGACATCAAGAAGTATAAGAAAGTGGATGGAACTGAGAAGTTATTATGTTAACTGAGTCATCCAGTCTCAGAAAGACAAAAGATGAAGATCCTAACTTTTAATGTTCATGTGTAAGTAAATAAGAGGTTAGACTAGGAAACCAGACAGGAGATGGAAATGGGGGGAGATGAAAGGTGTTGGGGAAGGGGAGAAGGCAAAGGGTACATGACAGTGAGAGTAGAAAAGAGATTACTGGGAGTGAAAAGGAATGAAGGAGGGAGGGGAGATGAAGAAGGTGTTTAGTGAAAATTCTGTAACTTGGGATTCTTTTAAAAACACAGAAATATTATCAGAATATGTTTTCATTTTAATCCCAGGTATGGGGATATGAGGCTGCTTCACAGCAGATGACCATGATTTGTTCTAGCAGAGACATGATTTTGCCAGCTGCGACTGTGTGACGTTTGGAATTCTGGGCACTTCTCAGAGGATATATAAATGCTAGATCACCTGCTAGGTGAGTGGCTGGTTGGAAGTTGGATGCTGTTGCTGCAGTTTGTCAAGTGGTTGTGTGCAAAGAAATGAGAAGAAGAAATTAAATATCCTGAGGGTGAAGATCAAATTTGCCCCAAGGATCTCAACGCCCCTAATCAGCAGGAGGTAGTCACATGATAATGACACCCCTTTCTCCTCTCTATTTCTCTCTCTTTTATCTAGTGTTAGGGTAATAGAGGGGAAGAAGCAAAGGGTGGAGAAGGGTTGGAGAAAAAAGAACCCACAAAGTAGCAAACAATGTTTACAGAGATGGTGGAAAGAAACAATAACAACAAAAAAAAGTTTGAAAATGCCATTATGAAACCTAATTCTATGTAAACTAATGATTTTTTTAATTAAATAAAAAGTATCTAAGCACTGAAATCAGAACAATATGGCATCAAATTTCACTCCAGGATAAACAAGCTGTCAGTATTGGGCAAGTCACTTCTCTTTAGATGTGGAATTTTTGCATCTGTAGAATGGACAAACTCATAGAATTCAGTTTGAAGACGTGGTGCAAATTAAATAGACTGATGCTTACAACACCATTAGCAAAGACCTGACACTTAGTAAGTGTCAGCCTGTTGCCACCACATTCTTTCAAGCCACTGTTAAACAGGAAACAAAAGATCTCAGTGTGGAAAACATGAATCTGACTCTAGAAAGAGTCCTGGTTTTGTCATTTTGTTCTACTGATTTTTAGGCTACGTGGGTCTGTATGATGCTTTGGGTGACAAGAATCCCAAAAAGCTCATTTGTTTGCATGCCCTGCACTTTGTGTGGAATATTGTGGGAGAGGAAGGGCCTGGCAGAGTACACAGACAACCAGGAAATAGAATATGGCTAGGACCAGGGGCCAGGATATAATCTTCAAAGACATGCCTTTGGTGACTCATGAACTTCCTGTGGCTAGGCCCTGTTAAAAAAATCATGAGGCTGCTGGGTAACACAGGAGCAGGTTGTGTTCCAAAATACTAACAGGCCCCACCTCCCAAAGGTTCCATCACCTCCCTAAACAAAGCCATCAGCTGGAGAACAAACATTCAAAACACAAACCCGTAAGAGACATTTTGGTTTAAACCACATTAGCAAACCCTAGATAGAATGCTCCCTACTGGTTCCTCTCTGTAAAGCTTTATCCCACCCTTCTATTTCCAGACATAATTTACAAACACAAACACACTACCACCATCACTATTATTAAAACCCAACTACACGTCCAGTTATGCACAGCTTGGGAGTGGGGGAGGGGTGATAGCATGGTGGTTAAAAGCTCAGATGGAGCTGTACTGCCTGGATTACAATACCAGACTTGCCTTTTACTAGACCAAGTATACACAATTGCCACGATGTAGTGTCTTCCTCTGGATAGCAGGGATTGAGAGTAGGGCAACCTCTTCGTTGGCTTGTAAAAACTGAGTGGGTTAATACATGCAAAATGCTTGGAGTACTGCCAGGCACAAATATTACTTTGTAATATTATTGTCAGAGCACAGTGGTTAAGAGAGGGCTGTTGGACATTTCCAAATCTCTGAAATCATTTACAAACCAGTCTGTTTATAAAATGAGTAGAAAAACACTGATTTTTAAGGCTGCGTGAGGAAGAAGTAATGTGCAAACATTTTAGCACACAGTAACCAATAAGTTGATTAGCTATTATAATTATTATAATTCAATACTCCCTGTGCTAAACAAGTTAGTATTTATTTAATTAAAATGCCCTAGTCTGTCAGGAACCTCGGGGCCTGTGTGTTCTTCCCTTCATACGGCTACAAAGAAGAATGGTGGGGCTTGAGTCAGGATGAGAACTCAGTCAGGCTCCTCATCCTGCCTCACGCTGTTCGCCCCTTTCCTCCTCTTTGTACTCTAGAAACAGCTCTGCACTAGGACCATGAACTTTTCACACCCTGAATCCTTCTCTGAGTCTCTGGGCACATGGCAAACCTTAGGGAGTTCTCGCTCCACAGCCCTGGTTCCCCTCTCCACATGCCGCCTGCTCCAACCCTGCAATTGAGCTCTTGACTCTCGCAGCCCTTTGCAGTCTTGCTGTAGCACCTGTGTATGAACACTGGCGGTGGGGAATTTGCATCTGGGCTTAAAACCACATAGGGCTTAGCCTTGAGTGCAGCATTTGGTACCCTCATGCTGCTGGCCAGCAGGAGCCTCTCAACAACATATCTAAAACTATGAAGAACACAGGGGGGACAGCCATCTGAAAGCAAGTAGAATCTGGGTTTTTGTGACAGATCTGGCCGAAAAGCTTCCCCCAGCCGCTGAGCAGAACCATT
Source organism: Psammomys obesus (assembly GCF_907164565.1). Lineage (NCBI taxonomy): Eukaryota > Metazoa > Chordata > Mammalia > Rodentia > Muridae > Psammomys > Psammomys obesus. The sequence continues at coordinate 3,382,351 of NW_026596039.1, read as the reverse complement.
CGAGGTCAGATGCAGTCATTGACTCATTAGTCTAGCTAAACCCAACAGGTTCAGGCCTATGAGTGAGCATTTTCCTCCATCTGACTCCCATCTCTCTCTGTACCACCTGCACAGTAGCCCTGGCACAGGGCCCACAGCCTGAATACAGGCATCACATTATATGTTTCCTCTGTTTCCAGCATCCCTGCCCTTCATTTCCCTTACCAACCTCATTCTCTTTATTCTTTAATTTGCCTCCTTTCCCCTCCATTCTTTTCTCCCATCTTTTCTGCTGACTTGCTTCATGTTTTTTGGGTTTTTTTTTTTTTCCTGAAAGGACTCCCATTAAGACAGTTTCCACACATGACAAAAGTCTCACCAAGTACATTATACATTTAAATTTGCTCTTTTGTCTCCTCACTTGATCTTCATACCATATAGTATAACTGAGTGGACATTTTTTTTTCATCACTGTTGAAAAGGAACCCAGAGGACCATGATATCTTAGGGAAAAAGAGTACATAGGTGACCCCTATCCAGAAGAGTCCAGGCCAGTTGTTTACTTATCATCCATGCATCGATTCCTGTCTAGTTCTGTGCTGCCCGGGTCACTGAGTGCTGTGATGGGCCATGAGATGAGCTCGCTATGAGGTCCTCTGCTCCAGCCCCTGCGTGACAGATGTTCCTGTGTCACCAACATTGGAAAGCTGGTTCAACGAAAACTCCCATAACAAACCTTACAGCTATGAAGAGAGTCTGAAAAGGGATAGCACACAGATCCCTGCCCTAATCCCTGAACAGGATCAGCCATGGGAAATGCCAAGCGCCCTCAATGTCTCTCTTCAATCCAGAAACAATCTCTTTCTGCCCCATTTTTTTTTACATATATCTTATTTTGCTGTGTGCAGCTTCAAACACTTACTTGTATGCATGTCTACCTTACACAGCTTCACAGTTGACTCCTGAGAACCTTAGGCTTAGCACTCAGCACCTTAGAGATACTTCGCAGTTTGCCTCCATGAGCAAAATCTCTGCTTTCTATACAACATTTTCTCTTGGACCACCTGGGAACCAGAGCAATGAAAATTTGGTGCAGTGACTAGATCACTTCCCTCATCAGCCTCAGTAACTGCAGAGTGGGGCCCAATGCTTGGCTCTTACTGATTTGGACACAGGTACTCCCTGACTGTCTCCGGGTGCTACAGGTGCCTGGAGTAACAGCTATCAGAGATGACCAGGGAAGTGTGCAAATGTTTCAATATCTTCTTTAACACTATCTACAAAACAAGCTAGTTTCTCTAAAATAAGAACCTGGCAGAGAGGAAGCTAAAATGTGCCCAAAGGATTGGGTCCCCAGATGGGGCACCATGGAGAGTAGATTGGATGATGAGGACACTAAGGCCATCAGTAGATGAATTCATTGGTGAACTTATACTGAATGGACCATTTGGAGATTGGACGTGATTGGAGGAATGAGGCTGATGGAGGCGTGTCTTTGTAGGATATATATTGTCCTGTTCCCTTCCTATCTGTCTTCTGTCTGTCTTTGCTTGAGAATCAGCATAAAGAGAGCAGCTTCTTTCTCCTTTTCCTTCTCTCCCTTCTCCTCCTCTTCCTCCTCCTCTTCCTCCTCCTCTTCCTCCTCCTATTCCTCCTCCTATTCCTCCTCCTCCTCCTCCTCCTCCTCTTTCTCTGCATATCCCCCATAGCTGTTGTGTTTTGCCTCCCTTCTGGTTCAAAGCAATGGAACCCATGGACTAGGGCTTGATATCTCTGTAACCATGAGCAAACATAAATTTTCCCCGCCCCAAATCAGTTTCTTATGGATTTTGTCCAGAGATAAAAGTGATTGATAGAGAGAGATCCATTCTCATACTGAGACAAAAGTGAGTGAAAGCCCAGAAGACTCAGAAACTCTCTCAGAGCACAGAACAAAGAGGCTGGTGCTCAATACAGTCACCTCTTACCTGCCTTTTACCTTTGTACCACCTGGACCCAAGACTGTCCAGAGAAAATGTTAATATTCATATATTAGCACAGTATAATTATTTATTTTATTGTTAGCTACAAATACTAACCTGTTGCCTACATGCTGTATAAATTCAAACTTATCATGAATGTGTATTTCTCTGTAGGAAAACACAAACCGGATTTGGTGCTATCAGTGGCTTCAGGTATCACAAGGGAATGTTGGAAGGAATCCCTTGTTGGTAGGAGGACTTCTGTACCAACTCTTTGCTACTGAATCCTCTAGCCTTCTGTCATTTCTTACACCTCCCACTTCAAGAGTGTGGATGGAAATGGTGGTAGAGGCACAGAAGATGCCTCCCTTGACAAGCCGGTGCAGGTTGTTTCACAATCAAGAGTCTGCAGAGTTGGCAAAGGGGTGGGAATTATGGTTCCCTAGGACAGCTGGGAAGCCAGTCCCTAGGACAAAAGAGCAGCACTTGAACACTGAGCAGACACTGGAGAATGCAAATAAGATGGTCATGGTAGGATGTACATTACAACATTGTTTGACTTGATACATAAATCTCTCCTGATGAAGCAGCTAAGAGACGCTTCCACAAGCTAGGGAAAAGAGTGTGGGAGGGAGCAACTTTTGCCACCTCACGGGAGTACTTGATCTTGCTTAATGTGTGTGTGTGTGTGTGTGTGTGTGTGTGTGTGTGTGTGTGTGTGTGTTTTGAAACAGGTATATTCAGCCCAGGCTGGTCCTAATTCAGAATGATCCCCCTGCCTCAGCACGCTGGTGTGACAGGTGCACAAGCTGCTTAGAAATTTGTTCTTCATAAATTTTTACTGGCACGGGGTCTTCATTGACCCAAGGCCCCAGAAAAACTGTGTTCAACAGCTTACTGTGGAACTCTGTCCTGGGGATAGGGCAAGTGTGGTATCAGAAGGGCTGTCACTACCTATAAGAAATCATCACATAATGCTGAACCTATTCACATTCCCTTGGAGAGGGGTCATCAGACCCTTGCCTGCGATTTCAGTCACCCTCTGCCTTCCCCAACTTCATTCAGTCTCAGGACATGGAGGAGGTGGAAGGCTTACTGGACAAGGCAGTTTTCAGGAGGACTGTCATTGTCCATGCATAGGTGTGACTTTCATGTGATTCAGCTGTTCTGAGGTCACGTCACTGGCTTAGCACATTGGCCTTGGATAGAATTGTTTCTTTGGTCTGCCGTTGCCAAATCTATCTGTAATGAATAAAGACTCCCTGAGGAAAGTCATGGAACACCATTCAAAGACAGCAGACACCCTTTGCTGTTTGAAATGCTAAAAATCTTAGATCTAAGAAGAACAAGATCACACAACATAATTCCAGAGCTGGAAAGCTCTTTAAGAAATGATGCAGGTCAGGACACAGCGTTTTGCAAGAATAGTCCTCAAGAAATTGGTATTGGTCTGACTGCACCTAGGGACAGAACTAACTCAACAGGATGACCTGTTCTCAGTACGCCTGCGAGCCCCAGGCACAATCCTCAGCACGAGAAAGAAAGAAAGAAAGAAAGAAAGAAAGAAAGAAAGAAAGAAAGAAAGAAAGAAAGAAAGAAAGAAAGAAAGGCAACCACTTTTTTTTTCTCTCTGAGCTTGGGCTACATATGTGTCTTTCTCAAAATAAACACAGCTTCCAGTAACTCACAGAGGTTGCTCAACTCTATTTAATGGTCTTTATTACAAAGTTAGACCTATGTTAATTATCTTTTCTTGATCTCATTCAGAATGGTGAAAATAACTATCCAAACAGAGGATCTTTGAGACAGAAAGCTTGCTACAGGTCAACCTTCAGTTCCCTGGGGAAACACCAAGGGGATGGTTTTAGGGGCAAACGGTTTTGTGTAGTCCACACAGAGGTTAAATTCATGATCCTCTTGCCTCCACATCCCTGTGCTGTGATTCCCAGCTTAAGCCACCACACTTGGCTTAAGTGGCCTGCTCTTTAGAGAGGTATGGGCTGTGTCAGTGGTGAAGAAGCAGAAAAAAGTTACATAAAGCATGTGGAAAACTGACAGCCAAAGCATGGTGTGAACGATCTCCTGAATTTAAGATAATATGAAACAGAGCATCTTCGTGGTGATATTAAATTCTTCAAAGCGAAATCTCATTCATTTGAGTCACATGAATTCAGAATCTAAGATAATCCAAACCAGACGGTGTCACTTACATTTGTACTGCCAGGAAAGGCGGGAAATGGTTTTAGCACTTCAGGAGCAGTGGCTCCCATACAAATAAATGTCATGTGAGAATTTTGTGAACACTCACAAAGAAAATGCGTGAAATGTTTAAATGGCAAGTTACTCATTTATTGTGCGTACAGCGCTGAGGACAGCAGAGAGCTGGACAGAGTGCGTTCTGGCATTGCTTGGACCCTTTACCAGCTGTAAGAGCTCAGGAAATCTACTTGTGTCCCTGAGCAACCATGTTTCGCTATCAAAAGGACACTTTACTCCTGTGCTATCAAAGGACCAGTACCCTTTCTGAGACTTTCTGCTTTGGGAGCCTCATGAAAGTTTTCCATAAATAACTGAAATAGGTGCTGAGGAGATAGTTCAGTGATAAAATGCTTCTCATGCAAGCATGAAGAAATGAGGAAGTGGAGTCCATGAAAAAGCTGGGCACAAAGGTTTGAATTGCTTCCATGATTCAAGTGCTAGGTATGTTTGGAAGCAGATCCGGGAGCTCACTGGCCAGCCAGCCTAGCCAAAATGATGCCTTCCAGACTCAATGAGAAACCCTGTCTCAAAAGATACAGTGAGGACTAATTGAGATGCTATACACACACTCACACACGCATACGCACACCTCAAATAAATCTTTAAAAAAAAAAGAAAAAAAGACCAAAGACTTTTCTGTGCCACACATACCTTTTCCAGGATATAATGTGAAACATATTGACCAAGGAATGCTGACTTTCAACACGGCTCTGAGCATAAGCAGGCTAGCAAGCCAGGATATGTTTGTGGACAGTGGGGAGCCTCTTTCCTGTTCCTCTCTGTCCGTCTTGGCAGGTGAAGCAGGCCTCAACTTGCCTGGTTCCTACTTGTCTGTCTCTGCTATGATATAACCAGCTCATCTTTTGGTAGTAAAGAAGATTGTTAGTGGGTAAGCTTCTCTCTGAGTAATTCATGTTGAAAATCTCTTTTGACCGTAATATTTTCTAAAGTTTTCTAGTTACTTTTGTTGTTGTTGTAACGAAAAGATCTGAAAAGAAGGAACTTGAAGAGGGAAGGGTTTAATGTGGCTTATAATTTAAGGGACAGTCTATCCTGGGGAAAGTGTGGAGGAGCATGGGGCAGCTGGTGTCACCTTGTCTCTGGTCTTGAACCTATACAGAGATGTATTCAGGTGCCCGGCTCCCTTTCTCCTCTCAACCAGTCTGAGATTCAGCCTGAGAGATAATACAATGCACATTCAGAATTGTTCTGCCCTCTTCCAGTGATGCCTTCTGAAAACACGCTCACAGACACAGAGAGGTTTCCACAGTGACTCTAAATCCAGTCAGGTTGATGTTGAAAATTAGCCTGCAAAACACTAGAGCACATTTCATGTGTATTTCTGCTAATACTCAGAAATATGGTAGCTGTTGTGATATTGGTCCTGTCCCTCAGAAAGATGAGCCTCTATGTTTAATAAGGGTCAAAAGGTGAAAAAGAAACTGTGAGGCTTAAGTCACAGCTATGTTTCTGGGAACATAGTTGTTAATTTCCTTTAAATGTTTTTGTTAAATGAAGAGTTTCAGCCAAAGCTTGATATGTAAGTGTGCTTCACTTTCTCTACCTATGAAATCACAGGACTGTCTCTGATGCACAGTGAAAATGTCAGGACTTGAATAAAAGAGCAGTGAGCAGTGCCTTGCACAGAGAAACTATTTACAATCAATACTCAGTTTAATACAGAAACCAAGAAGTACAAAGACTATAAAAATATTCATCTTTTGGTGTGGATAGACAGGTGACAATTCTCAGTTAAGAGTTCTCTTTTAAGCCATCTGTGAAAATCTAGCAGATGTGTAAGAGACATCGTACAACATAGAGCTGAAGTCTTCCTCTAGACAAAGTGGCTGTCACAGAGCAGTGCACATCAGTTTGGTATGCCGTACACCAAAATGATCACGCGTTTCCCATGGGGGGACAACTGATGAACATGGACAGGGAATATGGGGCTAGGGTACACAGAACCAGGCATGCAGAGCAAGAGAACATGGAACCAGGGAGCACATTCACACACAAACACATACACACACACACACACACACACACAGAGAGAGAGAGAGAGAGAGAGAGAGAGAGGGAGAGAGAGAGTTAAAGAAAATGACATTTTCTGAAAGTTTTTATTTATATAAAATATAAATATCCAGGGGCCAAAGAGACAGCTTGGCTGGTGAAGGTGCTTGCTGCTAAGCTGGATGACCTGGCTTTGATCCCTAGGACCCACATGTTGGGAGGAGAGAGCCAGCTCTCAAACATCTACATGTATGACATGGCACATGCAAGCCCATTCAATGCATGTGCACACCAACACATACATAAATAAATATAATTTTAAATCTATAAGGTATTAGCAGTAAGAAAACTAGTTTCTTCTTTTCTTCTTTACTTGTATGTATTTATTTATTTACTTACTTACTTACTTATTTTTGAGACAAGGTCTTGCTACATACCTCTAGCTGTCCTAGAACTGCCTATGTAAACCAGGCTGGCAACAAATTCACAGAAATCTGCCTGCCTCTGCCTCTAGAGTGCTGGGATTAAAGGTGTGCACCATTACACCTGACATAAAACCATTTTCTTCAGTGTTCCTTCCTGGTGTTGTTTTCCTCTTCCTGTGTGATGATCCCTAAATGGAAATCACATGGTTTTATCCTGGTGTGTCCCATGCCTTATACAACCTTTACATTTATTATGGGCAATATGAATGTGTGTTAAGCTGACAATTCTTTCACCTAGCAAGAGTTAGCTTGGTTGTAGCTAATACACTCAAAAATGATCCATTCTCTCAAACCCATCAATATACCAAAGGCTACACAAGGAAAACACTTTGTACCTGGGAATTCTATCTCAGATATTCATGTCTCTTACTTCTGTCAAACATCCTGTGTCTAAACAGCAGAAGGAACAGTATGAGTACATGGAGAGCGCATAGAGAGGTTTCCTGTTTGGTCTTTCCCTGGCATGCCACTTGCTGGTGACAAAGAGACCAGAACTAATTTATTAGAGAATTCCGAGAAAGCAAGCTCTTTAAAGAGTCATGCAACCCTCATCTTCCCTTGGCCTTTCAAGCACCCACTTCCATGGGAGAGCTTCTGCCCTCAGCCAAAGTACCTTTTCCTTTTCAAGTATCATCAAAGCTCATATTAATGAAATTTTGATGATGTTTGAAGACTGTTCATTGATTCAGCATAGATTCATATGTCAATTGCATGCCCAGCGATGTTCTGGGTGCCAAGGATTAGCATAGCATGAACAAGGCAGCCCCTGCTCACGCATGCCAGTCCTCTTATACCTCATATTAAAAAACTAGGGGGGGAGGACAGTAAACCAGGGAGTTACACAGACGGAAATTGATAAAAGTATATTTAAAAAGATAGAGTGACAGGGGACCAAGAAAGTAAGGAAGAAGTGAGCTTTTACAAATGACAAATTAGGAAAAATGGCAATAACACCACCCCTCCATACATGTGACCACCACATGGTAGGTATAATAGCAATCACTACTTCTGTCAATGGTCTTTCCAGAAGATATAACAACTGAACTAACATACAAAGAACAAGAAGAAGGACACTAGTGATAATAAACAACATATGTTGTACACAGGGCATTCTATTCAGCAAGGCCAAATTCGCCTCGAAACCCTTCCAAGCCCCAGAAAAGCTAATGTTCATTCTGAACCAATAAGAATAAGGAGACAGCACAGTCAAGTCACTGGTCTAAAATCACAAAGTTAGTGAAAGCCTTACCGGACTCTGGGCTCCTAGCTTGTTATACTGAACAACCCTTTACCCCAAGCTAGGTACAGCTGACAGACTCAGTAAACATTTCCAAGAGCTGTGGGGAAGTTATTGTTTTCCACAAGAGAGTAAGCCAGGTGTGGAGGCACATGCCTGGAATCCTAGTTCTTGGAGGTGGACGCATGAGGATTAGAGTTTAGTCACACAGTGACTTCAAGGCCAACTTGGGATACATGAGACGGTCTCTGAAAAGAACAGAATAAATGAAAAGCAAGGCTGGGCTGTGGTAGTACAGGTCTGAAATCCTAGCCCTTGGGAGGTAGAGAGACAGGAAGATGAAGAGTTCAAGGTCATACTTTATAAATAAATTGCTCAAGACCAGCCTGGCCTACATAAGACCCTGTCTCAAAAAAAAGAAGGAAGGAAGGAAGGAAGGAAGGAAGGAAGGAAGGAAGGAAGGAAGGAGTAAAGGGAAAAGGAAGGGGGAGGCAGGCGAGGGGAAGGAAGAGGAAGGAAAGGGAGGGGAAGGAAGGAAGACGAGCCAGTGCCCATTCTTGATGTTTGACTTGCGGAGACAGCTACTAAACTCAACACTACCACTTCACTGCACATTGCTGTGAACTCCACGCTCTTGAGAAGCAAGCAATCCTCATTTCATAGCTTTCCTGAGTGCTTTCTGTGCTTAAGCTAAAAGAAGCAATTATAATCCCAAAGGTGAAGCAAGACAAACCTGCAGAATGAAGTCTGAGCTCTCCAGGAAAGAAACATGCACTGATTAGACCAAGATTTCCAGGAGATATTTAAGAACACTGCAAGCCAAGTCTGTCCTGTGTACCATGAACATCCTACTGTTCGTGCCAAAACTGTCAGCAACAACAGCCAGAGTCCTACGGAAGATATTAAAGCAGGCACAAGGGCTGACATGACTACACGCCTCAGCTACAGAGAACAACAAAGCCAAGCTCTCCATTTCCATGCTGTGCCCAGGCAATTTAATTACATTTTAATTATTTATACCACTTTATTCCAGAAATGATTAGGCAGACTAGATGCATGAGGGGGAAAGAATAAAAGAAAGAAAGAAAGAAAGAAAGAAAGAAAGAAAGAAAGAAAGAAACGAAGGAAGGAAGGAAGGAAGGAAGGAAGGAAGGAAGGAAGGAAGGAAGGAAGGAAGGAAAGAAGGAAGGAAGGAAACTGTGGATAATATCATAAAATAAAAACAGGAATGGAGTGAATACAGAAATAATAGCACATACTGTAAAGACCTTCATGCACATGAGAGCATGAGGTGGCATGCCATTTCAGCCTGGGACTGGCTGAATACCTCATCAGGTGACACCATGTGCAGCACCTAGTAGATCAACTATGTCTATAGTCTTCACTTAAAAGGCACTCTAATTAAATGTCCCCACTCCCCACGATCTTATCTAGCTGTGACTGAGGCAAGAGCGGGTTGAGCTCTGTTCTGTTCTTGTTGAGACAAGATGGAGGTCATTCTTTATACCGGCTGTTCTAGGGAGTGATGACACCATGACTGAACAGTGCATGGAGGAAGCTGATGCTAGCCGGCATATAGGCAGCCCCACTAGTCTGCCTCTAGGTTGCTTGGCAACCTCCAATGTCATCATCTGCTGCTGCCAGAGGCCCAGGATAAAAAACCCTCAAGGCCTTTTTACCTCTCTCTTACTTCCCCCTTACTTCCCTCTTACTTCTCTCTTATTCTTTCTGTCTGTCTGTCTGTCTGTCTCTCTGCCCTCATGGCTCACTCAGGCCCTAATTCCCCTCCTCTTCCCTTCCCTCAAATAAATCCCCTTATACCATACATGTTGTTTGGCAGCATATCTTTATATATTAAAACAGCTGACCCACAGCAGAAACTTCAGAAGTGATGGCTGTTCTTGTGAAGACGTAGATGGGGAAGAGGTGGGAAGAGGCATGGGGAAGGAGTGGAAAAGGAAGGAAACTTCTCCAAGACAACTCTAGCAGTCCCTCATGACGTCACCATAGGAAGTCATCCTGTCTCCTAGCCTTGTGCCTAAAATTGAGAAAATATTATTTCATAGATTTCATGTGAAGATGGCTTGTGACAAGAGCTAAGAAAGCGTTTTGTAAACAAGAAGCCTTTTATGAAAAAAAAAAAAAAGGCATCATGGCTGAGCATTGTTCTGACAGCATATGCAAGGCTGTGCACAGCTCTGCTTTGTGGGGGATTATCTGGGCAAGTGCTGCTAAGGCAACAGCTTCTAACCTTCCCATCCCTCCAACATCCGGGACCCAGCCCTTTTCTCTCTTTGCACATCTCCCCTGCCCCTTCCTGACCTACTAGACTCCATCCACAGCTGGTTCCCCACTAACCACTGGGTGACTTATGAATTTTTTGTTTCACTTCATGATGATACACAAGCATAAACACACTCATGAGAAACCATACTTAGAGCTTTGAACCTTGCTTTTTATCCAGGCTAGGAATTAGAAGTATAATATTCTCTCGTGATTTTCAGCAGAAAAAACAAATAACAACTCGTGGGGGATCCTGCAAGTTGGGTGATTCTGCTCCATGTTGTGTAATTGGCTCCTACCATGTTCAGTTGCTAGGTATACTCAATGTATTTTTCAACTTGTGATATTTTTAACCTGGAACAGCCTTGTAGGTTATAACTCCATTTTAAGTTGAGAAGCATTGGTTTTCCAAAATAACAATGACACATTCAGTTAACATTTCAGTTTTCCTGTCTAGACCATGTCACTTGGCCGTGAACTCCTTGGAAATGAGGACTATAGCTGTGACACATAGCCCACTGCAGCATATATAAGGAGCTCAGCAGATGTTCAATGGAATCATGAAGAAACAAAGCAGATACAAGATGTAGAAGATCACCTGCACGGATCTCTTTTCCCTGAGAGTGCTATGGTACTTAACTGATTGCCATTCTTTCCTGAACTGAGCATCTGACGTCCACACCCTCAGCTGGAGTTAATACGTGCTAGAAACTGTGCTTAAAGAGATGTTATTTCAAGTTTCAAAGACAAATTCTATAACATTCTTAACAACATTTTTTAAATGTGTTTGGATCTGATTTTTTTATCTAAGAACATTGATGAGGGTTCAATAAATCAGTTCAACAAACATTTATCTTGAACCAAGTCCTTTTCTCTAAGCTTTTTACAACTTTGCACAGTTCAAAAGAAATGAAATTCTTCTATTACTTCTTCATTTGTTCATAAATCATTAATACGTTGGTTTAAATGAACCTATCAAGATGAAAAACTCCTCTCATTGAAGTTGTTAAAAGCAGATTTTCCTCTCAAACATAGAGGCCATTTTTTGCAGAAGAGAAACCTAAGCACACCAAGATAGTGTTGCCTCCTAATCTATCCTGTTTGAAGTATTTGTTTAAATACAATTCCCTATAACATAGCTGTGTTTTCCAAGTCTCTGTAAGACTGTAGCAGGCCATTCAAAGTCACTCAGCAAGTGAGATATAAAACCTTCAGACATTTTCCATCAAGTAGTGAATGGGTGATTGGTGTTTTAGTCATCTCCAAAAGAATGGAAAAAATAAAATGGCTCAGTCTGTCCAGCTCAGCTAACACCCAACAAATGACCTTTCTCCTTAGCTTTAGAAACATGTTTTGCATTGCAAGAGGTGGCAGCATTGAATAGAGTCTTTAAAACAGGCTTAGTTTAGAGACAATAGCTATTATCTTCCAGAATTCAGCCAACTGGATGTCAGCCAACCTTCTATTTGTATATTCCCATAAAGATAAACTATGACAATTGCCTTATGTCAGAAGAGTAAAGTATTATAAACAAAATGTAGTCCATGCCGGTCAAATGCTGGAAACAGAATATTTTCTCAAAAGTCATGTCAATAATACCTGGGGGAGGAATGCAGAATGTCTAGAATAATAGTTAGTGATTGTTTCCTCTGAAAAATCTATCTTCCTTCATCCATGAGTTATATGAAATTCATTGGAATGAACTGTCTTCAGACATTTCAAAACAACTGCAGACGATAAACTGATCAAATGCAGTTCTGCACTAATTTCCCATGCAGAACTTGCCCTGAGTGAGGGATTTGTTTCACATTCTGATAATTTGTATAGGATCACAATGGTTTAGATGCTTTGAGTCTGTGGTTATGCAGATATTAGAAGTGACATTTGTCCCGTGTCAAGCCAGATCTGAAATTCAACTCAACCTACTCTTTGTCCAAGTTCCATCCACAACCCCAGACTGAATCTCTTCTGCATGTTGTCCATGAGTTAGGGCTTCAGAAGCTAAAGCACTATTCTAAAGTTGTATTGAAACACACACACACATTCATGCACACACAGTCACATGCACACCTCTAAAAAGTAACTGTATTTTGCTTTATTAACGAGAAATTTGGCATGTTTCTGTATTCATCCAACGAAAATGTAACAGAGCATCACCTTAATGAGCAGTGGATTGGAAGAAGTATCTAAAGCAAAGAGACTATATATGAAAGTTTGATGATCAAACTAAAAAGAAAGAACCAAGGTAGTAACAAAGGAAAAAGCCAGATCGTAGAAAGAGAATGGTGTATTTCCTGCGAAAAGCAAAAATACACATCACAGGTGTGGACAGCAGAATCTATAAACAGCAGTTGGGGGATACTGAGGAGCTGAGGCTCCAAACATAGAGTATTAAGGATGTGAGGTTGAATGTTCCCTAGAAGTAAATCTCTGGCATGCCACTGGTATTAGCAGAGGAAGTTTTCCCTACAGGAAGCAGCCTGGTTAGGACACGCATAGTGGCCCCTGACATAGATGAGCCTCCACTTGTAGTCATGTCTTCTCACCGTGGTTCTGGGATGAGTAGTGGTGTTCCCACCTGAAATGTCAGCATTCCCACTGTCCTCATTGAGCCTTGAGCTCTTCTTGTCCTCTTTTTCTGAACAGGTCACTATCTAAACATCATGGGCATCAAGGTCAAATACCAAGTCCAAGAACCACACAGAATGGAGTATAGGGTTACCAACCCAGACATTTGGAATGAGCTGAGAAATCAACAGGAAAGCAAACCCATGAGGATATGATTGAAATGAGGCTTGTGGCTGGCTTCACAGGACAGGGGCAAAGGAGAGATGCAGGGGATGCTGAGATACGATGGGCCTAGTAAGGGATATTAGAGAAGCAAAATGGAAAGCTTATATTTATATTCATTTTGCTCTACATTTCAAAGCACATTTGAAACCAAATCACTTTGGATAAATGTCTATTTTCCAAATTCAACTAACAGTCTTATTAACTCAGATTAAAAGGCCATGTTTAATTTTCTGTACCTCCAAGGGTGTGGCTAATACCAGTTATTTTCAGGGAGAATTCCAAATCAACTCAGGAAGATATTTTAGCCATCCTATTGCTTCCTCTACAGTGGTAAGTGTGGCCCTGATCTGTCAGCAACTCTGTACAAAGTTGCTTTACTTCTTCAAAGCCCTTCTTGCATCATTTGAAAATTGAAAGCATCTGCTCCAATGATCTCCCAGTTTATGTGTACTTGAACAAACTGCCACTCTGTAAGTCTCATGTAGTTATCTCATCTACATACTCTAATAACCACTGTGTATCCCAAATGAGAAAAGTCTGTAGAGAAAATAAAAAGCTCTCTTACCCCAATGTATAGATGTGGAGAAAAAAAAAAAAAAAAACGTGGACCATGGTTGGGAAAGAACCAGGTGAACAATCCACATGCACGTCTGATACACATGGGTCAGGCAGAGTAATGCAAATGAACCACAGTTGTAAGAACCATGTGGCGAAATCCTGAGGTATCTCACTTCTGTTTGTGTTTTTACCGAGGTAGACTGGAATTTAATCCCACACACCCATGTTTAAATCTCATCAGCATTCATCCCAAAATGAAAGTTTACATTATCCTGGAGTGTATGATTACGTTTGGGGAAAGTCTGCAGCATCAATTAGATTTGGGTTTAAGGAAAGCAGAAGGGAGGGAAAATTATTTCTCCCAACCTTCCAACAAGGCTCTAGTCACATTTGTTCATGCCTTCTGTCAGCATCTGTCAGCACCTTTCACTGCTGCTCTCTACCATCCATCCTGCAGGGTCCAGCTTTTCTCTTTCCACAGTTTTCCTGTGTCTTTCTGACCCATTAGTCTCCATCTCCTGAGTTAGGATTGCTTGAGTTCTGAATTTTTTTGAATTGTTGATTCTTCTGACCTTCTTGGGCACACACACACACACACACACACACACACACACACCCATTCAGGCATGCATGCATGCATACACACACACATGCATACACATGAACACATACACACAGACACAAACATATAAATGAAAATAAATCTTCTGTTAGAAAGATAGTTGTAAGGAACGATGAAATTTTTTTTTATTATCGCCACCATACCTTAAATTGTTCTTTTAACATATATGGGAATTTAAAAATCAACAAGAACAATTTGTCACTCCCGTACAGGATTGCAGAATCATGGGGCCACACAAGGTCAGTGACATGAGCACTGCACTGCCATACAGGTGGAACAAACTTATCATTAGGGCTCTAGACTTCTCTGCATCTACATTGCCTGGTTTGCCTCTTGTTTGGATCAAAGCACAAAGCAACAAAGCTGCCTCAAGCAGCCTTTTGGCAGAGAGCTACTTCTGTTGGGGGTGAATGTGTTGAGACCCAGTTGCTAGGAATAACTCCAAGCACCTTGGAAGGAGGATTGGTTTCTAAAGAAATCCTTACATAGGGAACGTGCCTCCTTCTTACTGGCCCATCTGTCACTATAAACTCCAGTAATGCACCAGGGATAGTTCAATACATGGAGACATACTGAAGACATTATATGTGCCAGAGACATCTCATCTTATATTTCCATCAAAAACTCCCAGCCATGCCAACAGAAAACTCTCATTCCCAAATGGGGTGCATTTGAGCCAGTGAGTGATGGATTGAACTGAAAGAACCCTCTGAGGAAGAAGAGTTGTAATTAAAAAAGAAAGAAAGGAAGAAAAGAAGAAAGAAAGAAAGAAAGAAAGAAAGAAAGAAAGAAAGAAAGAAAG
>NW_026596039.1:3263188-3367352 GCF_907164565.1 Psammomys obesus | reverse complement strand
AGAAAGAAAGAAAGAAAGAAAGAAAGAAAGAAAGAAAGAAAGAAAGACGAAAGAGAGAGAGAGAGAGAAAGAAAGAAAGAAAGAAAGAAAGAAAGAAAGAAAGAAAGAAAGAAAGAAAGAAAGAAAGAGAAAAGAAAAATTTCACAAGGAATCCAGGAGACGGGATTGAGTTCTTGAATTCTATACTGACTTGGAAGGCCTAAACCTTGCAAACTTCA
The DNA here is from genome assembly GCF_907164565.1 of Psammomys obesus. Taxonomy (NCBI): domain Eukaryota; kingdom Metazoa; phylum Chordata; class Mammalia; order Rodentia; family Muridae; genus Psammomys; species Psammomys obesus. The sequence goes on along the minus strand of NW_026596039.1, from coordinate 3,367,134 downwards.
GCTTTCTACTTACACTGCTTTTCTCAACTTTGTTTTCAAAACTAGGTAACAAAGAGAAGAGACCCTCGACATAGACAGAAGTCAATCTATATGATCATGCAGTGTGGCTGCTTTTGTGGCCATCTGCGGGAAGGACTCTTTGGATCTCTTTTCCACGCCTTTTTCAGACTTCATTGGGCTCAGGGCTTAATGACATATATGTTGTCAGCCTTAAGGAATTGTGTATTTCAAGGAAAACATTTCTCAAGTATTGTCTATAAACTTAAGAAAGTGGCAAAATAGCACCTTCGAAGCAATTTGTTGAATGTCTGTAATGAGAAGGACCAAGTCCTAAAGACACAGGAAATGGAGCTACTCACTCAGAGCAACATTTCTCTAGAAAAGTGTGTATAGCTTGAAACCATGATGAGTTTTAAGTGTATCTTTGACAACCACACAACTGAAAAGGAGACACCCTGAAAACTACTTGGGCAATTCCTCCTCTTCCCGTTGTTCTGAAACTCTCCGTGCCTCTACTGCCTCCAGTCATTGCAAATCCAGGATCACTGGTCAGTTTCCATCTAGCTTGGTCTAATGCTGACGTTGACTCGTGATCATTCTCTCACAAACACAGCCCTGCAACAGATAAGTGCGCAGTAGATACAATGCGTGGTAGAGAATAGGCACATCACGGTTTTTTAAAAGGCAATATGTGGTCACAATGGTTGATACTAAAACATAAAGTGGTGAATGTTATGGTGGCGATATGTAGGCATAATGCATTCAGTTTTTTAAGTTGGTCTTTTATTTTCATGGTATAGTTGCTAAATCCATTGACTGTTATATTGACTTTATAGTAATTTTGCCCCACGAGTTTCATCACTCCACATATTTGATGCTTCTTCACCCTCCATTTTATCCTCACCTATGCCTGACTCTCTAATAGCCATCCAGGAATGGCTATAGCATAGCAGAGAGCCACTTTTGCATCTTCACCATCGATCCTTATCCTCGTCCATGCGTGGCCACTACTGGCTATCTAGGAATGGCTAAAAGAAAGCAGGGAGCAACCTTGTAACAACTGGGCTTTGTCATAAACTGAGAACATTATGTCCATCCCCCAACTCAGGTCTTGTTTATTTGTTTGGTTTTCATCTTTTGTTTGAGACCAGGCCTCCCTCTGTAGCTCTGGCTGGCCTGGAACCTACCGTGCAACCCTATCTGGCAATAGAGCGTTTGGCCTCAGCTCCCAAGTACTGTGCTTACTGGTATGAGCCACCTTGGTCCTAAGGTTCTATAAAGTATCTACAGACTATATGCACTGCTCAAGCCTTCCTGTGCTTCCTGCCAGAGCTCTCTAACCTCCAGTTGAACGAAGGTCAAGAGCTGAATGTCTACGTCCCACTACCTTTCTCTCAGCAGCCTTGAAATGTGACTTTTGTGCAGGTAATCAACATACCATGTGGCCACACCTTCCCCGTCCTCTCAGTACAAGGGTTTCCCATCTATCAAGCCCGCATGTGTATTCAGTAAGCCAGGTTTTCATTGTTATGGTCTTATTCTCTAAGGAAACTGGGGTTTGGCTCATTAATGCTGCTACTGAATTTATCTTAAATAAACATCTGTAAGGTTATTGTATCCTTCTGTCTTATTTAGGGTTTCTATTGCTGTGAAGGGATATCATAACCATGGCAACTCCTATAAAAGAAAACATTTAATTGGGGCTGGCTTACAGTTCAGAGGTTTTTGTCCATTGTCATCATGTTAGAAACATGTTAGCACCCAGGCAGACGTGATGCTGGAGAAGGAGCTGAACATTCTCCATCTTGATCCAAGGGCAGAAGAAGGAGACTGAGGGCCACAGTGGGCATAGATTGAACATATGAAACGGCAAAGCCCACCCCCACAGTGACACACCTCCTCCAACAATGCACACTTCCCTATGGGCCAAGCATTCAAACACATGAGTCAAACACCCCTCCTTCCTACCCCAATAATAGAGATCATGGCTAAACTTTACCATTTATAAAATTCTTCATTTCCTTCTGAATGAGAATTAAGCGTCCCTCCTTGCTAGAGGCCTCCGACTAGGGAAGGAGGATATAGGGAAAGAGGGAGGAAGGGTGGGACCGGGAGAAGATGAGGGAGGGGGCTACAATCAGGATATAAAGTGAATATAAAGTGAATAAATCATAAATATATATATAAAATAAAAAATATAAAATATTTAAAAATTCTTCAGTTCCCACCATTCTTTATTCTGAAAATAAATAAATGGTCTTGAGCCATTGATTATTCTGGATTTTAAGGACTTTGGCAGATTATCCTCCTGCCCCTCCTGTAACTATCTATTCTTTCAAAGAATTCAGACAAGATTTCTTTTCTCCATGAACTAATTATATTTTTTTCCTATCTGTAAGAGGGGCAGAAAAAAAAAAAAAAAAACACCATTGTCTCAAATAACTAGCAACAATGCCATCTGCATTACAAGCTATATAAAAAAGAATTCCTATGTTTATTTTTCTGATTAAAAAGAAACTGACCTTAAGCAGGTAGTGACTTATGAACCTAAGTTGGTAAGTTCAGAAGGAAGAATGCAACCCTGGTCCTTCTGTGTCTCAGTACAGAGGTGTCCACTGCAAACTCACTATCCACTTCCTCTGGCATTAGGAATGTACTGTCCCCAGCACACATGTGTCCCTAAGTACATGGCTGTTCCTTTCCCTCATGCTAAATCCATCACCTTCAGAATTCCTTCCAAATTAGGTAGACAATGGTATCTGAAGTGATGGCTTGACGAAGAAATTGTTGGAGAATATATTAGTGTGTATCTGTGTGGGGGGTGTTAATATGTTAATATTTTCTGAGAATCTTACTTCTTGGGAGATATTACCTATTTCTCAAGAGCTCTCCAGGCTTGGTATATTTAGGGTGACCCAACATGATTTGTACTTGTCAAAGACTGAAACACCAACTGTATGTCACTGAGGAAGAGGGTGTTGATAACAAGGGCCGATCGTAAAATCCTCTATAATTGCTAGACACCTTTCCTGATGCCTATAAAAGCTGCAGCATCCCCAGTTATATAATGTACCAACCTCCCCACCCCCACCAAAACCTGAACACAGCATAGCCCAGAAGAGTCTCAGACTCTTTGCTCATATAGGTTACAAAGTGCTTCCAAAAGAATGGGAAGGGCAGAGAGACAGACATTCCACTCAACCTTCTTCCCCTGCATGATTCACAGTGGACTCCTTGGACTCTCAGAGCACCTTTCAGACACCTTTGTTAACTTGAAGAGTTATGTTCACTCCTGCCTGGGTTCGTGCTTCATGCCTCATGCTTCTGGATCTTCCTGAGGTACCGTAGCTACGGACAGTGGCAGTCCCCAGGATGGGACAGACCGACGAGACAACTTTGTTGACAGCGGCACTACATGGGGTACATTGAATGGCCACCTAACCCCCACCCTCATCAGGGCTTCACAAGCTTTTTAGTCTTGAGCCCATTACACAGTAAAACCTTCTCCACTTGTACTAGGACACCGGCCATCCCAGAGTCAAAGAAACTGCAGAGTCCCCATAACCAAATTTAATATATGGATTGTTTATTCCTGAGTCCAGCACACTAGCAAGAAAGGCTACCTGGGAGCCAATGGGAAATTTGACTATCAATCAGGCAGACCAGATAAAGAATATTGATTGATATAATAATGTCTGCCAGTAGAAGAAAAATATGTTTTAAAGTTTTAACCAAATATTTAGGGGTCAAAATTGTATGAATTCAGGCATTCACCTTAAAATGCTTTAATAAAAAAACAAATTAATATACCACGATACTACTAAATAAAGTCTAAGTGGTGTATATGTGAGGTGTCATTATGCTGTTATCTTTGACTTATAGCTGCATGAACTTGTTCTTGGGAATTTTGACAGGAATGTGAACCTGTCTTTGTAAACATGACAGCGTTCAGACCTTGCTTACAGAGAGCTATGTTCATCTGTGAGCCAGTACTGATGAATATTGTCCTTCTTACATGTCCTTTCTGGGAAATACTTGCTTCTCTGAATATTTCTTTTGCATGGAGAGTTTAGATATTTAGAAAACTGAAGGCATTTTTAGCAAATACCAAAGTAAACACCTCATTCAATCCTATTGCAAGAGTATCTCCTGAGGATTCATCTGTGCTGAAGAGTTCAAATGACTGATTTCAATCCAGTTAGATACTAAGAAAATTCCAAAGAAGGGGGGAAGGAGGAGAGGGGAAGAAGGGGATGGAGAGGAGTTGAAAGGAGAAAGGAGGACAAAAAAAAAAAACCTCATGTCCACTGCACTGAAAGAATTTTGTGGACTTTCTTCATCTGATCTGACAAACATTTTGGATATCTACCATAAGCTAGGCAACTATTCTACACTCCATCTGACTCTAATCTCACTTGACTATAACAGCCTCCAGGTCAGGTCCGTTACTTCCTCTCCATTTGAAGATATGGACACAGAGTTAGAAACAGGATAGATCCTATAGACGTTGGGGTGACAGAGAGGTTTAGGGCTAGGTAGCCTTGCTCTCCACATGTGAATATTTTATCACAGCATGTGCTCTAGTCCAGTAACTAATTAAAACAGTCACTGAAGTTGTATCTTTTAAATAAGAGTGAAACATCAGCCAGGTGGTGGCACACTCCACTAATCCCAGTACTACAGAGACAGAGACAAGTGGATCTCTGTGAGTTTGAGGCTGGCCTGATCTATATAATGAGTTCCAGGACAATCAGGGCTGTGTAGAGAGACCTTGTCTAATAATAATAATAATAAAGAAAACAAAATAAAAGAGTAAAACATCAAATACTCCTTCTCCGTACCTTAAAATAAGCTTTTGAACATGCACAAATTATGAAAGGCATGATGCTAATGGCCCATCTGAGTCAAGAATGGATAATTCTGGAAGAATGCCTCTTCCCCAAGTGTGTTCCTCATCCATGGGCATATCCTTATCCCAAATGTTGAGGTTACATGTGTCAACTGCCATGTTCAGCTTGTTCTAATTGGAAATTTCCCAAGAATAGTGAGATGGAATCCTGCTGATAATGGACTTCATTCCAAGAAGTTTCTAAACAAACTTCCAAAGAAGAGCAGGAGAAGCTAAGAGAGTTGAACACACTCTCAGAGCAAAGCTGCCAGGAGTGAGGAAATGTAATGAGGAGCAAAGATGCTGTTTATGCTTGGTTTGTGGCAGTGACATTGCCCCAAATCATTGTCCCAACAAAGTCCACTGTTAGGGACCGAATAGTCTCATGCATGTTCTGAGGTTGCAGTGACTAAGAATTTGTTTAAGCATACCAAGTTCCTGAGGGTCTCTATCATTAGCATTAACTCAGGCATGCAGCCCGCAGTGACAGCACTACGTTGACGATGACAATTGAATGCTGTGAGCCCATAACATATGACTTCTGATTCTACAGCTCAAATTCAAGTTTTCTTAGCCCTGATTGTCTTCAGTACAATGCCATGCCAACTTGAAGGTGTGAGGGGCTTCTTGAAACTCAATACCCCAAGTCGGTGTGAAGATGAAAGAACAAGAAAGAGATCAAAATTGTTCCAATCAGGAGAAACAGCACAATGTGGAGCTGATGTAGAGCTGGCGGGGGGGGGGGGGGAGCCTTCATTGTTTTGTAGCTCAGGCTAATTCCCTCTCAAAATCACAAGACAAAAGTTACCTCAGAAATGGTGGGAACAGAACCTGCCACACATAAGGCAAGAAGGACATTTCCTGTAGAAGTCCAGCTCTTCTCAACCCCAAATGACTTCATTATCACAGGGAAATGCACAGTTCTGTTTTATTCCTACATGCTGCAAAATTAGCTTCATCTGAAGAGTAACTCCCTCTGTTTTTACCTCACACTGTTAGAAAGGAGTCCTTTCTCCTGCTTTCTATTGCTGTGATAAAACATGACCAAAAGTACCTTGGCAGGGGAAGGGAGTATTTGGTTCACAGCCCATCATGAAGGAAAAGACAGGAAAATGGGCATCAGGGCAGGAATTCAAGGCAGGAAAGTGGCAAATGAAGCCAAAGCCATGAAGAAATGTTTCCTACTAGCATATTCTCCTAGATCGCTCAGTCTTTGCTTTCTTATACAACCCAGGGCCACCTGACTGGTAGTGGCACTGCTCATCTCGGGTGGAGCCTTCCACACTAATTATTAATAAAAAAAAGTGTCCCACAGACTTGCCTACAGATGCCATTTAACAGAGACATTTTCCTAGTTGAGGTTCCCTCTTTCCAAATGACTCAAGCTCGTATCAAATCGACAAACAAGGAAAAACAACCAGGACAACTGGAGACAGTCTTGTTATGTGACTAGATGTGGAATGATTGATGTCCAGAACCTCTTCACAAGGCTGCTGAGCTCTGAGATGGGCCATCAGTCAGGACCAAATAGGCTTACCCACCCGCAGTTTGACTGACACAGGAAGATGGGAGCCGAAGCCCCAGTTATGGCAGACCCTCAACCCAACAAGGTTGTCTTCCACTAAGGCTTTGTAAATGAAAGAGAACTTCAGAGCACCTGGCTGTCACAGGCATAAATGCTGTGAGCTAGACACCTGCTCTACACAGGTGAATGCTATTGAGTCAGGCCAGGGTAAAAGCTCGTTGGTATAACACCTGAGGAGACACGTGTTATTTTGCATTAGCTTTGATGGAGGTAACAGGGAACCTGTATGCCTGTGAGGGTGGTGCTGAGGGCCACTAATGGAGTACCTGTATGTCTATCAGAATGCCACTGAGCACAACCATGTGGGAGAAAGATCTGTGTCAATGTCTCATGCTTCTAAGGTGCTTCAGGAAGGCTGATCCTGGGCGCAGGCTATGTGAGCTTAGAGATCTGGGTGTTCACATGTACATTCAAGCTTATGGCTACACTGTCTGCAACAGCCAAGGGAGGGAAGCAGCCTAGATGTCATCATCAGATGACTAGAAAAAGCACACATGCCTCAACTAGCCAATGTTCCCAGTCTAAGAACCCGAGGCGTGTTCAGCCCTATGTGAGATATCTATTTCACGCCCTGTTGGGGGTTGGTCTAGCATGCTGTGTATTCGATACTGAATTCTGTGCCCCGAGATCTGGTTGCAGTCCTAACATGGGCATTGTCATGATTATTAATTGTTCCCCAGTTATCTCTGATTGGTTAATAAAGAAGCTGGACAGCCAATGGCAGAGAGGACAGGAAGGCTGGACTTCCGACTGGTGAGGAGGTCTCAGGTTGGGACCACCATGGTGGAGAGGAAGAGAGGAAGGAAGAAGAGAAAGAGAAAGAATGAAGATGTGAAGAGTTGGCCATGAGGACTGACCCGACGGAGCAGAAGCAGCCCAGGAGGGACTAAGATGACAAGTACATGCCCACAATAAAGTAGTATCTTCTGGACATAAGAGGGCTTTTGGCAAACATGAACTCACAGCGGCTGTGACTGCATGCATAAGACCTTCACAAGATCAAGCATACGGAATCCCAGAATGGAGGATGGGGGATAGGGTGAAATCCCACCCCTTGATGAGAAGCTGTTAGCATATGATTGCTACTAGGAGTAGGGGAGTCATTTTTCTTTAATGATGTGTCACCTGGAAGCCACACCCCAGGGTACCCTCTACAACCAGAAATGGTGGGTGGACAGGGATGTGGTGGGGAATGTGGGAGAAGTTGAGGGGGGGTGAATATGATCAAAATATACTGTATGAAATTCTCAAAGAATGAAAACATTATTTCCAGAGGAAGAGAAACCTTTGTGTTCCACTCAGCTCTGAATCACTCAAGCGTCTTTAACTTGAATGGACAAATTGAGACTTCCATGCTTGACTCTCCAGCTCCCTGCTGTAGAGTGACAGGTAGCCCTCGTGAAATATTTCCTCTCTCTGAGGTACCTGGAACTGCAGGAGGCACCTGGAGCCCAAAGCCCCAGAGCTGAATCTCCTGTTTTTCCTGTCTTAATCCTGGAACCTTAGCAGGCAGCAGGCTAGTTAAGGGACCAGCATTTCTGAGATTACAGATTGCAAATGGCAACACCTCTTTCACAGCATTGCTAAGAAAATGAAACGAAATCATGTCGATTCTTTAAAATTTTAAAACACCATTCAAATGAGACCTATCTCCCCACCCAGCAAATTCAAGCACTACCCAGGCAAGAATAACCACCCACATCCTTCCTTGGGTTTGCCTTTTGTCAGATTTTTAAGGCATTTGCACAGGAAAAATGGAGTGAACATTGCATTAATCATCTAGTGAAATCAGATCATGAAAAGGCTTGGCTGTATGTCCTAGGCGTAGAAGACTGGGGAGTCTGTGTCAATGTGCCTCAATCTAATATCTCACTTGTCACTCATGGTAAATGCAGTTCCAGAGACTGACACTCAGACGCTCTGTGGTTGAAAATTTCTCATAACGAAGATGAGAATGTGGCTTCACTAGTCACCTCCCTGCCCCTAGAAGTTTCCATCATTTCATTAAAAAAAGAAAAACCTACCACATGCTGCTCGACAAGGTGACTGGCTCCTGAACAGTCAAGACGCTATTTTCAAACACATTCTTTCCCTGCTTTTCTGTCCCCATGGGGTCCTGCTCTAATCCTGGCCTTCTGCAACCCCAGGCTGTGGCTTCAATCTTACAGAGCAGATTTTTCAAAAAAAGTCTCCTTGCTGAACTCTCAGCTCTGCCCTCCAGAGCCGCAGGCCTTCTTGTCTGGGTTGGGGGTGAGGGAGTGTGGGGGTAAGGGACTCCAATGTTGAATTTACTTCTCACATCCTAGACAACTCACTCTGTCCCCACCCCACCCCCATCCCTCCAGGGCCCACTCCTCCCCACTCCCCTACTTCATTCCAGAGTCCTGAAGCAATGACAGAAATAAATTAGCTAGAGGTTCAGGTCACACCTTGAGCAGTAAGCATTCTGTGGGAAATCAATAGAGAAGACAGGATTCTCCAACTGCTGAAGCAGAAGGGACCATACGTTGAGGGCTGCATGCAAACCAAACAAAGGAGCCTGTGAAATGCCTTCCTGAGTGGGGAGCGTACAGAAACCCATTCATTCCAGCACCTGCTCTCCTGATAGCCATCCTCACACCTGGCCTCATCTCCCCAGGAAGCTGACATGATGTCATTTAGCACTGGTGAAAAATGAACATTTCAGTTCAGATGGTGAGTGCTGTTGCTGGATTCCCCAGGAAACCACCTAGGGAGGCTGAGTATAGGGGACATAGATTTGTATTTGTCCCAGGAAAACCTTCCTCTGCTGCTGCTAATAGCGAGATCCAGGGAGTTATTACCCAGAGGGTTTAGGGAATGGGGTATCTAAAGCCACTGACCGTGGTGTGCTAAAATGCACAGGTTTATACCCCACCACCAAGAAGCAAGAAAGAAAAGGATGCCTGTATGAAAATGCGTGTAAGGCCTGCACAAAGGTGGAAGAAGAGAACTGACTCCCCAGGTTCATCTCACCTCTACACCTACATATACACACAGGAACACACATCACATGCAAACAGTCACCATCATCATCAACAACAACATCATCAAGAGCTTAAAAATAAACAAAATGGCTACTCTAGAGTCAGTTGTACAGATGAGATAAATAAACATGAATGGACACCACAATTAGAGCATTTGATAGAGGCTCATGACCTTCCCTTCTTTCCTCCAGATGATAATCTTATTCCCAAGGGTAACTTCGGTTCCACTACTCTTCCCAGACTTTTACAAAGGCTGACCCTGATGGAAACTGAGCCAACTACCAAAGGCAGTGTCTCAAAACACGGTCAAAGCAGGGCTACTGATGCCCCGCAACTTCTGTCAGCTGCCAGAGCCACCAAGTTCAAATCTTGTCCTAGGCTTGTTGTGCAATCACAAGGCTGAAATAAAACCTCACTTCTAAGTTCCTCATACATGGAAATTCTGAAATTCCCTTTGCCATGTATCAAGAGCTGGATCCATAAACTCCCCAAAACCTGCATCTATTGACTGGTTTTACCTAGACTTGTCTTTTGATTTTGATTTTGATTTTTAGATTTATTTCATTCACGCGCATCAGCATTTTGACCGCATGTATATCTGCACACTGCCTGCGTGCCAGCTGTCCGAGGAAGTCAGGAAAAGGGCATCAGATGTCCTGTAAGTAGAGTTACAGATGGTTGTGTGTAGCCAGTCTTTGCTACTATATGGGAACTTCTTTCTCCCAGCCTCCCAACCCCCTAACAATATATAAGAGAGAAAAAAGGATAGAGAGGGAAAGAAAAAAATCCCTAAATAAATTCAGGGGTTGGAAAAGCGGCTGAATTATTGTTAGGCTGCTTTCTGCCAGTTACGAGCATTGAGTTCCTGGTGGCAAGTTTGATTTTCACCATCAGGGTATCTAATGTCTCCTTGTTGTTTCTTCTTTGCGCATGACTACTTAACAAACCACCAGCAGCACCCAACAACCACACCACCTTTCAAGGCACTGGCATTTATATACCCTCTGAAAAGTTCCCAGAACTCTAAACATCACACAGTCATAAACACGATCTGCAGCTAGCAAAACCACGCCTCTGCTGGAACATGAGAGAAATCACAGTCACCTGCTACAAAGCAGCCCCGTATCCCCACACCCGAATTAAAAATGAAAACATATTCCCATAATATTTCTGTGGTTTTTCTGGTTGGTTGGTTAGTTGTGGTTTTTTGTTTTTGTTTTGTGGGGGGTTTTGTTGTTGTTGTTGTTTTGGTTTTTTGATACAGGATTTCTCTGTATAACGGACCCCTGGTTGTCCTGGAACTCAATTTGTAGACCAGGCTGCCCTCAAACTCACAGAGATCCACCTGCCTCTGCCTCCTGAGTGCTGGTATTAAAGGTGTGCACCACCATTGCCCAGCTTTTTCTGTGTTTTTTGTTTTTGTTGTTGTTGTTGTTGTTGTGTGTGTGTGTGTGTGTGTGTGTGTGTTTTTAAGAAACCAAAATTCCAGAATTTTTACTATAGTTGTGGCTTCTGGGACTCAAATCCGAGTCCTCCCTAAGAGTAACATGTGCTCTTAATTGCTAACTATCTCTCCAGTGCCTCACTGGCTGATTTTCCTGTTAGGAAATGGCTGTTAAGGTTACAGGGCGGGTTCACAAATCACACCACGAGACCGGTTCCATGTGGGAGGTTTATTAGGGGAAGGGAGCAATCCACATCTCCCCCGCCCTCTCCTAACACTCGTCAGATCCTGTCCTATCTACACCAGCTCTTTCATCCTAACAGTCAAGCTTTGTCTAACTTCGTTAGAGCCCACCTACAGCCTACCTCTGAGGACTTGACCATTACTGCTTCTTATAAGATCTGCCAGACCTCAGATCCTAACTCAGGATATCGTAGCCTCCCTTTCTTTCTTTAATATAATTATATTTTTATAATCTCAATTTAAAAATTTTTTCATTGTGAGTAATGATTTGTGACATGACATTTTTTTCTGATCAATCATCTTTAAGTGCACTGTTAGAGGCATTAAGAACATCATACTCTCAGGTCACTATCTGTCACCAACATCCTCCTCCAGAATGTCTTCATATTCCCAAACCAAACCTCTATGTATGAATCATAGTTCTCAGATGCCCTTGGCCCTGGAACTAGCATTTTATGTACCCTTTCTATGAATTTGGTTTCTTTCCATACTTCATATGAGTGGGATCGTGGGCATTGATCTTTTTCTGACAGGTTACTTTACTTTCCATAATAACCTCATTATTGATCCACAATGTAGTATATGTCACCATTTCCTTCATTTTTAAGACTGAATACTATTCTAGTGCATGAATATGCCACAGTTTCCTTAGCCAGTCATTCACTGATGAGCCCTTGGCTTACTTCTACTTTTGAGCAGTTGTAATAATGCCACTTGGAGCACAGACACAAAAAGATCTTTGCAAGACCTTGATTTTTATTCTTTAGAAATACGCCAAGAAGTAAAATTGCTGGATCATGTGGTAATTCTTCCTTTAACTTTACCTTTTGAGGATCTGCCGCATTGTTTCTAGCTGGGGATGAACGGGTTATTTTACTTATACTTCTCTATCACTTTTCAGCATCAAAAGCAGTCAGGGCAGGAACTCAAACAGGATAGGAACATGGAGGCAGGAGCTGATGGAGAAACCATAAAGGAGTACTGCTTATTGGTTTGCTCCACGTTGCTTGTTCAGCCTTCTTCTTCCTCTTCTTCTTCTTCGTCTTCTTCTTCTTCTTCTTCTTGTTCTTCTTCTTGTTCTTCTTCTTGTTCTTCTCCTCCTCCTCCTCCTCCTCCTCCTCCTCCTCCTCCTCCTCCTCCTCTTCCTCCTCCTTCTTTGTTTTTTCAAGACAGGGTCTCTCTGTGAAGCCTTGGCTGTCCTGAACTCACGTTGTAGACCAGGCTAGGCTTGAACCCACAGAGATCTGCCTGCCTCTGCCTCCCCAAGTGCTAGGATTATAATCCTGCACCACCAGACCTGTCTCAGCTTGTTTCTTACAGAGCCCAAGACCACTAGCCAAAGGATGGCCCCAACAACAATGGTCTGGCTCCTCCCCTGTTGGAGGACCCTGCTATTGAAGTCACAGTCCACCATGTCCTGGGCTTCTTTTTTTCTGCCTGACCATATCTGGAGAGAAGAAAAAAAAAAAAAAAACTGCCCTTGCTTGGAGGATAACCCTGCACAGATAAGTGACTTAGCATAGGAGTCCCACTCTTTCCCCTAACCCATATGATAATTAGGTAGTATGTTCTGACCAATCAGCCCTTCCTGCCCATATGATAATTAGGTGCTGTGTTATGGCCAATCAGTCTTTCCTGCTGGTATCCCTAAGAACCTTTATATACCTCACCCCTAAAACAATAAAATGAGCTGCCTCTCTGAAGCTGACTCTTGGAAGTCTTGTCCGTCACATTCACAGCCATCCAAACTCCATTCCTCATTTCTGCTCCCTTTGTCCTCATGGGCCAGTGACCTCCCAGGAAAAGGGAGGATCACACTCCTCCACAATCACTAATTAAGAAAATTCTCTGCTGGATTTTCTGTCTACAACTCACTCTAATGGATGCGTCTTCTCAGCTGAGGTTCCCTTATCTATTTGACCATACCTGTGTCAAGGTGACATAAAAACTAACTTCCCGAGTACAGTCTCACTTTGAAAGCCCTCAGTAAAGCTTCTCAAAACCCCAACCCCACTCCCTCCTTCCTGTCCTGTTCCCCCTCAGTGTCCCTTCTTTTCCTGCACAAATGTGTATAATGGCTGTGGGAAGCCTCTGAAAGAGAACTCTTCATTAAAAGGTAAAGGAGTTAAGAATTGGAAGTAGACATTTAGAACTTTCATTTCCAGATGTGGTCAGGGAAGTCTACTCAGACCTGTCCTGTCTTCATTCATGTAGCTACTTAGTCCAAGTACGTCTATGTTCCATTGGTTCACCAGGAGCATGTGTGATCTGAACGGAGTGGCTCTTTCCTGAGACAGCATCATTACAGTGTACAGAAAATACTCCATTCGGAACAAGCAATTTGCTTTGAAGGGGACCCTCAACCTTTCCCACTCCAGGAGGATCTTTCCATTGCAATGCCACACTCGCTAAAGCCCAGGAGCTCTGGAGTGCACATGTGATGTTGACCTCAAGAGCCCAGTCAACACTGCCCAGGGATGCCCAAGAGAAACATGGTCCTGGCACTGCTGCAAAATGCTTGTTTTTCAGTCCCCATCAGATCTATGAACCTGTCCTAAGCGTGGACCAGCCATCCTTACCTTAACATCCAAGAAGCCCTCTCAATAGCATCTGAATAGAACCAAAGATAACTAGATTTGACTCAGCAGTACTGCTTATCAAAGACACATCTGCCCAGGCATCCTCCCCCATACTTTCCCTGGAGTGAGCAATGGGCTAAGGCTTACTCTAGCCGGCCCATTTTATCATTTAGCACAGTTTGCATTATCAATCAATTTTCCTCAGGTGCTAGCCATGCACTGATGGAGACACACCACAGCCACCCTGGGATGAACAATAAGAATAACTGGTACTTATTTTATCGCAACCAAAAGTAACAACACAAACCACCCAAGAGCTTATGGGTTGTTCCAAGTTACACATTCATCACAGCCCCCTCTGAGTGTCCTCATTTATATCTGAGGACAGACAGATGCCAGGAACCAAAGCAATTCCCGGGAGCTTGGGCAGAGCAGCATGCATCACACGTCTTGGGGGTTCAATGGAGAGAATTCAAATCCCATTCCCCAACATCCAAGTAGAACCATGAATGAAGTACACGCTGCTTCTTTAGCACTAGTTTTTTCCTTTGCAAATGAACTGGCATGCTCCCAAAATTCTGGCTCTGCTGTGGTTCTAACAAAGATCTTCTCCATGACCATCAGCCTGAGTTTCAGCGCAATCTCTGTCTACCTGGGGCAGAAAGTCATCACTACTGCATCCTTTGTCAGTGTCAACCCTGGCCCAGCCTAGCGTAATTTCGTGTTTTTATTTTCTCAACCTGTTACTGGATACTTATCTATTTCAACGGATGATGTTGAAGAAAAGGAAAAAGGAGTTACCTATAAAGGCCCAAAAAACTTCTCAGGTTTAAAATAATGTGACACCAGGAGGTTCAGTCTAAAAAAAGGGTTGCATAAAATGGGGAAACTGAGTCCACAGTGCAGATGTAGACACAAATTATATTGATGCTGAGCACGTGAGACTTGGACCTAAAGGATCTAACCTTACATTAGCTTAGAAACTGGTGCAAAACTCCTATTTCCTATAAAATATACCACATCTGCCTTCCCTGTGTATGGCGATGTGGGTTGGATTCATAATCCATACTCAGACTTCTGTGAGCAAGGAAATCCAGAAAGTCAGTGACACACAATTTCTAAATGTAATCTCAGAATGAGGCTTCTCTTCCCCATTTACTCTTGTCACATTCTAAATTTCACCCAGGTATGAATACCAGGAGGCCCGTCTCTGCTCCATTGCACAGCCTTTGGTTACCTTTGTACCTCCAAGGACTGAGGTACTAGTCTTCAAAACATCGGCTATAAAGGAGGAAGACAGCTGAAGGAGTGTTGTGAAATAATGGGAAAAGAGGCAGAAGAAAGCTCCAAAATGAGGACCACGTGTCAGTACAATAAGAAAGGTCCCTGACCCCAAACCAACGCCCTCAGTCTTGCAAAGCTTTCCAAGGTCTCAGAATCCAGGCTGAGGGGGAACACAGACACAGTGCACAATCACATATGCTCTTTCGCACTTACACATCCACTCGCATAAAATCACACTCACGTACTCACATGTGTTCTCTAACAGCCAAACACACATGTACACATTCCCGCCTTCACATACAAGCACACATGTACACACATTCATGCACATGAACACACCCATGTTCACACTCACCTTCAGGAAGACCTGTGTTTTCCCATACCAGAAAGGATCTGTGCCTTCAATCAAACCACTGAACAATGGTGCTGCATGGTAGAGAAAAAGGACAAAACAAAGGGACCTGAATGACCTTAGCTGTCTCTTTGGAGACTGGTCTGTATCAAATAAAGCCCATCCACACATGGGAAGGAACCTTAACCTTTTGAAACAGAAATGAAGGTGCAGCACATCGCTCCAGGACTAAATCCAAGATCCTGGAGCACGGGACCCCTGCACAAGCCCCAGCTGGGGCGGGTCCCGCCTCTCCTTCCTGATCTCCCCTGAGGTCCTTTGACTCATTGCTCGCTGTGTTTGCTGCCCCTTAAGAGCAGATAGACATAAGTTAAAAGAGCAAGGTCATCTCTCAGGCCAAGTATCCTTTCACACCATGCCCCCCCCCCCCGTCCTTCCCGGGTGTGGAGGGGGATGAGGAGCTAGAGCCGCTGTATCTGACCCTTCATTTATGTGCCCTGCACAGTTGGCAGGTCTGATTTACATACTGATCGCCTGTGATGCTCTGTATGCCAGCAAATATATAATTCCTGGCCCCTTTGTGTCGAAAAGAAAAAAAATTCCTTTTCTCTTAAGATTTATTCATAATATAACAAAACAGCCTAAGACGCAGTCTCTTAAGACCCCGTACTTTCCTAAGCCCCTCCCTCAGATGTTTTTAAAGGGACTATCTTTGTACACTTGCATATTGAGTGTGACATCATCATCACTTGATGTTCTAGAACAAGGCTTTGAAGTTGGATCCACTTTCTCCAAAAAGAAAAAAAAAAATTAATGTTACAAACCTCAGTAGGTCAATGAATTCACAGCACATTTTTTTTTCTTGTCTTGCTTCTAGTCACCATGAGGGTCTTGATTTAAATTGTTCATTACAAACTTGTTTTCTGCCTTCTACTTGAAATTTTTCTCCAAAACTACACTTTATCACTACACAGATTCTTAAAATGATACAGACCTTTCTTAGAAGTAGAGAGTTGAATATTTTGGGGGGAAAAAAGATTGCACATTAAACATGAAAAGTGGTCTCTCTCTTTCTTCCTCTCTCTCTCCCTCTCCTAGTGGGCTCACAATGCACCCTCAAAACCTACCAAAAGTTCCAGAAACAATGACAAAAATAAATTCACTCTCTTTTCTCTTTGGAAGCACAAACTTCACCAAACCCACCCATGCCAAGGATTAATACCATACAGGCCACATACACATTTGACTATTAGGACTACATCAGTTCACCACAATATTTGTTTGAAAAACATAATTTGCAGAAGAGAAGAGAAGAGAGAGAGAGAGAGAGAGAGAGAGAAAGAAAGAAAGAAAGAAACTCCTGTACTAAAAGAGGTTCTTTCAAATGCAAATTAATCCAAAGACATATCTTTCCCTGTGTTTGGAAAAATTACTCTAACATAAGAAAACCATAGTTTGTATGTGGAAAAAATACTGGTATATGTACAGCCACCAGTTGAAAAGATAATTACACTGCTGTCAGTTCCCTGGACCGCTCAGAAAAGATGACTCCTGAGTCGGGAAGCCTTGGAAGGGCTTGGTTAGCTTCTACTGACCTAAGAAGTCTTCTGTTTCCAGGTAGCCAACATTCTTTTCTTCTCCACTGAGATGCTGGTGTGGACATCAGAGGGCACTGTATTACTGAACTGATCAGAAAACAACCTTGTTACTGATCTTCTGATGGGGAGAGAGAAAAAGACAGGAGGGGGAGGAGGAAAATAAGGAAGGGAAGAAGGAAAGCAGAAAGGAAAAAGGGATGGAGGAGAGAGAGAGAGGGGAGAAAGAAAGAAATCCAAGCACAGTGTAAGAGAGCACTCTCCCTGGTAGGGAAAAAGTCAAGGCAGCCCTGCTGGACTGAGTTCAAGCATAGCTGACAGACTGGAGAATTTACACTGAGCATGCTTGTCTGCGCAGCCTGTATGAGACACTCTTAATGAATATTACTTCCTTCCCACTGGCTAGCCCTGGAAGTCCACACCCACCCTTCTTTCAAAAGTCAGGAATTTAGCCTCAGCCTAAGCCGAGAAAACAGGCTTCCAGGGAGACAAGGCCTCCCTGATCCATAAACCTTCAGGTTATGACCTGTGGGTCAGCCCGACAAATAGAACATGGGGTGAGTTTTCTCTGCCCTTGATTATGTTCCCGGCTTTGTGCCTGCCTGTCCGAAATGGCAGCTACCCCAGAGAGAGGAAAAACAGAAGGCTTTTTCTCTAAAGACAAATGCTGTCCCAAACTCCAGCATAAAGGCCTTTCTCCAGACAGCTTTGGGACCCAGGTCTAAAGAAAAGTTTTCTTGTGACTTAAAATTCACTGTAATTATTTAACTCCTGGCTAAAATGAACTAAAATGTTTATTGTTTTTGATCATTTACCTACCATCTCTCTCTAAAATGCTGTATACCTAAGTGTAATCTAAAAGTACCCTTAAAATCCATTTGAGCCTAACGCATCTCCTATACACATTGTGGACACACAGCTCACACTACATGGCAGGTTTTCTGCTTGTTACTGCCACTGTTGTTTTCCATACAGTGTTTTCGTCTTCCCTACGATGGAAATTCTAAAAATTTAAAAATGGACTACTTTTCTGACAGTCTGGGAAGGTAAAATTCTTACCCTAGCGGAAGAGAGGAAGGAAAGAGGAGAAGTAGGGAGAGCAGCATCAGGCTGCAAGGACACTTTCTATTGTAAGGAATAATATTAAAATTTGTTATATTATCCATCTGATAGTTTCAGATTCCCATTTATAAGTGCCAAATGACAAAAGTTAAATATCATTAAATACTCATTTAAATTTGAAAAACAATGATGTCAGAGTTTAAAAGGGGAAAAAAAATAAGCTTACAAAGAAACACTACTCTCTCTGGCTGCTGACGCAAAGCTTGCCTGGTCAGCATTGATTCATGATTTCCAAAACATGTCTCTCAAACCCTAACAAGAAAACCAGCTTCTCCAAGTGCCTGTAGTATGTGAAACAGCCATGCTGTGCTTCTGGAACGTTCCTGTTGTCTGAGGCTCTTGTTATATAAACATCTCCTTGCCTGATATTGAACAAATTCAGTCACTCACACATGCCTGCCTTTCTGTAGTTCTGAATGTTTGGGAGTGTCCAAGAAAGGGGCTTGTTTTGTTTGTTTTCATCTTTGACGAAGAGAAAAATAAAGTGGAAACCTCCCGCTGCAGGGTGTTTATATGTACTATGAGAAGAACAAACAGAGTACTCACCTCTTAGATAAAGCCTAAGAGAGATGGAGTTTGGAATGGCTGGACCATTCTTGTGGCAAGACATCTTAGAGATCAGAGACGCCCCATAGCACAGCAGAGACCCTCAGCCCAGGGTGTCCTGGCCTGAAATGTCTGTACCTCCCTCCACCAGGGTTCATGTGTGTCTGTCTTCTTCCACAAGCATAAGACTGTTCTCAGCACAGAACAGAAACATAGAACAATACAATACATGCAATGCTGAGTGAGGCTGGCCATGCTTCTTACAGTCAAAAACAGCAGAGACATGCTGGGAAATAAGTCAGGAGGAAAATCTGTAGCACGGCTGGGCCAGAGAGCCTCTGTATTTTAAATGGTAAATAGTGAGATGTCATGGGTGGCCTTTGTAAAGAATCAATGCATCTGGAGCCATCCTTTGCCAAGATTTAAATGTCAGCCAAGGACAGTTGCTTCCCTTATCTGTGAAGAGTATAGCTCAAGAATCCCAGAAATCACAGGTAACATCAAACCACATGGCTGTAAAGTACATCCACCATAAAGTACCATTTGTACCATGAGCACAGTAAGAGATCGACAATAACCACTAAAAGAGTGATCACTAACAGCATAATGACTAAGTCGGGCATGGTGGCATAGGCTACCATAGGCTATCAGAGCTACCCGAGCCTAAAGAACAAGGATCACGAATTCAAAAAGAACAACTCCAAGAGTGAGTTCAACATTAATGAGACTCTGTTCCAAACTTTCAAAAGATAAAATAAAAGAGGTCAGGGGATAGAGTTCAGCGGTAGAGCAGACACGTAGCATACATAGGCCTTATGTTTAAACTTTAGTCCAGAAAGGGGGTAGGGGCATCATGTTAAAATAAAGACAATCTGAACACCAGTACCAAAATATCTGGTAATCTGGATGGCCGCTGAGTAACTACCAACAGGGTAGTACATACAAAATGGATAAGCTAAAAAGGGAAGATTCATGGTCGAGACAGAACAGAGTAGGATTGAGTGCAGTTTTATGACACTACTTAAACTAACATGCAATTTAAAAATCTGTAAGTTATCCACATACAGAATTTTTATTTAATTGTTTCAGACACCAGTTGACTGCTTTTTGGAATCAAAGTTTAAATAAGAAAGAAGAGCTCTGTAGTGCTTTGTAGGTTACATCGGATATGAGTACCAAGAGCAGCAGCTGAGATGGGGAGTGAGGCTGGGAAGGGGGCATGGGAAGGTGCCTGATCTTGAGATGGTGTGGCTGGCAGAGGGAGATGCTAGCCTGAGCCATTGTTGGGGTAGCATGGCAAGCTTTGACGACTAACCGCATATGCAAATGGGCAAGAATCCCAATGAGCAGAGAACCCCAAGATGTATTAGCTTCCAGAATGATGGTGCCTTGAACAGAAATTGGAAAATCCAGGAAAAGGAAATTGAATGTGTTAACGGGTAAACTTGGGGATTTAGACATGTCCGGATGTCCGGAGCTTCAGACATCCCATGAATTCTCATGAATTCTCCATGGAACATGATATGTTTTCTGCCGGCTCAGGCTCTCATTCCCACTACCCTTTAAATCAACAGAACTGACAAGTTCTTGATCTTACTGCCCTTTCCTTATCTTCACCCCAACCTCACCCCTTTACCCTCAGGCAACTTAAAGGCGTAAAGAACCATCAGGATTATGTGCATTCACAGTTCCTCTGGTCCTCTCACTGCATGGTACCAGGTACAGTAAATATCACTCTACAGTAAATCGCACTCTACAGAGGCTCCTTCAGGGCAGTGCCAGCACTTGCCTGGTTCACATTCACATCCCCCCCACAAACACACACACAGAATTCCTTCCCTGCCCACTCTCTCATCAGCCCCTAGGAGCCACCTTGCCTAGGATCCCTGGAGACATTCTGCATCCAGTGTCCAGTGACCATACATGGTGGCATTCACAAAAGCCCCCCACCCTGGGGCTATCCTTAAGGTTTCTGCCAACTGTCCTGCAGCAACCTCCTAGCTCTAGCACTGTGACTCTGCCAATCCTCCCCTTTTACTTTTTTTTTTTTAAGCATCTCTCCCAAAACAGTCCCTCCTAAAACTTCCTGCATGTTTATCTCTACCGGAGTCCATTTACAGAAAATTTTTGCCCCAAACAGTGGTGCTTCTGACCCTTGGAAAAGCAATTGTCCAACAAGACTACCCACACTTAGCCAGTGAAAAATCAGGATCTGCTCAGGAATGGTGAGTGGTAATGAAAAGCTCCTGACACACTTGGTGTCCTAATATTATCATTATCATGTCTTCCAGTGGTCAACAGGGCAAGATCCTACAAGAATAAAATGTGCTGGCATGACGCTTGAAGTATATGGCTATGACGCTGCATAGGAACAGGTGGGGACCGTTAGTGTATTGGGGGAATGAAATAAAAGACAACTGGGCGTGGTGGTGCACGCCAATAATCCCAGCACTCAGGAGGCAGAGGAAGGCAAATCTCTGTGAAATTGAGGTCAGCCTGGTCTACAAAGCAAGTACAGGACAGTCAAGGCTACACAGAGAAACTGTTTCTCAAAAACAAACACAAAAGGAAGGAAGGAAGGAAGGAAGGAAGGAAGGAAGGAAGGAAGGAAGGAAGGAAGGAAGGAAGGAAGGAAGGAAGGAAGGGGAAGGAAAAAAGAAAGGGAAGAAAGAAAGAAAGGGAAGGAAGGAAGGAAAGAAAGGTAAGATAAGATATTAATCACTAGCTAAAGGTCAAATACAAAAACCGGTAGAAACCTTCAGCTAATTTAAACAGGATTGTTTCTCGTACTGCTAAAGGATATCAAACCTGAACTTTAAGCAAACACCGAATTACAGGAGCAGCAGAAGGTTGCTGTGCTGAGGTCAGGACCACACTTGGGAAAGAATGAAGCCCCAAGAACCAGAATGGGAACAGCTGAAATGATGTGCTTGAGTACCTAGAATTCCCAGTTTTTCTTGGACCCTTTGGGCCTGCAGGACGGCCTACTCCTCCTTGTTCTGAGCTGGGAGCCTCATAAAAAAATTTAAGGCAATTGAGAAGGCCCGGGCTTTGCAAGAAATTATTCTGTGCCTACTGAATGACCCCTGGACATGGTGAAAGTGTTTTTAAGCACATCTTTTTTATTAAACTCGGACGGAGAAAAGATGATGGGAAGCCAGCAAGGGAGTGAGTGGATTAATGCACTGACTGAAAGGAATTGAGAGTGACTAATCAGAGGTCGGAAGACTGCAACCCCAACAGAAGGTCAAAACCAGTTGACTAGTCTCTGAAACGATCCAGAACCTATTGAGTAAAGGAGAGGATGTGTTCCCAAGAGCATAGTTTATGTAATGAAGTAAATATTTATGAAAATAATAGATCTAATCTTTTCAGAAAGGGAAAAAAATGAAAAAAATTAAAGTCATTAGACATAACATCCAAAGGCTTGCTAGACAAACCAGAAGCAAAGTTTCAAGGGGCTCCCTTGAAAGAAAAAGGATTTAGAACCAGGTAATTCATGAAGACTTATCCCATGTCCAAATGACATTAGCTTCATTTGACTAACAGCACATCCGCTGATTGTCTCTTATGCTCCTATGTGCAGTGGAAACAGACTGTCACTGGGAGTTAACAAGATCCACACATTGGTTCCTGGGGCTGTGAAATAAGAGCAACCTAGAGAAAGATCCAGAGGAATTCTTTAAGTCATATCCTCTGGCCAAGATAGTAAATCAAAACAATCCTTTATCCCTGGGATAAATGGCAGAGATATCTCACTCTGAAGACCAAAGGAATGCAGGGGTGATGGACTCTGTCATATCTCATTTAATTCGCCCTTCTGGCTGCTACAAAAACCAGATGGACTGTAATGGATGACAGTGACATATGGAGAATGTAACCAATCCCAATTGCAGTTTCTTTGCTGAATTTAAAGTCTTTTCTAGGTACACAGCCTTAAGCACATGGTAGACAGATAGCCAGTGATCCAGAAAATGTGGCCCCTTCTATCCCTGTCAGAAAGTAGGGCCAGAAGCAGTTTCTATCCATATGGAGATGAACGAAAGTACATACAAGATTGTTCCCCTTGTTTGATAATAATATCTAAAGGAAACCAAATGCTTTCATTCCACAGAATATCGCATTATTTCACTATTTTATCCATCAGGCCACATTTGCCTGCCTGGGTGACCTGGTGACAGGCACCCTGAGCTGTAGAATAGATTTTTCAGAAGTATAGCTGAGGCACCAGTCTGGAGAGGCTCCCCTGAAAGCCTGGGATGCTATATTCCAGGACAGAGCACCAAGTTTTATTCAATGGCTATTTTATGTTGCCATGCACCAGTGAATGGGGCACATAGGTCTGGGAACCATGTGGTCCTTATCTATGCACACAGAGACTCACTTGAGGATTTGTACATCTTTTTTTCCCCATCCATGTTTTTTTAATTAATTTATTTTTTATTGATTACAGTTTATTCACTTTGTATCCCAGCTGTAGCCCCCTCCCTCGTCCCCTTCCACTCCCACACTTCCTCCCTCTTCTCCTCCCATGTCCCTCCCCCAGTCCACTGATAGGGGAGGTCCTCCTCCCCTTCCATCTGACCCTAGCCTATCAGATCTTATCTTATCTTGTCTGCATTGTCTTCCTCTGTGGCCTGTTAAGGTTGTTCCCTCCTCAGGGGGAGGTGATCAAAGAGCCAGCCACTGAGTTCTTGTCAGAGTTCATGTTATCTCCATGCATGGTCCTTGGTTGGAGTATCAGTCTCAAAAAAGACCCCTGTGCCCAGATTTTTTGGTTCTGTTGCTCTCCTTGTGGGGCTCCTGTCCCCTCCAGGTCTTTCTATCTCCCCCTTCTTTCATAAGATTCCTTGCACTTTGCCCAAGTTTGGCTGAGTCTCAGCATCTGCTTTGATACCCTGCTGTGTAGAGTCTTTCAGGGGCCCTCTGTGGTAAGCTCCTGTCCTGTTCCCTATTTTCTCCCTCTTCCAATGTCCATCCCCTTTGTCTTTCTGAATGAGGATTGAGCATCCTACCCAGGGTCCTCCTTCTTGATTAGCTTCTTTAGATGTACAAATTTTAGTATGATTATCCTATATTATATGTCTAGTATCCACTTATAAGTGAGTATATACCATGTGTGTCTTTCTGCTTCTGGGATATCTCACTCGGGATGATCTTGTACATCTTAACCCTAAAACTGCCCCATATGCTTAGACATCCTCAGTCTCAGAATGGAGTGCACCAGGCCACATCAACCCTTGGGCTATCGATGCTGCCTGGTCACTAGGCTCTTGTCCCAAAATACTAGCAGTCAAGTGTGCCCAGGCAGTTGGGGCTAACTGCCTCAGGAAGGCATCCCTCTTAGAAGGGATTCCGTCTTTTTAGAGGCACTTTGGGACGGGAAATGTGGATACTGTTCTCTCAGGCTTCCTGACAATTAGGTTACTGTATGCCAGTCAGGACAGAGGCTGCTGGGGTCAGGGTAGGCTTCCCCTTCTCCAGTGTACATATTGTACCTGTGCTGTCTTATGTATTCCAGGGTAGAGAACCCCCTGTTTCATAGTGGCAGTTAGAGCTAGGAAGTGGAGAGGAGGTTCTAATAATCATTTGGGGCTGGAAAACATTTCTTGGTAGTATAGGACGAAGGACAGGAGGCAGAGACGGGGTTGTGGCACCCGGTTGATGGAAAACTCTTTATTTTGCTTTTTAGTTAGGAAATAAGTGGATTCTGCCATTTTTTTTTAAAGAAGTTACTATAATGGCAGAAGAATTTTGTCATGGACTTGGGGACAAAGGGAGCCAGCTCTTCCAAGAAGAGGCAGAGAAGTCTGTATCTGACCACCAAGTGACCTACCACTGATACTTTCCAGGAGTCAACACTTGATAATGGTGTGATGGCCCTGGGTCCCAGGACCCACACTTTTTAAAAATAGATGAGACTAAGAAGAGCAGAATATAGGGTAGAGTTTAGATTTGGGGTGATGAGCCCCAAATAACTAGGCCAAATAACTAGGCCAGTTATGTACAAATTTGTCTAGAGAAAGAAGTTGTAAGAATCCTGGAGAAGGTATCCTTTTACTTACTTTTTAAATGTTTTATATATGTTAAGGGGGATGTATGAAAGTCTGTGTATTAGTGTGTGTGCATGAGTGTGAGTGTGTGCATGTATATGAGTGTATGTGCATATTTGTATGTGCGTGTACTTGTGTATAAGTGTATGTGTGTGCGGCTACGGGTGTGGGTGTATGAGTGTGTGCGGGTACAAGTGAGTATGCATGGGCTAGGAGCTGGCTCAGAGGACCAAGGTTCTACTCCCAGAACCCACAGGGCAGCTCAAGACTATCTGTAACTTCAGTCCCTGGGGATTCAGTGCCCTCCTCTGACCTCCACGGGCACCAGACATGCATGTGGCACACATACATGCATTCAGGCCAAACAGTCATAAGCGTAATGGAACAATATAAATAAATAAAAATAATAAAAATAAAAAACACAGGAGTATGCACGTGGAGGCCGAGGTCAGCATA
Organism: Psammomys obesus; assembly: GCF_907164565.1. Classification (NCBI taxonomy): domain Eukaryota; kingdom Metazoa; phylum Chordata; class Mammalia; order Rodentia; family Muridae; genus Psammomys; species Psammomys obesus. Next base: position 3,341,982 of record NW_026596039.1, on the reverse strand, counting down.
GAGTATCGTTCCTCAGGAGCTGCTTGTTAAGGTCAGGTCTCTCACTGGAACACGGGGTTCAATGACTGAACTAGTTTGGCTACTCATTGAGCCCCAGGAACCAATGGCTCTCTGCACCCTCAGTACTGGGATTACAAGTGCTCCGGCCAGCGGAGCTAAGGTTATTCGCGGGTTAAAAGAGAATCCAAACCTGTGAAAAGATGGGCGAGAAAGAGAAACGAGTCCAAGCAAACAGGTGCTTGTCAAGGACTAACTTTACTGAGCAGAATCAGCTTTAAATAGGGTTCAGGATAAGGAAGTAGGGTGGGTGAAAAATTACAGATTCTTCTCGGCCAGGGGCCTGAAACATCTTGTGATAAGCCATGGTTCTGTGAGCATATCTCTGCTGTTGCCAAGCAGTATGTTTACCGCAGGTAAGGAAACAGGCAAGTTGAGGCAGGTTGGTGAGTTTCTACAGGTGGTCTCTGACATCTCCAAGCAGTATATTTACTGCAGGTAAGGGAACAGGCATCTCCAAGCAGTATGTTTACTGCAGGTAAGGGAACAGGCAAATTGAGGCAAGTTGGTAAGCTTCCACAGGTGGTCTCTGAAGTTGGCGAGTTCCCTCAGGTGGTCCCTGACATACAAGCATCTGTATACCTGTGTGCCTGGCTTTTTATGCGGGTACTAGGGATCAAACTTGGGTGTTCATGCTTGCCTGGCAAGTACTTTACTCGTGGAATCATCTCCCAAGCTCAATGGAAGAGGTTTCCTGGGAGACGCAAACACCCACCATGGACAGTGCGGAGGATGAGTTGTAGTAGATACCTAGGATGTGCCACTGCGATGGTTAGATCACAGCTTGACAGGATCTAGAATCACTAGAAGGCATCCTCCCGGCACCGACTAACCGAAGACCCGCCTCGGGTCCCAGACTGTATACCCTGGAGAAGGTGAGCTAGGCACCCGCATTTGTCACTTCCTGGACTTAACTGTGGGAGGACTGTGACCAGCTGCTTCAGATTCATGCCACCCGTGACTTCCCTGTTCTGATGATGAACTGTGCCTTTGAACTGTGAAATCAACCCTTTCTCCCTTAAGTTGCCTCTGTTGGGGGATGTTACCACAGCAAGAGGAAAAGAAACAAAGGCAGCACTACCAGCTCTCCCTGGAGGTTGGAACATTTGCTTTCTGTACCTTCTTGGAGTGCTGGTGGTTCTCTTCTTACAGTGGCGTCTCCCTTGAGGAGTGCCTCTGACCCAACAGGACGCTCCTTGACCACGGGGCTATGCCTCCATACCAGAAAAATCACGTTTTCAATTGTCAACAAAGGGTACAGCCTCTTTGTCTCAGTGAGCTCATGGGGCACCCCAGCTTCACAGCTGCCGTCTGGAAACTTGGAAGCCTCCATTGCCACACCACCACCCATCAAGGTCGTCATTAGCTCCTCTCTTTCAGATGTAGTTCCTGAGGATATTTCTAGAGACATTCCTTCACACTAATATGTACCTAAAGTCAGATTTCTGAGAGTCCAGTAAAATTGGTGGGGTAGCGGGATGGGAGGGTTGGTTGGAGGGGAGATGCTAGCTCTGTGGGTAAGAGCGATGCTACACAAGCAGGAGGACCTGAGTTCAGATTCCCCCAAATCTACTTTCTGTTGCTGTGGCCTCCTTCACCTATAACCTAACACTAAAGCGGAAAGACGTGCCTGACAAAATCTATGGCTTATGGTTTAATATTCAGAGTTGTGAAACCACGAGCCTAACCTGCTCAGAAAAATTCTGTTGCACCAAAAAGAAAGACAGCAGTTACCACAAGTCAGCAGTAATTCTCTAATCACCTACATCCTCTATCCACTAGGCCCACTTGGGATCGCTGTAGATTTGTCTGTCCTCAGCTTTTCACGGAAACGAAATCATAGTGTGTGGCCTTTCGTGATCTTTTTCTTCCACTCAGCATGTAATATTAAAGCATAGCTGAGCTGTAAGGAGAATCAGTGTTTTGATTGCCTGGGTGTATAATATTTCATAGTAAAAAGGCACGCACTGTGTTTTGTTTTTCTGTTCATCAACTGACTGGCATTTAGGCTGTTTCCATTTGTGACTGTTATTAGTAATCTTGTTATAAATATTTCTGTACAAGTTTTTATGTGGGTGTGTGTTTATATTTCTCTTGAGTACGTATAAAGAATAGATTATTTTGTCAGGTGGTAACTCTAAATTTTTCTTTCTTATTCTTTGAAAATTGTATGCAGTGTATTTTATCATATTCTTTCTCATCTCCCAACTCTTCCTAGTTCCTCCTCCCACTCCCTATCTCATGTTCTTCCTCTCTCTCTCTAAAAAAAAAAAAAAAAAAAGGAACAAAAACAAAAACACTAGAGGCAGGCAAAACTCTGAGTTCGAGGCCAGCCTGGTTTACAGAGTGAGTTCCAGGAAGGACAGAGCTTTACAAAGAAACCCTGTCTAAAACAAACAAGCAAACAAAAGAAAAAGCCAATAAACACATGATGGAGTCTGTTTTGTGTTGACTCCTGAGCAGGACTGGCCTTGGGACGTAGTTGTTATACCCAGTGTCCTGTCCTTGGAGAAAAGTGATTTTCCATTTCCTAGCAGGTGTCAGTTGCAAATAACTTCATGATTAGGGATCAGAGTTTGTGTCTACTTCCCCTTCTCCATACTGAGATCTTGTCTGCTTTGGAACCTCTGCAGATCTTGTGTGTGATATCACAGTTCCTGTGAGTTCATATATGGATCAACCCTGTTGTATATGCATGACACAGTTTCTTTGGAGTCATCTATCAGCCCCATCCCTTAATTTCTTTCTGCATCCTTTCCACATAGATTCCCAAGTCTATATGGGGCACTCTGGAGAGGGGCTCCAGAGTGTGGCTCTCTGTGTTAATTACCACATGCTGCAGGAAAGAGCTTCTATGCTGAGGACTGAGCAATGCTCTGATCTAAAGGTAACTTTTTGAGGAACTATTTATGAGTTGCTGTCCTCTTTCCATACTCACTAACAGTGCATAAGGACTCCAGTGTCTCTGAATCCTTCCCTAGTCATGTCCTCTGCTTCATTTGTCACAGCCATGCAGAGTGGGGTTCAAGTAAATACCTTGTTGTGGCTTTGAAGTTTTCCTGCATTGATATTAATCAATTGTCTTTTCATGTTCTCACTCTCTCTCTCTCTCCATCTCACCCTCCCTCCCCCTCTTTCCTTCTTCCTCTCCTAATCCTTCTTTCCTTCTTTCTCTTTCCTTGGATACAGTATCAAATAACTCAGTCTGGCCTCAAATTGATTACATACCCAGGAAAAACCTTGAACTTGTGATCCTCCAACCATACCTCCCACGTGCTAGGACTGCAGGCGTGTTCCACCACACCTCTTTTATGTGGTGCTGAAAATTAAACCCAGGAATTTGTACATACAAGGCAGGCACGCCACCAACTGATGGGTATTTCAGACCGACACCCATTTTTTTTTCCTTAAGCATGCTGTGCTGCAGTTGTCCTCATCGTAGCCCTGAGATGACGCTCATTGGTGACCACATCGCTACATGCAATATGAAACTCATTTCTTCATTCTCTTTTTTGTCTGTTGTATCTGTAGACATAGGTGAACATTCTTGGTGAAACTTCTTACATTCTTGGCTTTTAGGATGCCCCAACATCTTCCTTTCTCTCTTTCATTTGCAACTATAGCCATGTTTTTTTTTCCTGGTTTTTCCTCATTTCTCTGACATCTAAATGTAATTTTTCCCCAACGATCGGTTCTACAACCTAACCTGCTGTCTGCACATGTTCCAATATTGTATCATCCTACCACAACGTAACTCTTCTAGTATCCTGACCTCGAATCCCAAGTATGTGGTGATGGCAGTGGTAATGATGGCTTTCAATATTTTATTTTCAGCCTGGAACTCTCTCCATTTAGCCAAAAGTGACATTTTAACATTGCTGCCTAGGTATCTAGGAAACAAGATGAAATATCTCTCAAATTAACCCCATACTGATTTTAACCAAACCAGCCAACCCCCTTCCTTTCTCAATTCGTGGTCACTCACTCAAACGGAAACTTTTGGAGCAATGCTTGACTCTTTCTTTTCTCTGACTAGAACATGAGTGCCCTGGCTGTGGCTTCTGCCTGGCTGGCCACCTATGCATGCCACACAATTAGAAGTACACTACGCACACGGGTAATAATAAATAATAAATGTTTGTTAAGCAAATCCCACTGACTTCCTCCCAAAAATGGTTTTTCTTTTGTTCTCAAACTACAGTACCTTTACAGACACAGGTAAATGCTACCTTCCCCCTGCTGCTTCCCTGTTTTTGCAGACTCCCCTCCCTGTCAGAGACATTTGCCTCCTCCTCTGTGCTCCAGGAGCATATTATATTTAACCTCTGCCATTGTACTTAAAATATTGCTTTGTGACTTTTGGTATCTAATTTTCCCACAAGATAATGAGTTCCTGTAATGCATAATCATCACCTTATTATTTTTTAATAATCCCAGGTGCCTAACTCATAATAAAATTAATAAAAGTGTTGAACGAATCACTAAACATGCGCTGTCTTCTCTCTGCTCCCTGCCTCGCCTTTCCCCTACCCCAAAACATTAGCTAACCCCTCTCTCTAAATGACCAAGAACACAGACTCCTTTCATGCCTTTACTGCTCCCAAGTTCTTCTCCTGTACTCACATCTTTGGTTAGAGAGCAAGTCCCTAGGCCATTTTCTAAAGATGTTGTAACAAATTAGTCCCAAGAAAAAGTAAATGGATTACCTACTGAGTGTCAGATCTCAATGTTATTGCCTTTTCTACTCAAGCAAGTAAACAATATCCTTCAGTGGAGAGGGAATATGGAGATAGGTGACCAACTCAGCCTTTGATGGCACTATCTGGTCATTGCCTGACTGCTATGGCTTGGGAGGGTGGTACCTTAGGTAAATTAGAATCAAGGAGAATATAGATATGCCAGATGTCTGGAAAAAATAAAGAGATAGCTTCATCATGGTGATGAAATGAAGGGCTATGCTACATCATCATTGAAGGCAGTGCTGCGGAGACCTTTGGTCCTCTTCCAGTACACCCAACTTGGCCCTCTGAAAAGATTCACCCACACAGCATAAATCATTTGAAGGTACTTTGGAGACCAGAAGATGAGTTCATTCGACAAAAAGCTTCCACTGAGCCCAGCTCAGCAACTCCAAACAAAAGCTGCAGATCAAATACTAATGCTGTGCAAGGAAGAGCCACCGGGCTGCAAAAACAACCAAAAGAAATGAACTTGAAATATAACATGAGAGTAACTGTTGTTAATGAAGGACTGATGTGCTGTAGGACAAAGTAAAACATGACCTCTGCTTAAGTGGCTATGGGTCCAGAAGAAACTGACCTGGTGGCACTAGAGGTGAGTCTAGAAAGATAAGAAGATGTTTTCTAAGCAAATGAGGGAAAGCATAGAAAGAAAAACACACATAGGGCAGGGAGTCATGGTCCAGCTTGGCTTAGCAGAGATGGTCAGGGATGCAAGAAGAGTGGGTCACAGTACCAAAAAAGATGTGTGGTAATAGATGGCATTCTTAGATGATGAATACAAGGTTATGAACTGTATTGAATACCATAATAAAAGTTGTATTTCATCTTTTTAGATGGCGATAAATGGCTTAAGACATTTTTAAGTAAGAAGTCGTTCTGTTCAGAATTTTGGTTTTTGTACATCTGCTTTTATTGTCATTGTACATATTTATTGTACAGGATACTATACTCTTCATGGACACTTTCATTCTGAAAGATAATTTTGGCTGTAGGATAAAGAAAGAACGAAAAAGAGTAACCTCAACCAATCTGTTGACAACAGCACTATCTAATAGAGAGAGTGAGAGTTTGTATTCCCATCACATTCCCAAAAATGTTCTCACCAAGACCACAATAACCTTTGGACTGATAAATAGAATAAACCCTTTCAGGCTTTCAGGTTCTCTCGATGTGTTAGACATTTCTTTATTGTGTAAAGATGGATAAGAAGGAATAAATATCAATTGTATGTGGGAGATAGTAAAAATTCTTCATGAGCAATTGACTAAGATCATGGGAATAAGAGGTGGCATGGCCAATTACTTTGACTGATTGAGTGTATTTGTTCACATGAGTAGCACAGAATGCCAAGAAAGCTTTTAGGAAACTACTCTAAATTTGTGGCAGGGAATATTGAGTTTGGTGTTCTGTGAGACAGCAGGGTGAAAAGTTGGAAGGAAAATGAATATGGACACCAATCAGGAAAAAGCTATTTGGAAGCTGCAAATCTCAACAACAACTAATATGTAGTGTTATGGAGAAACCAGACGTACCTTTGGAGTATGTTTGGAGATCAACAGAGTATATCAAATTCAAAGACTGGTTGAACAGAGGAGATTATTCACATAGGAGAGAAAAATGGAGAATTTATCCAAAAACTGGAAGAAGGTTTTAACGGAGGAGTGTCCAACAGAGAGACCAAGGAGGAGACTTTGGACACCTGAAAATACACATGTTGTGGCATGGGTGAGATTGTATTTGTTAAAGTGATGGAAACAATACAAGGCAAATAGAAACCTCAGAAATGAAATAGAAAGAGGCGCCCACTCTCAATTTTATGGAAATTATATTGGTACCTGAGAGTCAGTACAGCATTAACTTTTGGACCCTCCCTGTCTTTGCTAAGTTATAAATAAAGAGGAGAGGTAAAGTCCACAAACATACACATGGATTCTAGCTTCTTACTCTTCTCTCCTACAAACCACACAGAAAGAACAAGCTTGAAGCCACCATGACCAATCACACATGAATTCCAACATAGGCCACATTTGATTGACCCAGGAATGGATATATGATCCAAACCCAGCTCGTCAGTATGATGGATCATCAGAGGGCCTCTCCTGAGACTTCCAGCAAGGAAAACACAGAAGGATGTGCTAGCTACCGCTAGAAGAAACACTGAAGGAGCCTTACCTTTTAGGATCTGGAAGAGCCAGAAAGGACCACAGTGCAGAACAAGGTCATGGAAAGATTGACTTTGAAATAAGCTGGGAGTCCTAGGACAGAAAGACAGTGGAAGTCAGTAGACAAAAGAAAAGTGCATAATAGCTCAAAACATCTGTATCAGTTCGGCCACAAACTCCAAGGAGGTTTTTTTTGTTTGTTTTTTTGTTTCCTCTGGAAACACTTTTACTTTAAATCTTTTATTTCCTCAGGTTCATTTGAGCTGAGTGTCTCTCTTCCTTGCAACCAGAAGAGACCAACTATAAACATTAGCTATAAAAGATGCTGGGCTAGACAACAAAGGTAAAAATGGATCGATGAAATTGCTTCCAACTAAAAACCACAAACACAGTGAAAGAAAAAAGACAACCCATGGGACAGAGGGAAAGGTCTGAAGAGATTACATCTGATAAGAGATTGGCATCCAAACTATATAAGCAACTGAAGCTCAGCAGAAAAAAAAAAAAAAGCCCCATTTCTTAAAATAATCAAATGTCCTAAAAAAAAACATACAAATGGACTAAGTATGCAAAAGTAAAATAAATATTCAACAACACTAACACCCAGAGAAACACAAGATAAACCTGTGATATAACATCATGTCTGTCATCATCTCTCATGTCAAGATCAGTATGACAAGAGGTCATTGGTACTGATGAAAGTGTAGGGGAAAGAAAATGCTGACCCACTAGGGTGGGATGCAAATTGGTGTAGCCATTATGGAGAACAATATGGCGGTTCCTCCAAATATGAAAGCAGTACTACTATCCAATCCAACAGCCCCACAGCTGAGTCTCTATCTAAAGAGAATGGAAAGCAGTATGTTGGAGATGCATGCACCCTTAAGTTTATTGGAGCATTATCCACAATATCTAAGGCACAGCTTGAGTATCCATCACTCAGAAAGAAAATGTGACACATAAACACTAAAAGAAAAAGAAAAAACTACTCCTGTAAGAACTCCAAATCCTACGTGGTTGAACTTGGAAGCTACTATGCTAAATATAATTAATAAGTCAGTCACAGAAAGGCAAATACTTGTGCTGGGGAGATGGCTGAGTGGGGAAAGTACCTATGGCACAAGCATAAGGACCTGAGTCCAGAACCCCAGAACCTACATGGCAGCACACATTTGTAACCCCAACACTGGGAAGACAGGCAGGTAGGAACTGGGGGCTTGCTGGCAATCAATCAGTCTAGCTGAACAATCTAGTTCTGGGTTCATTGAAAAACCCTGTCTCAGAAGGAAGGAGAGGAGGACCCCCCCCCATCAGTGGACTTGGGGAGGGGCATGTGTGAAGAAGGGCGTGGGAAGGTGAGACCGGGAAGAGAGGAGGGAGGGGCTTATGGGGGGATACAAAGTGAATAAAGTGTAATTAATAAAAATAAAAAATAATAATAAATAAATATGGTAAGAAAAAGAAAAAAGAAAAAGAAAAACCCTGTCTCAAAAGCTAAAGTCAAAAGCTATTAAGAAAGACATCTGACATCCACTTCTGGACTCCAAACCCCTAAGCATGTATACCTTACATACATACATGTATACAACATACACACAAAAAGCAAGTGCTTTATGGTCAGTTACATCAAAAAGTAGCATGGTTACTGTCTGGGTGAGGAGGGGGATGGGAGATGTGATCACAGGATATAAACTTTCAGTTTCATGGGAGGAACAGGCTCAGAGCAACTATTCCACAACATGGCAACTACAGTTTATGTATTAGGGACTTGAAAATTCTAAGAACATAGATTTCACATCTCAACTCAAGAATTGCCAGCTTTCCGTGTTATAGATGTGTTAACTTAATTTAACCCTTCCTTCCACAAAATATGCATTTACCAAGGCACCAGCTTTCACAGCAAAGATACAATTTATAAATAAATTTAAAACATGAATATGTTTTTATTTAAAAAAAAAATAAGAAATACATCTGTAATTGGGAGGTAAATTCTCAGGCAATAAAAAGCCAAGGGTCACTTGACTCAAGGGTCATTGGAGCTACTCATAATGGAATGGGGGGATTGTTAATGAGCTACTTTGACTTAACCAGCTTCTTTGCCTTATTGATTTGCTCCTAAAGAGCCCTGGACTAGGAAACACGGGTCTAATGCTTAACCAGCTCATTCAATTATTCAGTAAGTCACTTAACCTGGGTCCTGGTTTCCTTACCTAAACAGTAGGCATGACATCTACCTCCTTACCTCCTAACATGTCAGATCTTATGTTGAAAGATACCATGATATGATACCAAACAGTAAACTGATATGATATGATACCAAAATGTAAACTGTTGATAACTGCGAATCCTGGCAGATGCTGCCCACTTCTTCTTTTCATTAAAATAAGCTTAGTGGTGGTTTGAGTAAGTTTGGCCTCCACAGATCATGTGTTTGAATGCTTGGCTCATAGGGAGTCGCACTGTTTGGAGGTATGGCTTTATTGGAGCAGGTCTTGTTGAAGGAAGTGTGTCACTGTGGGGGTAGACTTTTGGGTCTGCTATCCTCAAGCTACACCCAGTGTGACACACAGTCTCTTCTTGCTGCCTGTGGATCAAGATGTAGAACTCTCAGCTCCATTGCCAGTACCATGTCAGCCTGTACATGGCCATGCTTCGCACCATGAAAGTAACAGACTAAACCTCTGAGACTGTCAGCCAGCCCCAATTAAATGTCCTTTATGAGAGTTGCCATGGTTATGATGTCTCTTCACAACAATAAACCCCTAACTAAGACACTAGGATTCACTAAACAGAGCTACACCTACCCTTCCCCTTCATTTACCATTCCCCCTTGCTTCTCTCTATATATACAATGTTTGAAGCTCTCTGTTCATGCTCACGTTACTGTCTGTTTAACTCTGGCTGGTGACTACAAAAGTCCAAAAACTGAATGACCTGGTTTGCTCTCTAATTCTGTGATAAACACCATGACCGAAATCAACTTTATGAAGAAAAGGGTTTATTTGGCTTACATGTCCTGAGCTCAGGAGACACTGAGGGAAGTCAGGGCAGAAACTGAAGCAGAAGTCAAAAAGGAACACTGCCTCCTGACTTTCTCCTCATGGCTTACTCAATTTGATTTCTTACACAACCCAGGACCACCTGGGTGACACTGTTCACAGCAGGCTGAGCCCTCCCACATCAATCATTAATCAAGAAAATGCCCCCCACAGACTTGTCTATTGGCTTATTTTATAAAGGCACATTCTCAGTTGAGGTTAGCTCCTACTATGACCTTACCACATATCAAGTTGATAATAAAACTAACCAGTACACTAAATAACCAACAAACATACCTGGGAAGGCACCACCATGTTTGCTCACATACAAGAAAATATTTCACTATAGGAGACAAGAAGTCATATTAGAAATGGCAATGGATGGCAGTAGCCATCACAGTGTGAACAGCCAGTGCTGGTGGTCTAACAGACATTCTATCTACATAGTGTATGGTTAGAGCCTCAGTAGTCTGAGAAGTATCTTCAGACCCCTACATCACACAATGAGACCCTTCCCCAATGAAAGTACATACCCAATAGTGTCCTACCTGGGCCCATTTGATTCGTTTTCAAAGACATTTTTTAAAACTCATCATGCCAAGCTTCAGTAAAATTTGAAAGCATCACAAATCTAACTTAGAATAACAAGACCTAGTAAGTGGGACCACGTGAAACTATAAAGCTCTGCACAGTAAAGGAAACAATAAAGAGAAAGCCTACAGAACAGGGGGAAACCCTTGCCAACTCCACATCTGACAGGAGACTGCTATCCAAAATACATAAAGAACTCACAAAATCAAGCACAAGAAGAGCGAGTGTTCTAACCAATAAACAAGCCAATGTACAGAACAGACACTTTTCAAGTGAATAAATAAAAATGTATGATTGTTCCAGTTTGCTTCCCTGTTTCCATTAAAGTAACTTGCAAAGGAAGGGTTGTTTTTTTGTTTTGTTTTGTTTTTTAAAGTTCCCTCCACAGTGAGCGTGAGCAATAACCACCTGGACCTGACTTGGTGAGTTTTCTCTTGCTGTGATACAACACCCTTACAAAAACAACTTCAGTGGGGGGGGGAGGGTTTATTTTGGTTTAGAGTGCGGCAGAAGCTTGAGGCAGCCAGGCACATCGCATCTAGTCAGGAAGCAAAAGGACATGAGTGTTTGTGCTTAGTTCACTTCTCATTTTTATACAAGTCAGGATCCCAGAGTAGGGAATTGTACCATAGTGGGCAGATTTTTCTTTCTTTCTTTCTTTCTTTCTTTTTTTTTATTAATTACACTTTATTCACTTTGTATCTCCCCATAAGCCCCTCCCTCCTCCCCTCCCAATCCCACCCTCCCTCCCCCTTCTTCATGCATGCCCCTCCCCAAGCCCAAGTCCACTGATAGGGGAGGTCCTCCTCACCTTCCTTCTGATCTTAGTCTATCAGATCACATCAGGAGTGGCTGCATTGTCATCTTCTGTGGCCTGGTAAGGCTGCTCCCCCCTCAGGGGGAGGTGATCAAACAGCAGGCCAATCAGAATATGTCAGAGGCAGTCCAGAAGGGTTTTGGTTTTTTGGGTTTTTTTTGTTTGTTTGTTTGGTTGGTTTTGGTTTTTTGTTTGTTTGTTTTTTGTTTGTTTTTTTTTTTTTTTTAATCTTATTGCTTGTAATCCATCCACCAGGAAAGCCAGGGCAGGAGCCCAAGGCAGAAACATGAAGGAATGTTACCTACTGGCTTGCTTTTTCTGACTTGCTCAGCTACTTTTCTTCTATAGTCCAGGCCCACCTGCCTAAGGATGGCTCCCCCCACAGTGGGCTAGGCCTTGCCAAACCAATTAACCATTAAAAATAAAAGCCCCAAAGACATGCCTACAGACCAATCTGATAGAGGCTTTTTCTCAATTGAGGTTCCTTCTTCCCAGATGGCTCTCACTTGTGTCAAGTTGCCCAAAACTAAGCACCACAACAATAAATGCGTGCAAGAGCTGAACACACCCTTCAGGGAAATAAAATTAAAGCAGGCATTCATCTTACCCTAATCAGAAAACAAAAATGGGCTAGTGAGATGGCTCAGCAGGTAAAAGCTCTTGCCACCTAACCTGATGTCTTGAATTCAGTCACTGGGGTCCACACAATGGAAAGAGAAAATCAACTGTCCATGGGTTGTCCTCAGACCTCCACATGGATACCCATGCACAAATAGACAAACAATAAAAATTTAAACACAAGAAGCAAATGCTGGCAAGAGTGCAGGACAAACAGGCACTCCTACACAGTATTTTCCACTGTGGAAATTGGCATGGGGGTTCCTCCAGCAACTAAAACAGAAGCTAGCACATGAACCACCTGGGCTGCTTTTGGAGGATAATCAAAGAAATCAAACCAGCCAATAACAGAGATCCCTGCAGACCTATGCTTATTCCAGCAATATTCATTACAGCCTGGCTGCCCATCAACAGGCAAATGCATTTAAAATGCCATACATATACACAGCCATTAAGAGCTGAATTATGTCATTGGCAGGGAAATGGATGGAACTAGAACCTGTCATATTAAGCAAAATAAGCCAAAGTCAGAGGCACCTATTACATATTTTCTCTCGAATATAGACTAGAAAAAAAAACGAGAAGGGAGATTACTGGGGAAGGAATGGAGCAGGAGGGAGTGAGGGAGATAACAGTGGATATTTAGAGAGTGTAAATACCATAAAAGTATACAAAGATGTTATAATAAAACCTTATAATTCATACAACTTATGAACACATAAAAAAAACTAAATCATTAGTAAACAAATGGGATTAATTTTCTTCTAACAAAGTTTTATGGGCTGCACAGTCCTTCAATCCGAGCCAAGGAAGACTCAGGGCTGATTCCAGAGGAGGCTGAGGTAATTTTAGAAGCTTTAAAATGAGAGCGTCATGGAGACTTTACCAACATGTCTAGAATTCTTTTGTGCCACTTGATGTAACAAGGCATTACCCCATTCTAAGACCAGGAGCAGTTTCTGAATCCACCTCTCAGTCAACACTGGGAGCGAATTTGCCAGCTCAGAAGAGTTCGCTTGATGACACAGTACGTGAATCCAGTCCTACAGAAAACCAGGGAGTGGAACCATGAGAGCATCAGAATAGCCAGAGGGTCAGCCTGCTCTGGGACTGAGTGTGTTTGGCATGAGGGAGCCTCATGCACTGCTAGGCCTTCAGACTATGACATAAGGACAGCGCTGTGCGGAGCATCTCAGGAGGCATGCCAGGCACAGGCCTCAGCAGCAGCCAACTTAGCTTCCTTTGCACCACCCACCACTAGGAACCCCTGACTGGGGTTGAGCTGAAGGAAGCAGGGTCTGAAGGATCCTTTCTGCTCTGCGTATAATGCAAGCAAGGCAAGCGACTCCAGAAAACACAGATGGTTCCGTGGGGTAGTTGAGAGGTAGAGATAGGGAAATCCCCAGAGCAAGCTAGTGACAAGCCAAGTCAGCAAGTGCTGATTCAAACAAGAGACCCTGCTTCAAAATATAAGGTGGCCAGCAATTAAGGAAGACACTTTGATTTCCACATGCATACATACACTCACACATGTGTGAGCATGCATACACACAGAAGAACACAACTAGGGTGATGAGCTGTATGGGGCTTGTTCATTTTTCCTTACTAGTGTGAATGTTTGATATTTCCTACAGTAAGACACTAAGAAACAAAAGGCAGCTTCACTGCTCCCTTAAGCCTCTGGGAACAGAGAACTTCTTCCTCTAAATGTTTCCACTACTCTTTGGTCAGTAGCTATTGTTCAACTGGAAGCACAAGTGTGGATAGACATGCAGTGACTAAAGTCCACAGTAGTCAGATGGAATCTCCCAGAGGCAGAGCTTTCCCAGGAGGGACCAGCAGGATGCCAGGGACCTGAAGGAATACAGTGACACACTCAGAAAGGGACATGGGAGAGGAGGGCGGGAGCCTCAGAAGCTGTTGTGCTGACTGGGTGATTTGGCTGTGTCTGCCTCACAGGTGTTCCTGAGGGTAGCTCTAGGTCGCTGAGTGTTCCCCCCCTTCTCCCATGAGCTCCCACTGCTGCCCCATCCCTGATACAATTATCATGGGCTTCAGAGACAAAGTCTCTCTCTGGCTTTTGACCCCTGCCCCCTTAATAATATTAGACCATAAAGTTGCTTAGCACAGGAGGAGTTGCCATGGCGACGACATCCATATCTCTGTACGAGTGCCAGAGCTGAGACCTGGGGGCTTGGGCACATGGCAAAAGGACAGCTTGTGTGGAACAATGGAGGGAGAGACTGCCGATTCTTTTCATGCCTAATTACCCATGAGCACATGGCACAATGGCTTATTTAACTCTGCCTTGGCTCAGAACAGAGGCAGGTTCCTGTTCCAGTTGGAAGGAATTCCTCCAGCCCTGGCCATGGAGAGGTGGGGGGTGGGAGGAAGCACCATGAGTTACTGAATCGCAGAGACCTCTTCCTAATTATTTCGAATTTGGCCATCTTTCCTCAGAAGCCAATTATTCCAAGTCAGGAGGATCGCTCCACCTCAACTCTAGCTGGAGGCTGAACCCTGATAACTGGTATTAGAAACCCTTGTTTCCCATGAGTAGCTGGGCAACAGGACACAGCTCAGGCTCCCTGTTCAGAATTGACTCGGCCAATCAGAGGGTTGGATGACTTATGAACTTCTCAGGGTGTAGAAAGTGACTTTTCCAACTTCCTACTCACTCCCCAGGAATAGCATTTAGGCTTGCCTCCTGATATTTTGCAGACTCTGGAGGGGAAGCCTGACAGAAGAGACAGAATGGGAATAGAAGCAAAGAGGGGAGTTCAGTCACAGCAGGGGGCTGGGCCACTGTTTCTGCACAGATAGCTCACAAAACAACAACAACAAAAACCCAAGGTGCTTTGTCCTCATTAAAGACGGTAGGAGGTGGGGGGGGGGGGAAACAAGACTACATTCTTAGAGGTAATGGAAGTGTGTGTGATTTACGCCTTAGGCTCTTTGCTCGGTTCTCTATCACCATAGCCAAATTAATAGGCAAGAAATGCAGGGGGAAATGTTCTGTGCATTTATTGATCACTAAGGCAGCACCCAAGTCAACCCAGATAACCTTGCTTTAACCAATGATTGGATCTCTGCTCCAGTCTGACCTGTACCACTTTCCTCTCCAGGTGATTTACTGTTCATCCTCTGAGCCGAATAACCCTGGGCAAAGAGGTCAAAGGCTTCCCACCACTTTTTCCTGGCTCAGCAAAGCCCACTGTGTCTCACTGTCCTCTCTGTAAATATTTCTTCCTTATCATGAAGTGCACTGGATATAAGATGTCAGAGTCCATCTTCCCAAGGTGCCCAGAGCACACTCTGCAATTAAGGAAAGAAGAATGTAGTTGTTAAGGAGTCACTGCCATTTTTTGAAAGCTCGGTAGGTCTGTCCACCAGGGGAATTACAGTCATGAAGTTGAAATGTGTATGTTTAGATTTAGATATAGGCATGTGTCTATGCATATGTATATGCTGTATGTTGATGTATATGATGTGTGTATGTATATGATGTATGTCTAAGATGTGTATATATATGATGTATGTGAGCATGCACATACACACACACACACACACACACACACATAATTTTTTTGAGTGGCTTCCAGCTGAATCAGCCCTGGCAATAAGGAAGAGCTCATGTAGATTTCATGCCTCTGCAGCCATAAAACAAAGGAAGCAGCCCCTTCCCCCGAAGAAGATGGCAGGCATTCTGGAGACCCAGTCCACTTGCCCCGTGTGCAGCGTAGGAGGTCTTGTGATGTGAAAACAGACCATGCTCAAAAACATCAGAGTCATCACCCGTACCATGTGCCTAAAGGATTTCAGACACCCATCATGTACATGTCACAGCCACTGAGTGTGCACAGCCATTGGGTAGATACCTGTGAGGCAATGGGCAAGGAGCAATATCAAGGGTACACCACCTCAGCAGCCCCCACCTAGGTACCAATCCAGAAATATTCCATGGCTCCAGTGTGTGGATCCAGAGCTGTGACAGCCCTCCCTCTTTGTGTATAGAGTATATGAAAACAAGTAGGCAAGTGTGTGGCTGCAGATATGGCTGTAATGGTGGCCCTGACTGCTTGAAGGTTGGGTGGAAAGAAGAGGTTTCTGGGTCTCACCATGAAGCCCAGAGTGGCCTTGAACTTCAGAAATCCTCTGAGTTGCTCCCTCTTAAGCCCCCACTCCTGCCCCCAAGCCTCATGCTCCTCTAGTGACAGTTTCCTGACATCCCAGGCAAGAAATAGCCATGGGGCTTCCAGTTGCCTCAGGCACCTCGCTAGCACCTTACCCCTGAAGAACTAAACTTTCCCTGTCCTCCTTTGCAGCCTCCTTGTACCTGTAGCCTTGGAGTCAAGGCTACTGACCCTCTAAGGCACTTGGCTGGGCTTTGCTATGGAGCCATTTCCTCTTCATTTGTTTTTGTAGAAAAGACAGACCTGGTTTGGGGATAGCTGTCACAAGCCTGCAAATAAAGCAGTGGTATGGAAAACAATCATTAGCATATGCTGATTGTACACACACACACACACACACACACACACACACACATATGCATATAAACATGTTTATGCTCTCTGGAGTCACAAACATTTGAGTCCAGGCTCCAGTTCTCATTGTCTGACCATTCTGGCCTGGGTTCAGTAGCATCAGAGATGGATGGAAATGTAGCAGACTTACCCCCACCTGAGATCCACTAGGAGACTCAGCACAGTCTTTGGCGACAGGGAGAAACCATGCCTTTTACAGCACAAAACTATTCTCTGTTGTACCAAAGTTTGTGGATTAGTGTACGAACATGGGGTACTGAGTGACTACGTAAGCAGGGCTGCTCATAAGGAAGGGGGGACTCTGTAACACATTGCTTCACAAGACTGGGTGGCCAACAGAGCAGTTTCTATGTAATTCAAAGCATACATCAGCCTGGGCACCTCCAGCAGTGAGCAAACACATTCCTTTGTTATTTTCTTCTTCATTCACACCTAAGAAACATTTAAAAAAAAAAAAAAAAACAGTAGAAGCCTGGTTTGGAAAACTTCTAATATACAACACTTGCTTTAAGCAAAACCCAACAGGTAACATTACAGACTCACTCAGAAGTTGCACTAGAGGACAGTGGACACAGACAAATTCTCCCAGAGATCATCATTTTAAACAATGCACTGAACTTGTGGGTTCATCTAGAGAAAAGTTTGACATATATTGATATAATAGATGATAGGTAGGTGGGTAGGTAGATAGACAGATAGATGGGTGATAGATAGATACATACATAGATAGATACGTAGATAATAAATTTAAGATTAGAGTTAACTAATAGGTTAACAGATAAGTGGTTTACAATAGGTATATGCCTATTTGCACAAAGAAGACAGACAGACAGATACACAGACGTACAGCAGGTCCATCCTGGTAAGTGGCAACTTGCCTGCCTAGAAGGAACAACACTGGAATGTTTACATATGTTAAGTGTCTTCCCTCACAGCTCTGGAGATCACGAGCTTGAAATTAGAACCACCAGGTTGAAGGCAAGGAGTACATAATTGGTAGGGAGAATCTGTAGCCCCTCTAGCCTCTACAGCTCTAGCCTCACATTCATTGGTCCCAAGGACCATCTTCCAATAGTCATCCCCTAGGATGTGCTGAAACTCCATTGCCTCTTTGTCATTTTTATCTTTATTTCTTGAGAAATTTATACCTAGATACTGTATTTATATCATTTCCACCCACACTTTCCCTTCTTCAGTCCTTGAGAGGAAGTGTCCTTACTTCCTCTCAAATTCATGACCACTTTATCTTTAATTTTTATTGTTACATGTAAATTAACACAGCTATACATTTATATACTTATAAATGCAACCTGTTGAGTCCATTTAGTGTTGCTTGTATGTATATGTGTTTAGGGTTGACCACTTAGGCTTGGATCATCTATCAGAGGGCTCCTCCTTAGAAGACTATACTAGAGTATCGGGACACAAAAAAATATTTTCAACAGAATCATAGAAGAAAATTTTCCTGAAATAAAGAAAGGAATACCTAGAAAAGTACAAGAAGCACACAGAACACCAAATAGACTGGACCTAAAAAGAAATGCCTCTTAGCACATAATAATCAAAACACTAAATGTAAAGAACGAAGAAAGAATATTAAAAGCTGCAAGAAAGAAAGAAAAGTAACATATAAAAGCAGACCTATGAGAATAAGACCTGACTTCTCACTGGAGATTCTGAAAGCCAGATGTTTCTACACATGTGTTCTACAGACTCTACAAGATCACAAATACCAGCCCAGACTACAGTCTCTAAGGAAACATTCTATCACAATGGATGGAGAAATTAAGACTTTCCATGGTAAAATCCAAATTTAAGCAATATTTATCTACAAATCCATCCATACAGAAGATGTTAAAAGGGAAAGTCCAACCTAAATTGGCTAATCATAACTAGTAAAACACAAGAAATAAATAATCCCAACCAGCACATCAAAGAGGAGAAACACACACATACCAACACCACAACAACAATAACAGAATAACAAGAATCAACAAACACTCCTCACTGATATCTTTTAATGCTCTCAATTCCCCAATAAAACGACACAGACTAACAGAATGGATGAGAAAACTGAACCCATTCCTCTGCTGCATCCAAGAAAAACACCTTAACAACATCAAGAATAGACATCAAGTCAGGGTGAAAGGGTGAAAAAAGGCATCTCAAGCATATGAACCTATGAAGCAAGCTGGTGTAGCCATTTCAAAATCTGACAAAATAGAGTTCCAACCCGAAACTAATCAGAAGAGATAGGGAAAGATACTCCATACTCATCAAGGGAAAAAGCTACTGAAAGGGCACTGGGAATCCTAACATTGATGCAGCACATACAAGGGCACGCAAGTTGAGAAGAGAAACACTACCACAACTTCTATCACATATTAACCCTCACACACTGATGGTGGGAGGCTTTAGTTCTCCATTCCTGCCGATAGGCCATCCAGACACAAAATAAACAGAGAGGTGCCAGAGCTAATAGATGCTATAAACCAAATGAACCCAACATATTTACAGAACACTTCATCCAAACACAAAGGAATACGCCTTCTTCTCTGCATCACATAAAACTCTTCAAACACAGACCACAAGGTCGTACACAAAGCAAATCTCAATAGATTCGAGAAAACGAAACACCACGTATACATGGAAAGTGAGCAACTCGGTACCAAATGAGAAAGAGATCAGGAGAGAAATTACAGACTTTCTAGAATTGGATAAAAATGAATAAACAACATGTCCAAACTGATGGGACACAATGAAAATGGTGCTAAGCGCCTAGGGGTTACAAAATACCCATCCCTGACAGTGTGAACAAGAACCTGAGACCAAATAGCCCTGGGACCCAGGGTAAATACTACTGTTCTGCCAAAGGAATATGGTATGAAATTCTTCTATATCCACAGATCAGTGTCTTACTCAGCTATCACCAGAGAAGCATCCTCCTGCAGGAGATGGGAACAAGGACAGACACGCATAGCCAGACATTATGCAGAGTGAGAGACCTTGGAATACTCGTTCCTAAATGGGATGGATGTCTCCATCAAATCCCTCCCCTCAGGGATCAGGGAAACTCTTTAAAAAGGAGGAGGAAAGAGTATAAGGGTCAGAGGGGATGGAGGACACACACACACACACACACACACACACACACACACACGCAAACCAAAGCCCTCTAAACTAATGTAAGCAAAGCTCCTGTGAACTCGCAGAGACTAAGGCAGCACGCACAGCCAGGGTGCTAGAGCTGAAAGATGAAATGGACTCCCTAACCCAAAAGCTATCATAATTGATAATGCCTGAAAAGGAAAATTTTGTTTCCTCCAAGGAAGTCTCACTAAAGAAACAAACTACCCGTAAGGGTAGGCCACATGCCCAGGAGCAGATGGTCAACAGAAAATGAACTAAAAGGCATCATTGGGATTTCTTTGCCCCATAATATCATGTCACAGCTTTTTTTTCATAATCTCACTATTTATTTGTTTATATAATATCTATTTATTTTTATATATTCTATATATCTTTTTTTTATCCTACAATTTCTAGAGGATGGCTTCCAGTTTAGTGTTTTATAGGTACAAACAAATGGGTCTCTGTGTCCATATCTTGTGTATTTTCTTGGACTCTTTTCCTTCTCTTTGTTTTGTCCTATTCAGATGTGGTAGTTTTTGTTTTATCGTATTATGCTTTGTTTTGTTATTATCCCTTAGAAGCCTGCTTGTTTTCCAATGAAAGACAGAAAGGGAGAAGATCCAGATGGAAGGGAGGATAGGAAGGAACTAGGAAAGGAAACTGAAAACAGTACATATCGTGCAAAGATGAAAAAAATCAATTTTAAATAAAAGGGGATAAAAGAAATCAGAAAAACCTTTAGTTACATCCTGATGGGGCTACCACGGTCACTTTAAATCCACTGTATTTCATTCTTTATTTTTTAAGAGATTTAAGTGGATTTTTTTCACAATTTATTCATTATATATCCCGATTGAAGCCTCTCCCTCAGCTATAAGTGGCCAAAGGTCTCAAACTACATCCTGGCACACTTGCTGAGGACAAGGGTTTCACACTTGCCCATCCTTTACAAATGTACTCAGACCTAACTGCTTGTAATAGCGCCATAGAAATGCTGCTATGATGTATAAAAATAAAAAAATTCAACTAGAAATCTAGAAACCTGGCGATGAGATTTAGTTAGCACCTCATCGCACTGTAAATAATAGCTTCCTCCTTCAATGACTATAGCAAATAACATGTTTGCAATATATTTTTATTTAAATTGAAGAAGGAAGGAAGGAAAACAGGAAGAAAAGAAGAAAGAAGGAGGGAAAGAAGGAGGGAGAAAGAAAGGGGCAGACAAGGGAGAGTGCTGATGCCCAAATGGACTAGAAGTCCTAACTCCTGGGAGGGAAGTTTTTTCCATTAATTAATTTATTTATTCACTTTACATCCCAATCAGAACTTCCCCTCCCTCTTCTCCTCCCAGTCTCTCCCTCACACCTCCCCTTCTCCTATGCCCCCCTCGCTTTCTCCTCAGAGAAGGGAAGACCTCCCACAGACATCAGCCTGCCTTGGCCTATCAAGTTGTAGTAGGACTGGGTGCGTCTTCTCCTATTGAGGCTAGACAAGGCCATCCAGTTAGGAGAAAGGGATGTAAAGGCAGGCAACAAGATCAGAAACAGCTTTCACTCCTGCTGTTAAAGATCCCAAGCTGTACATCTGTGAGGACCAAGCCGTACAGCTGTTACATATGTGTGTGGGGCCTAGGTCCATTTCATGGATGCTCTCTGGTTGGTGTTCAGTCTCTGTGAGCCCCTATTGGCCAGGTAAGTTGATTCTGTAAGTTTTCTTGAGTTGTCCTTGGCCTCCCTGGCTCTTTCAATCCTTCCTTCCAATCTTCCTTAGCTCCATCTAATGTTTGTCTGTGGGTCTCTGAATCTGTTTTCATCAGCTGATCGGTGAAGCCACTCAGGTGACAGTTATGCTAGCCTCCTGTCTGGAAGTATAGCAGAATATTATTAATAGTGTCAGAGGAGGGCTTTGTCTCTTGGCATTGAACTCAAGTTGGGCTAGTCACTGGCTGGCCGCTCCCTCACTCTCTGCTCCCTTTTTAGCCCTAATTCTCTTAGAGGCAGAAAAAATTGTGGGTCGAAGGTTTTGTGGCTGGGTTGGTAGCCCCATCCCTCCATCGGAAGTCTTGCCTGGTTACAGGACATGACCAGTTCATGTTCCATATCCTCCATTGCTAGGAGTCTTAGCTAGGGTGATGCTCATAGATTCCTGGGGGTTTCCATTGTCCTAGATTTCTAGATTGTCCCAGAAACACCACCCCACGTCATGCTCCCTCACCCCATCCTCCCTACACTTGATCCTCCCTGTTCCCCTTTCCACCCCCTCTCCCACCTTATTCCCTCCCTTCATCCACTCCGGAGGTCTATTCTATTTCCCCTTCTTAATGATATTCAAGTATCCTCCCTGTGTCCTCCTTCTCACTTAGCTTCTTTGGGTCTATGAATTGTAGTATGGTCATCCTGTACTTTATGGCTAAAATCCACTTATAAGTGACTATTATATGCATACCATGTTTGTCTTTCTGGGTCTGGGTTATTTCACTCGGGAGAATCTTTTCTATTTCCATACATTTGCCTGGAAATTTCATGTTGCCCTTGTTTTCAATAGCTGAGTAGTATTCCATTACATAATTGTACCACAGTTTCTTTAGCCATTCTTCTGTCGGAGGACATCTAGGTTGTTTCCAGTTTCTGGCTGTTATAAATAAACTGCTATGAACTTAGTTGAGCAAGTGTCCTACAAACTCATGGAAACTGAGCAACTCTCTACTAAGTGACCAATGGATCAAGAAGAATTAAAAAAAGAAATTAAAGACCTTTTAGAATTCAGTGGAAATGAAGGTATAATATATCCAAACTTACAGGACAGAGTGAAAGCAGTGCTAAGAGGAAATTCATAGCACTAAGTGCCTTCGTAAAGAAATTGGAGTGATCCCATACTAGCAACTTAACAGCACACCTGAAAGCCCTAGAACAAAAAGAAACAAACACACCCAACAGGAGTAGATGGCAGGAAACACCTAAACTCAGGGCTGAAATCAGTAACTTAGAAACATAGAGAACAATACAAAGAATCAACAAAACCAAGAGCTAGTTCCTTGAAAAAATCAACAAGATAGACAAACCTTTAGCAAAACTAACTAAAAGACAGAAAGATACTATCCAAATCAACAAAATCAGAAATGAAAGGACACACATAACAAAAGCCACCAAGGAAATCCGAAGAATCGTTGAGTCTTACTTCAAAAACCTGTACTCCACAAAATTAGAAAATCTAAATGAAATGGGAAATGTTCTTGATAGATATGGCTTACCAAAGTTAAATCAAGATCAGGTAAACAATTTAAATAGACCTATAAACCCTCAAGTAATAGAAGCTGTCATTAAGTCTCCCAACAATAACAACAACAACAACAACAAAAAGCCAAGAATCAGATGATGGTTTTAGCACAGAACTGGGAGGGAATTCTTCCGCCAGGACTGCTTTACTTAATGGAGAGCAGGAACTACGTGTCTTTATTCCCCATCGTGTAGGTCAAAGGTGGAAGAAGGGAACAGCTATAATCTCAGTGGCAATTTAACCTGGTTGCAACAGAAAATGAGGATGCTTGTTTCGTAGTGAAAGGAGTCTGAGGAATTCCCTGGATTTCAGGGTTCCCCCAAGACTGTCCTCTGCACTTCTGTGCCCAACACTAAAAGCAAATGAGCAATTGTAGTTACTACAGCTAGGGGCAAGGCAGTTGACACTGTAAATGCCTCAGCGCTGGAAATCGAGATCATCCACTAAACAGGAAATTTATCAGGGAGTGTGCTGGCAGAGCAGAAGACAAAACTGCAAGGAGAGAGGGAATGAAGATTAAGGCTGCTTGGGACCAGATACAGCTTGTTTGCATAATCTTACTATAAGTCAGATCACAAACAGCTGCTAGCCATCATCCTTAAGGGATCTTCCAATTGGTTAGATTCATTAAGCTTCTGCTTTGGCTGAAAGGTACTCTGCCAGGAATCTGCAGAGTTCACGTTATCAAGCCTGTCCTTCTGGGGAGGTACCGTAAATGAGCAGGCATTGTCTTCCTGCTAAAGCTAAACCCCGTTCTCCAGCTTATTAAACTTTTTAAAGAAAGTATAGGCAGATTGAAATGTGTATATGGGTTGATGAGTTGAAGAAGGCTGAGATCAATCATGAAGGTAAAGTTGTTGACTTGGGAGGAAGAAGAAGGAAAGCTTTTACTTCAGAGATTTCAGTTATGATGAAGGTCTCCCAACAACTCTAATTAAGATAGTCTGAAGGAGCAGAGTTGAGTCAGAAACGCAACCTTCCGTCTTCCTTTCAAGAGCAAAGAGGACTGAGAGCAATTAGCAGAATTGTAGAAAGGTGCTAGAAGGAATGTTTGTCCAGATGCAAGAAAGTCCCTTGCTGAACTCTCTGGTAGGGTACACACCAGAATGGGGAGGGGGAGAGAGAGAGGCAGACAGAGGCAGAGAGACAGACAGGGAGAGACAGACACACACACACAGAGGGGGAGAGACAGACAGATATAGATGAGAAGCAGAGAAACTGGCAGACAGACAGACAGACAAAAAGATCACTTGTAAGTACTCTCCCCATAAATTTAGCTTGGGAAATGATGCTTCACAAAAATATAATCCTTATAAAATACAATGTATATAATGTATTATATAAAATATAATGTAGGACATGAAGGATTTAAGAACATGAGCAGGGGGTTGGAGACTTAGAAGCCAGACTGCTCTTGCAGAAGAGTTTGGATCCCAGTTCTCATGCCGACATGAGAACTTCACAACCACCTGTAACTCCAGCTCCATCTGACACCCTCTTCTGGCTTCCAAGGGAACCCACATGCACATGGGCATACACACACATAAATGCAAAAAAAAAAAAAAAAAAAAGAACATGAATACTGTTTCTTAGTTTTTAAACTGTAAGAGAAAAGTTATGCAACAATTTCTTTCCATAGATAATTTTTAATGTCCTTTCACAGTAATCTTCAATGAGCTTGAATTTTATCTTGCAGACCAGTAGTGTCCAAAGTATAATAATATATAGATTCAAAGCCACTCAAAACAAGTCACTAAAAACACTGAGAAAAAGACATTAGAAAGTCTCTTCACATATTTTTGTATTATTGGGCTTTTTTATCCTAACTTCGTTTCATCACAATTATCATTGTATATTGGAGACATGTAATTTTATTTTTATTTTACACAGCATGGAGTTTGCCTTGTGTCTCAAAAGAGGATTTAAACTTGGGCTTTTGAGTTATGTTGAGTTATGTTGAGACCCTGAGGAGTCTTGGATATGAATTAAGAGATACAGTATGAGATGCAAAGAAGCCTTTGGGACAGGGCAAGTGTGAAATAGAGTTTATGGAGATGTGATTGGGTGATGGTTATTACAGGTGGACAGGTGACAGTTAATTTGTCACCCAGCAGGGGCTGATGAGACAGTTCAGTACTTAAGATCTCATGCTACTCTTGCAGAGGACCAGGTCAGTAGGCTCACAGCCACCTGTCACTCCACTAGTAGGATCTGGCCACTCCATGAACACTGCCCTCATCTTTATGTACTCATAGACAGACAGACAGACAGACATACACAAACTTTAAAATTAATGTTTTTTAAAAGAAAACTTCCTAGGCAGTTAGTAAAACACAGAAAAAGAGGGAGAGAGGGAGAAGGAAAACAAAGAGAAACAGGAAGTAGAGAATAAAGACAGAGACAGAACTTGGCAACTATGTACCTCTGACTCCAGTCCTTGGCTTCCTGGGAGCTTCCTGCTCTGAGATCTCTTCCTTCTAGTCCAGAATTTTGACACTGTTTCCCCAATAGCTCCCTTATTTTTAGTCTTTCTTCTGCTTGTTTTTTCCTATGTTGGAATGAGCTGAGTTCTTTCAATGGCAAGCTTCCTCACCGGGAATCTTACTAGGATTAGATGCCACAAGCAGCAGAGCCTAAAATGCACAGTTACCTAAATCAGAATCGAATGGTGGGTGTTTTCTTCATATATGACTAACTCTGGGTGAGGTGGTGTGTGCATGTCATGCCTGCACTCAGAGAGCCTTCAGGCCAGTCAGGGCAGCATAGCAAGACTCTGCCTTCAAACAAACAACACTAACTGATGAGTTTTAGCTTTTATTTTTCCCTTCTCTCAACTCCACTTCCAATGAGCAGGAAAATCAAGTTGAAAGCTCTTTCTTCCTGTAGTTCATTAGATGTTCCATTTCTGGTTTTGCATGTGTGCCTTTAGGTTGCCTGTTTGCGTACATGTGTGCACATGTATGTTCCATGTGGATATGTCCATTGGAAGCCGGGGTTCAGTGTTAGGTGTCATCCTCTGTCACTCTCCACTTTAGTTTTGAGACAGGGCCTCTGCCTTAGTTAGGGTTTTACTGCTGTGAAGAGACACCATGACCAAGGCATGTTTCCTCATAAAGAAAAACATTTAATTTGGGGCTGGCCTACAGTTTCAGAGGTTTAGTCCATTATCGCTGTGTCAGGAAGCATGGCAGTGTAAGACCTGGGGTCTCACAGCTCAGGAGTTCAAGATCGCGCCCTTCCCAGAAACTCCCCCAGACCAAGACTCGTTGCAAAAGCAAGAGGTTTATTAACCATTGCACAATGGGGTCACCCCTGCCAGTCAGCAAAGAGTGGCACTGGGAGACAAAGGCCTTTAGGTTTTTAAAAGAAAAATTGTGGGAGATTTGAAGTTGCAGTCTTGGCAATTTAGGATTGGATGAGGAAGCTATAAAGTAAGATAACTGGTTAGTCTTAGGTGCTCAAGCTTGGCCAGTCCTGCCAAGTGTGGATGCAGCTGCAATTGAAGGTGGGGGTGGTTAGCTCATCCTTGAAGATTAGGGACTACAGACTTTTGGCTGGAGGTCAAAAGCTACTCAGAAGAAGTCTAGGTTCATTGCTAAGAAACACTATCTCAAAGACAAGGGTCTGGTCCTTCTTTTGCTGAGTGAAGGTCATTGCTTGCTTGCCTTTTTCTATATCTGTCCTCACAGATAGGGTCACATTCCTCCATTCTCTGGAAAGGTACTAAGAGGCTTTAGCTTAACCTGGACCTAAAACTCAAAACTATAGGCTTTAGAAGACATATAGGTTACAAAGTTAGCATAACCCTTTCAGCAGCATGCAGGCAGACATGTTGCTGGAGGAGCTGAGAGTTCTACATCATAATTCCCAGGAAGCAGCAGGAGACTGTGTGCCACACTGGACATAGCTTGAGCCTAGGAGACCTCAAAGCCCACCCCACAGTGAAGCACTTCCTCCAACAAGGCCACACCTCCTAATAGTGCCAATCCCTACGAGCCAAGCATTCAAACACATGAGTCTATGGGAGTCCTTTCTATCTAAACCACCACGGTCTCCCACTGATGTTGGAAATTATCAGTTAGCTAGATGAGCTAGTCAGTGAGCTCAAGCATCTGTCGACCTGTCTCTCCTCCCCAGCACTGACCTTACAATGCACACCACACACTGGATTTGTGTGCATGTTCTGGGTATCTAAACTTAAAGTCTTCATACTTGAGCAACAAGCACCTCACTGACTGAGCCTCAGCCTCTAGTCTTAATGGCAGCCCTCTGTGTAGCCATACTGTTGAGGCCAAGCACCCTATTTGTGTCCTGATGATTAACTGATGCTCCTTCCAAAGCAGCTGCCCCGGATGGCTTTCTCCTAGTAAGATTTCCATACTAGTGAGATTTGCAACTGGAAAGGAACAGGCTGAGGCTGGAGTTTTTGAGAGCTTTTCCTCTTGTCTGTAGCCACTGATCTAATATCATTGCAGAAGGATCATCTCCCTGAAGAACTCTGAAGGCCTCCCACTCCATACTTCCAGACTGATGTAGAGAGAGAAAGTCATCTGAGAGAAAGGCTGGGACCAGAGAAGTGGAAGAGGTTTCATTATTCCAGTACCCTTCGAAGCGTCTACCTGAGGTTCTTTAAAGTAGGGTAACCACTTTAGCCCATTCTCTTCTATAGCACAACCCACCAGGGAGCATGTGAGAGCAAGCACCCTATCTTTTCTGTCCAGCATCGGTTTATTAGTACATGGTGTAGAAAGAAGAGGCCAGCAGGAGGTGTGGAACAATGGGCACAAGCTTTGGGCCAATAGCTCAGCCCCTGAAACTGAAGGGCTCAGTAAAACTTCTAAGTCATTAAGAGGAAGAGTTTATTTTAGTATCTGTTGCTAATACAGAAGTTAAAACAAAAAAATAATAAATCCGTTTTCAATTTGTGTATATTGACAGAACTCAAGTCAGGTAGTGATAGGTTTTGTCTGTTTGTTTCTTGGAGGATTACAAAAAAAATCGTCTACATTTCTCAATCCCATTATCCTATTGTCACTAATCATTTCTATTTAGTGTATGTATGTTTGTATGTATCCATGCATACATGTATGTGCATGTGTCCATGTATGTGTGAGAGAATGTATACACACTTATGTGTGTGGTTGTCCAAGGTGGAGGAGGCCAGAAGAGGGTATCAGATCCCTTGGAGCTAGAGTTCCAGGTGTCTGTGAACCACCAGTCAAGGATGATGGAATCTGAACTCTGGTCCTCCTGATTGAGCAACAAGTACTCTTAACTACTAAACCCTCATCTCTCCATGCCTTCATCAGACATTTATTATTGAAGAATATTTGAGTATTTTCTGTGTCCAAGGCCTCACACTAAGATATTTGAGAACTGTAAAGAATAAAACAAAGACTCGTGTCTCCAGAAGGCTAAAATACAGATGTGATGCCTTAGAAGGTGACACGGAGCAAAGGACTGGGACTGCGAATAGAGCTCCATCTGCAGCTGACTAGAGTCAACAAATGGACATCAACTCTCTTCAGTCTTGTGAGGAGAGATGAAGAATGAAGGAAACAGACAGGCACATAACAACTGGAATCAAAACTCGAGTGTGATGCTAGGAACTTTGAACAAATAAGAATCCCAAGGGTTCTCATGCTTTTCATTTCTTTCATTTGCTTTGAATAAGACACAGCAGAATCTACAATGTCTTCATTTAATCTGTCACAGCATCCTGAGCTAGAATGCTTTTACATCATCTGTCGATCCTATGCCAACCACTGTTTACTCCACTCACAGACAGAGCTTTGGCTGGAACACAGCAAAAATGAAGGGGCAACCCAAAAATCTAAATTCCAAGTAGCATTCCCTAAAACATTTATACAGACCTTCCCTTTTGTGATGCTCGTATGTTGACATCTGCACAACTAGAGAGTGCCAAAGTATAAGCAATTCAAATATGACAACTCTGTCTCAGGGGAGAGTGGCAGAAAAGAGGAGTGTAGTGGTGTTTATCAATTACTACTTTGGAAAGATAAGCTCGGTGAGTTGCCGCTTCCTGTCATTAGACAGATGTCGTTTCACAGCTGTGAATGACCTCCAGGAGTCAGCTCCAGTGCAGATGAGGACTCACAAGAGCTGTCAGGGAGCTGCAAACAATTATTGGTTAAATCTTGTCTCAGCACTACACCTACTCATCAGAATAAATTGTAGGCAGGTACCACTTCCAACAATGCTCAGATAAAGGCCCACAACACTGCTCGACCCCCAGCAGACTTCTGCAACCTTTCCACACTCCAGGCTTATCTGCTCTGTTACAGGAGGCTATTCCCATCTGCTCCATTCTCTGCACACAGCACAAACTTCATTCAGTATCTTCTTTAAAGGAAGTCACAGTAACCTAAAAAAAAAAAAATGTCTGTCTGAAGGCTAGGTCCTGCAATAAAATGTTTACACTATCTCAAAACCCAAGCAAGTCTCAAGGTTACACCATACCTCTGTTAGTCGGTCCTCTGTCATTCAATCAGACAAGAGTATGTGTCTCACATCTGCTACAGCCTGTTTGTTTTCCTTCCTTCCTTCCTCCTCCTCCTTGTCCTCTTCCTCATCCTCCTCACCTCCTCCTCCTCCTTCTTCTCCTACAATTTTTTTCTTTTGCTTTTTCTCTTTATTGTACATCTCTAGTTTGGGTTGAATTTCTCCTTGATATTTATGTGGATGCTACATCTTTCTGACCATTCTCTCTGTCTCCTCAAATCCATCCGAGATGATACAACTTCATCCATTAAAACCCTCAATATGCATTTTCCCCTGAATATAGTTTTAGAAGACAAGATAAAAATAAGAAGTCATGAGATGTTTATGACAATGGAATAGGCTAAGATTTAATACAGGAGCCATAAAGGAAAACATGATAAATTAAATTAAAATTTTTCTATTTGTCAAGAGAACATTAAGGGAGTGAAATAACTAGGCATGCAGCATACACAACAGAGGGATTACAATCAAAATATATTTTTAAAATATCCTTCACAATGAAAAGATAATTTGGTTCTCATATCAAAAATAGACCAAAAAAAAAAAAAAAACCTAAAATAGATAGCTTAAATTTAAGTAAAGGAGGTTTAGGAGCTGGTGAAATAACTTAGTGTTTTAGAGCACCAGCTGCTCTTCCAGAGGTTTGACTCAGTGGTGAAAAGAAGCAGCTGCTCTTCCAGAGAGCCCAGATTCTGTTCCTCGCGCTATGATGGTGATGTACAATTATCTAGAACTTCTTAGCAGATCCAGTGCTTCTCTGGCCTCTGTAGCACCAGGCATGCATATGGTACACAGACACCCATTCAGGCAAGAAACAAAACAAAACAACAGCAACAACAACAACAAAACTATATGTGTGAAACAAAATTCAATAAATCCAAATGAAGGAACGTGGCAGTGAATGTACAAAAGCATACACAGCTTTATTCATCGCAGGTGAAACCAATGTGAAAAGTAAAGCATGTTCTTTACAGAGTATATCAATGCATCAGACGCCACAGCTGTTCCCTAAATCTGTGCTGTGCCTGTGCATCAGTTAAAAACAGGAAAAAGCACGATGGATCCTGACTGTACACCCCGCCGGAAAGGCCAAGCTAAACGCATGGACCATATGGAGTGATAGTACTGGAGTAACTAGACTACTGGAACGTTCCGGTGGAATGAACTTCCACTCTTCCATCAGGAAACATTGATCCATGCACACACCCCACATCCAGAAGTGTATACTTGGGTCACCTACGCACATACTCAACAAAGCACAAAATAAGAAAAGCCAGTGGGTCAGCTTTCCTTGTAACAGTCAAAGTGTTCACCCTAAATGTAGACTAAAAGGGAAATGCATAAAGACATGGTGAGGTCCTCATGCTAGGCAGTGCAAATGACAAGTGTGAAGAAATCATGACTATGTGCAGCAACATGAACTCAGAAAGAAAAAAAAAACTGAGTACAACAACCAACATAAAAAGATGCTTTCTGTAAGATCCCATTTACACGATGGACACAAACAGGCAGAGATAATCCCTGCCAAGATTCAGGCTGGCATATCCCATAGGAGAGAGATTGACTGGTCAGGGCTGGCGGAGTGACAACCAAAGTTCCTAGAACACTTCGCTTCTCCTCCTGGGTGCTGCAGGAACAGATCTATTCACCTGGTGATAATTCACCAGCCTCCACACCGGTGCTCCAGGCCTTTATATTGTAGTAGAAAACCAAAGCAAAATGACATAGGCTTTCCTCTTATTATTCAGTATTTCTCAATGCAGTTTCATGACCTGTCAAATCCAAGTTTACTTTTACACACACACTCCCACACAGAGACTTTTCTGTGCCCTTGCTTATACAGTTTTCCCATACTGAAATGCCTTTCATTCTTCATGTCTGCTTTGGTAAACCACATCCCTTTAACACAGCAAAATGATGAGCAGCATTTTGCTACAGTCCTGTTTAAGACTGTTGTCCTGAAGAAACTATGGAAAGTTCCTAGAAGCTTTCTAGGTGCTTAGAATAGTTCTCTTACTTTTGAAGAAGGAGCGGTTGTTTATCTGTGCCTGTTTGTTCATTTGCAAGGTGGTTCAACACCTCGCCACCAATAATAACAGCCATCTCTGGAACGCACTTGGTGGAAGGAGAGAACCAATATGCCTGCAAGCTGTCCTCTGCCTTCCACAAGCATGCTATCGTACCTACAAGTGCATGCCTCCCACTACCACCCCCAAAAACCCATACACACGTAAATATATGTAATTAGTGTGAAGAGTAAAGGTGTTTTTAACATTCTTAATTCAAAAACAAGTTTCCAGTGGCTTGGTTTCCTCACATATTTTGTAAGCATTCAACTTAGTTTGCATGGAAAGATTAAATGTGGCATCTGATTAAGTTATATCCATATAACAGTAAAGCTGACACAAAAAAGAAAATAGAATTGCTGCCACAGACTGTTGGCTCTGGGAAGCTTTGCTGGTGGGGGAACACAATGGTTACTGGCCAGACTGTGTCAGGCTTTCATCAGTTTTGCCCCCAGAAATCTGGGTACTTGCAGGTTAAATCTGAGTGGTTTTACTGTGTATCATTTGTTAAGAAAATTCCCAAACACATCAGATACACTAGCAAAGACTTCAAATCAACAATGGGAATGAGGGCAAAATTCTGCTGGTTTCCTTAAAGCGGAGTGTACATTTAATCAAGAGATTGAAAAAAGGTTAGGGTTAAGCCACACTGATCTTATAGAATTTAAAATCCATCAGGAACATTCAGACATATACAGCCTCCCTGCCCAAGCAGATGTTTTATACAAAATAACCCATGAGAGTGCCTCACTAGTACCAAGCCCTGGTGACACTCAGTCTTCTCTCTGACGCCCACAGGGAGTTCAGTGCTGGTATGACCACAGAAATCTGCCTCCTGGTTGTTAGTCAGTCCCTTGACAGGGACATAACGGGAAGAAAGAGAACCTAATGGGATTAGAAAAATGAAAAAGGAGACTGGAGCCAAGGATGACATCAGCCTTGTAGGGAGGCCAGGAGGTGATGGGAAAATACTGCAAGAAAGGGCATTCTTCATTCTTGTCATCGTGAGAAGATCTATCCATCTTGATGCTGGATTCCTTGCCACAGGCTAAATGTAAAATTTAGAAAAGCCCTTTCCATTAAATTGCCACTTAGCATTAAATACTTAGAAGAAGAAGAAGAAAAAAAAAAAAAACAGAGATAAAATTGTGACCATCTAGCTAGCTAGTTCCTCCATCAAGCCATCAAGGTAGGCAGGATTCCCTCATATCTATGACTCTGGCAATGGTCACTGCATCCTAATGGAGCCTGCTAGGAGCAACCTGACTCAGCATGGCTAGCAAGAGAGGGTTTAGACCAAGTGCTTTCCCATCCAAGGCTCCTTTAAATAACATTACAGGATTAGAAGCCTTACAAGGAATATAATTTCTTTAGCTGGTTCCTCTTACTTTTTTCTAACTAAAACAAGAGTGGTGGATGAATTCAGAATCCCCAGGACAGGGCTACATCATTCAATTCTGTTTGGAACAAGAACTTTTTTATGAGATTATTTGACATGGGTAAAATTCTTCAAAATCGTGTTTTAGCTGTTCCAGCAAGTCTCGGAACCTGGTCAGCATGCTTGCTTGTCACAAATGAAGACAGATGAGAAACAGAAGCAAATATACAGTTAGAAGAGGATGAAAGCAAGGAAGCAGTGAAACAGGAGTAGAGAGGCTGGGGTATATAGTTCAGTTGGTAGAATACTCACCTAGCATGTATGAAACTCTGGGCTTGACTCCAAGACACTGGAGGTTCAAAGTCTTCCACAGCTACATAGTGAATTCCATACCAGCCTGGGATACATGAGACCCTATCATAAATAGAAAAAGAGATAGAAAAAAATGGAAGGGTTAATGTGATAAACTGAGTAGCAGACCCTTCTCTTCAAAATCTGTTTGCGCCAGAATCCATAAAACTCTACCATGCCAGCCAAAGTACTGATTCAGGAGGTCTGAAGGAGCCCTGCCTCAGTGTCCCTCTGGTAGGACCTGAGTAGCCTTTGGCAATATCTACACTGGCCTGATCAAGCCTCTCCTTCATCCCATAACCTTGTTGCTTATGGCTATGAGTCCCAAACTTACTTTACTTCTCAAGTCATTTTCCAGCCATCTCTTTAAAAATGAGCATGCACATCAGAGGTGTAAAGGGCATTTCTCCAGTTGAAGCAGGTGGGAAGACAAAATCACTGTGCCTCTCTGTGTCCCCCTACCTGGCAGTTTCTGGGGACACTTTTGAGGGACACATGGCTTCTCATAGACGTGAAACACTTGAAGGCAAACAGTTTGGCAGATATGTTGGCAGGAAGTTGGGAACATTTGCCCTCCAATGGCAAAACATACAGCATGGAGGCTCCATCTCACCCCAGTCACAAAAAGAAGCAAATAACAAATGCTGATGACAACGCAGGACAAGGAACTGGTACATGAACTGGTACGGTGTGGGAGTCGGTATGGAAAGTCTCCAGACCGCTACAGACAGAACTACCACACTGTGATGCCTAGCCTTGGTTATCAATCTGACTGAACCCAGAATGGAGTAAAATGCAAGCTGCTGAGTACACCTCTGAGGAATTGTATTGATCAGCTTATCTGAAGGAGGAAGAGCACCCTCACTCTGGGTGGCCCCTCCTATTGGCAGCCCAGATGAAGCAGATAGAAAATGGATTTTTTTTCTTATGGCCTGCTTTCCTCCAATTTCCCTGGCAGGTTCGTCTAGCCTGTTGTTGTCACTGCTGATATCAGAACCCAGCTTCAGGGTTCCAATGTGGACTGGAAATTGACCAGCAGCTTTCCAGAAAATCTTCCAGACCTTCAGCACCAGAGCAGGACTGCCGAGACACCAGCCTTGTGGACTGTCAGCTACAGACTACTTAGATTACACTCTGTATGAATTCCATAAATATATACTCCAAATGCCCCATCTGTTCTGTTCCTGTAGAGAACACGGACCCTTTGGACACAAAAACAAACAAACAAACAAATAGATGGAAATGGTGAACAAGCTATTACTTGAATTAAGTCAGACATGGGAAGACAAGATTCACATTCTATCCCGTAAGGAAATTGAAAAGATCACCTGAAAGAAAAACACTATTAGGCAGTGAGAAGGGGTAGGGGTGGGGACAAGAGAGGAAAGAAGAGGAGATGAATACAATCAGTACATATGTGGGAATGCCAAAGCAAAACCAATCAATCTGAACAATTCTTTTGCATCAATAAAAGCAAAGCAGTAGTAGGGCATGGTAGCACATTCCTTTAATCCCAGAACTCAGAAGGTAGAGGCAAGCAGATCTCTGTGAGTTCGATATTAACTTGGTCTACAAAGAGAGTTTCAGGGCAGCCATGGCCGTTACAGAGAGACCTTGTCACACACACACACACACACACACACCAAACACACAAATAAAAGCAAGGCCGGATCTCCTTCCAAGATCCCAGGGCGTGGGCCCTCAGAAGATCATTGAAGCCAATAGCCCAGCTGCTGTGTGAAAACATACAAAATTTCTTTTACCACCCACCCTCCCACTTGGGAATTATGGCTGTGTTGAAAGACACTTCTCATGACATCAAAGGAGAAGGAAACCAAATCTAGAACTTTCTGAAAGACAAATGACTACAGCGCGGGAAGCGAAATAGAGCTATGATACTCAAGATGTGAAGTGTTTTCTGAAACACTGAGCTCACAGCTCTCAAACTGAGGATGGACACATACTAGCCTCTTGAAAGGCCGCTGGGAGCAGCAGATTTGCTGAAGCAGAGAACCCCCACTAAAACTCCACAGTCTACCGACTGGTGTCTCTTTTCCAGCCTTCTCTAGCGTGCTCCCACTGAGCTGCTGGCAACCAGAAGTTGAAAGAAGAGCCGGAAGTCAGAGAAACGGTTTACACAGAGACATGCCCAGCCAACGTCTAGTGTGCTAGGAAAGGCTGAGTGGAAAAGACATGTAACACCATCTAAATCCAGATGATGTCTGTTCCTTGACCTCCAGCTCATCAGAACATGTCCTTTGAGGGCAGGGATGTAGTTCAATGGTTAAGCATGCATGAGGACCTCAGTCTGACCCCTAGCAGCGACCATCTGTGGTGGTCCTGATGAGAAGACCTCCCAGCTAGAACCACAGATGCCCTTATGGGGATTCCAGTGTGCCCCAACTTTGTGACCAGAAACCCCCTGAAAGCTTACTCTCTCTAGTTTGAAGTCTCATGATTTCTAACGGTTTCATAGATTTTTTTTTCTCCTCTCAAAGAGCAAGTAAATTCACAGCTGGCCATCCAAAATCATAGGAACCAAGGTAAACCTTCAAATATTAATATAACTTTTTACTTCTTTAATGTTTGCTTTGTGCCTCCATTCCATGCCACCACCATGCACACAGATCCCCTACTGAGTAGATAATCGGGCTTCCGATACACTATAAGGTTTGCATAAATACAGGGTCTGGCCTATGAAAAGTACAATGATCTTGTTATGGGCTTGGGTTGGTAAAATCACCTTTCTTCTTGTTTATTTGTCCTGCACTTAGAATAAGCAGAGGCCCTAGCAATGTGCTAGCTTTGGTTTTGTGGTTTAAATTGTGTGGTTTCTCATTATGATTAGAGGGGTCTGGTTTCTATCCTCTTTGTTGGTTCTTTATTCTTAAATGAGCATCTGAAAGCTATGGGGAGGGATCGGTGGATAAGGCTCTTATTTCACAAAGGTAAAGGCTAGAGTTTGGATCCCAGAACCCATGTATGCTCTGCAGGTTTGGCAGCCACCTGTAATCTCAGCACTCAGGAGTTAGAGACAGGGTCTCCCTGGGGAGAGGTCGCTGGTTAGACTAGCAGGAATTGGCAAGTTCCACAGTCAGGGAGAGGCCTTGCATCAAAAAATAAAGAGGGAAGCAGTCAAAGAAGACACCTGCTATTTTGAGCCACAGAGAGAGAGAGAGAGAGAGAGAGAGAGAGAGAGAGAGAGAGAGAACACATAAAGCATTTTATTGAAGGGAGAACAAAAGGTTTTAATATCATTGACTGCTGCAAAAATTTAGATTAAAAAATGGTTAAATAGAAAAAAAATTACCCACACATATACCCCTACCTACTATAAACTTCACTGTTCATTTAGACATGGTGTGTATTATTTAATAACAATTCTGGGAACTGATAGATTTATCCCAGACTCCAAGTTTATTCAATAATTATAAATAGACCACTTGATTTGAGAATGGTCCTCATCAGTAGTACCTGGTTCTAAAGTTTTTAGCAACTTCACCAGCCAGATATGAAGAATAAACACCTTCCAGCAATAGCTTCTCCTTTACAGACTTTATTTCCCTAAAGACAGGAATGCAGTAGCCAGAGGCCGACTGTGCTCTCAATCCTTCTGGTCATCTTTGTCTTTTTTTCCTGCAATGTTCAGCCTTCCTTCTTTGAAAGCAGAAATTACTTTTCTTCAGCATTCAACCACAGAATGAAAGAGACCCTATACTTGTAGTGGTTATCCACATCAGCAGAAAGAAACGGTTCTGTTGGTTATAAAAAAAAAAAGAAGAAGAAGAAAAACTTAACTTTCCTCTATTAACCAAGAGTCCTCAGGTTCCTAGTGGCAAAGAGCCCACAAATGTGGAAAGAGCAAGGTCCTTATCAACCTTTGAGAGCATGAGCCAGCTCCAAACTTCCTCCTTTTAAGGTAGATTATCCATTTTAAGTTTCCAAATCCATTTAGCAGAATCATTTAAAATACACTGAAACAAGCATAACAAAATTTTAGGCCACAAGGAGAGGTAATTTCACTCTGGCCGTTTAAAGTCAAGGTCAAAGCCACTGGGCATGTCTTCCCACCATCTCTGTGGATTCTTGACATTTTTGATGACTGGAGGGCTCAGTGCCAGTGGAGTCTGTGAACTGTGCAAGGTGTTTCTCATCCACGAACATCAAAAACAATGGCACGTAGGCTTCACAGTTTCCAGCTCTGCTCCTGTACCTGCTTAAAGGCTTTGAGTAATGGGATTTACTGAGCTTGTGGGACTTGGATTACCTAACTCTGCCAAAAAATTTAAAAAAAAAAAAAAAACATACAAATAGGCTTTCCTTCCCTTGAGCCTTGGTTGACTTTCTTTTTTCTGTATCTATGAATGAAATATAAAAGGCAGCCAAGAGGATATTCTTACCATGAGTCAAGACTGTAGGTTATAATCTTTACGCTGCCACTTATGACCAAATTGGCTTTGACAAATGACTTGAGCCTCCACTGCTCGCTTTTCTCATTGTAATATTTTCATCCCAGAGTGTGAGCATTAGGGAAACACACACGACAAGCTTGGTGCTACGCTGGAGCCCAGTTCCCTTCCCCTTGAATGTAGACATCGGTAACTTGCCAGAAAGACAAGTGTGTCTCCTTCCACCCTGGGTTTTTTTGGGAATAGTTCTGAAAGCCCTGGGTTAGCACATACAAAGTTCAAAGCCATCACAGTGGCAGATCTTAAGATGAGAGAGTTAAATAAATTGTCCTTTAGTCCTGACTCCTCACTGTTTAATCATCCCAGGAGAGACTCTCAAACATCAGATAGAGTATAGCAGGCTAGGCAATGCCACCAAGCCCTGAGTAAGTCACAGGCTCATGGCAAAATAAATGACTGTCATTGATGTAAATCACCTCATTCTAAAGTAACTGACTCTACAGCGACAAAGCCAAGAGCCCACCTGTAAAATCCTCACAGTAGAGATGGAGCCTGTGCCTTCTCCCCTGTATTCTCCACGACTATCAAATCCAAAGTCTCATGCGTGTGTTAGTTTGTTTTCTATTGCTGTGATAAAATACCTCGGCCAAAAGCAACTAAGGGAGGGAAGGGCTTATTTCCTCTCACAGCTTGTAGTCCATCATGAAGGGAAGTTTGGACAGAAAGGTAGGAATGTGGAGTCAGGGACTGAAGCAGAGGCCGGGGAAGAGCTCTATTACTGGGTGGCTTTTCAGGATCACTTTCAGCTACCTTTCTTATGAATCCCAGGCCCACCTGCCAGGAGGTAACACCTCTCGCATCAACTGCTGCTAATCAAGAAAGTACCAGCTAGATTGCCTGCAGGCAAATCTGATGGACTCCACTGGCGGTCCCTCTTCTCAGACACTAACCAGCACACCCTTCATTCCCAAACAAGAGTTGTGCCTGTCAGTACACGGTGGCTGAAAACTGAGCCAGACACTGTTCTCATGGTGGCACCAATGCTGTATTGATTCACTCCTCATTTGGGGTATCCACCCTGGTCCTTAGACAAAATGGTGCAAGGAATAGGAACATAAGCAAATGCACTAGAGGAAACCTCATAAAGGCTCTGGTGCACTTCAGACACAAGAACACAGAAGGAGAGCTCCTACCTTAACGGCTTTTGCTTTGGGGCTAACAGTGAAGCACTTTGCAGGAAATGGACCCTGACTTAACTTCCACCAAAGAAGACCTGAGACTTTACCACCAAACAAAGTTTCTCCTAACAACCTGTAGTAACCTGTGCGCAACAAATTCCATGTCATCGCCAACAGCACCCATGACCATGAGGCTGGGGGCAGAGAAAAGCTACATCACAGTCTTTTTGACTGGCAAAAAAAAAAAAAAAAAAAAAAAAAGGCACACCTCCCTAAAAGCTCATGTGGGCAGGTCAGATGAACATTTTTGTGGCTTTCTTTTACTTCCACTTTCGCTTGTTATTTTGTCTGTTTCGAAGGGAAGGTGTCATTGTTGCTGCTGCTGCTGCTGCTGTCTTATAGTTTCTCCGTTGACATTCACATTCAGCAACGGAGAAACGTGGGCTTCCGGAGACACGATGGAGTCTCTGTCAATAACCTTCATGAAAGGAAAATACAGGGAAAAGTTGTGTCTGTGAAGAGAAATTCTTCCATACACTCATGTGCTCCAGGTTAGACCCTGGGTTCACAAACACAGTCACACACAATTCTAGGCTTCTACTACGTGCATTGGCATGTTAGCACACCAGTCCTAAAATGTGGAAAGGGGCTGGAGAGATGACCCAGCAGTTAGGAGTATTTGTTGAGCAGTCATGAGGGCTGGAGTTTAAATCTCGCATTTCACATGATCCCCCCACAACCACATACCTGTACACACACATACATACAAACACACGCAAACACACACACACACACACACACACACACACACACACACCTCTAACTTAAGCTCTAATGAAAGCAGAGACAGGAGAATTGCTGGGGTTTGCTAGCTTCCAGTTTGGCCAAGAAAATGTAAGGCTCAAATTCATCTAAAGACCCTGCCTCAAAAGAAACTGTTAGAGGAGGAAGCCCAACACCCTCTTTAGGTCACTGCACTCACATAGATACGCACATACACACACACAGACAGGTGCATGCAAATCAATAACTTTTTTTAAAATACTAGAAAAAGAAACACGAAACCCAAACTTTTCTCTCCTTTCTGCATAATCCTAGTAAATAACACTTTTCAATCAGACTATAAGTGATTTAAAACATAGAAATTAGGTTAAGTGGTTCCATATTAGATTTCATAAGATATTTGAACAGAAGATAATCTGAATAGTCGCTTTTTAATACAACAACTAGGTTTTCTTTAAAGAAAGTCTGAGGGCTTAGGAATGGTTCCATGGGTAAAAGTTCTCACTGAACAAGCCTGACAACCTGAGTTCAAATTCCCTTCACCCACATAAAAAGCCAGGCATGTGACTGTAACCCCAGTGTTGGGGAATGGGAAAAAAAAATCCTTAGAGCTCACTGGCCATCCAGCCAGGTTCAGTGAGAGACCCTATTTAAAGGGAGTAAAACAAAGAGTAATAACAGCAGACACCCATCCCCCTCCTCTGGCATGCCACCATGCAGAGAGGCATTCACAGTGCACCCATGATGGGTGAGTGCGGGAGTGAGCAACCAATCAGCAACAGGCAGAGACTTCACTCTCATCATATGAGACAGAGAGGTTGACACCCTCTAGCTTTAAAGGACCTTTTACAGTGTACTCCCGATCTTAGCCCATTGGAGTCTGAACTACAACCACCACGGTGCTTGACTGTGCTTTTCCACTTAGCAGCTGACCTCTGACCTTTCAGTATCTTATTTCTCTTCAGTGCTACTCTGTATGGCACAAACAGCCGTGGGTAAAATGTTCTGAATGAACCAAAGCAAGTACAGTACAGAGCCTTCCAAGCACAGTAGGAGACTGTGCTCAGAACACTGGCCTTTCTGCTCTCACCGGCATCCTTTCTGTTTTCAAGTATTTGTGAGGTGGACTCTGCCTATGTAGCCCAGTCCAGCCTTCATCCATCCTCTGTGCTATGCTTCCCAAGCACTGGGTCTCCAGGCATGCACAGCCGTGCTGAGCTCTGATTTGCTTAAATTAAAAAAAGAAAAAAAGAAAAAAACAGTTATTTAGAAAACTGTCTCAAGTCTTACTTTGTGTCCCATGCAGATGTTCAAATCAAATATTTTCAATCACAGTTGGCACTCTAGAATAAAGTTTATGCTCTTAAGTCACTCTCTGAGGGGTGGATTAATGGCTCTCTACATCCCTCTTCTTCCTCTTCTCCCCGAGACTGTTAAGTCTCTCTGCTATCATTTGGCCAGGGTACAAAGCCTCGCCACTCCAGACATTGACTAATACTGAAGCTTTCAAATAAATTTCTCAGGGAAAAACAAATATCTATCCACCATACACCAGACATGACTTCAGAGGGTTTGGTTTTTTTTTTTCTTATTTACCAGTCTCCACATCAGCCTGATACTGATTACAGTAACTTCCGCTCACTATTTAAAGGGCAGGTGTCTGAGAACACTTACCCAATGAGGAGCTTACCAGCAGTTTGACAATCATGTCAGACTATAGTGGAAGGACTCATGAAAGCTAATGGACCTGAGCTAAACACAGTGGGCCTCTCTGGCCCTGACCAAACAAGGCTGCTATCCAAACCGAGTATAATGAAGCAGGTGGACTCTAAAAGTTGGCCTCTGGAAAATGAGTTCTGACAGGTATTGTTCCTCATCCTCCCCTTCCTCCATCCTCTCCTCCTCTTCCACAGACAGCCATGCTCCACATGATGCCACTTTGGTCAATAATGAATCACACGTACACAACAGAGGTCCCATAACAAAATACCACCTAACGATACCATAGCCATCTCAGTCAGTATACGCGTGTTCCATAAGGTCCACACAAGATGAAAAGATCAGGCACCACCTTTCTCAGAGCGTAGCTTCGTCAGCAAGTGACAAGTGACCGTGTGGTTATTCAGTCGTAGTAATCCAGTTGTGAAATTTCACAACTCAGACTGAATTTTTCATTTTAAATGTAAGAGAACTAAAGCCCAGAGAAGAGAAACCAATTTTCTGTAGTCATTCATCCAGTGCATTCTACAGCTGGGAATTATTTCATTCATTCATTCATTCATCCATTCATTCATTCATTCATTCTTCATTAATAAAATATTCAACAAGTATTGCTTATCACCCACCAGTCACATACATACCTTAGTTGGTTTTCTGTTGCTACTACAAAAACCTGAAATCAAGAAATTTATTAAAAACTAGATTTTATTCCCCTGACAGTGCTAGTGAACCTGGTGTGGACCTTCTTGTTTTGTCAGAACATTGCTGATGGGATCACAGGGTAAGACACAGAAATGACCCAACTGGAACTACTCTTCCTCTTCCTGTAAAGCTGTTAATGTCACTGTGTGCACCCACCCTGGCGGCCTCCTCTAACCCTAGTTATCTAGCTAAAGGCCCTACCTTCAAATATCTTAACATATGAATCTGGGGGTGAATTTTATAACACGTGAACTTTTAGGGACACAGCTGCATAAACTCAGATGGAGAATATAACTGGGCCACATTGAACAAAACTGGCAGAATTTGAATCTTGGCCTTACTTAGTCCCAGGGCACTTTGCACTTAGGGAACTGAAGCAGATCAAAACCTGCCTTGAAGTCAACCCTTGCTAGCTTTGCTTTGTTTTTTTTGGGGGGTAGACAGCGTCACATCTCTGCATTTATTAAGAATACATGGGAAGGCTGTGTGAAACACCCTCCTTGATGTGTCATACAGTTCTAGTATAGCTAGGCATTTTGTTTCCTGTTCATTGAGACCACGAGAACATAGGTTGTGCTCAAGAAGAGCTCTGATTTAATTAACAACTGCAGAAAGCCTGCCAGATAAGGCTGAGTCCAGTTTCTGCTCCCACAGATAGAGAAGTTCAGAGGGCAAGAAAATACAATGACCATCTCCCTACCTGTTTCTGAAGCAGACAGTGGGACTTTGTTTGAATGAGGAT
The DNA here is from genome assembly GCF_907164565.1 of Psammomys obesus. Taxonomy (NCBI): domain Eukaryota; kingdom Metazoa; phylum Chordata; class Mammalia; order Rodentia; family Muridae; genus Psammomys; species Psammomys obesus. Next base: position 3,299,152 of record NW_026596039.1, on the reverse strand, counting down.
ATCCCTTAATAGGCTCCTGTGTTTGAATACTTGCTCCCCAGTTGGTGGCACTATTGAGGTAGGTTCAGGAGGTGTGGCCTCCTCATCACTGGGGGAGGGCTCTGTGTCATTCCCCATGCTCCTTGTGTGCCTTTGTGCTTACCCTAAGATGTGAGCTCCCGGCTTCCTGCTTGTGTGTCCTTGCCTGCCACCTGCTCCCATTCCATCCCTGCCACTGTGGATTCTAACCCTTGGGAATGATCCGCCGAAATGAACCTGCTCCTGTAAGTTGTCTTAGTTGTGGTGTTTTATCACAACAGGAAAATAACTAATACAACTTCCTACATTCTGAGATGTAGGAATCAATAACCAATAACTAATCAATAATCACTTGTAGCTGCTGCAAAAAGAAAGCCGCCAACCAAGTTAATTTCGGCGAGGTTGATAGCAACACAGACACTGCAGTACTCCAGAGGATGAGCAAAGACACTCATCCCTTCATATCCTCAATGCAAGGGTTCTAGGAACCCATCCCTCCCATCGACACCAAGAGGTGACTATGTTTAACTCTCTTACATAAAATGATGTAGTGTTTACATGCGACTATTCACATCCTCCTATGCACTTTAAATGGCGTCTAGATTCCTTCTCATACCTAGTACAGCATACTTGTTCTGCTGTGTTTTTTCAGAGAATGACGACAAGAAGGAAGGATCTATCCATGTTCAGTGCAGAGGCAAGTTGTTTCAGATATTTTCAATCCACAGTGGATTGACTCCATGAATACAGGACCCATAGAGAGAGAAGGTAGACTGTGCTAAAAGTAACACATTCCAACACTTAAACGATCCGGTGCTTCCCTGAGAAAATGGCAATGAGACCTGAGACAATGTGGAGCCAAGGAATCGGTGTGTGCCATAGACATGTGGCCCCTTGTAGAAGTTCAAGCCTATGTGATCAGCAGTTATCTTTACCGACAAAACAGCAGCTTTAGCTCTTAAAGAGACATTGCAGTGATTTTCGGGTTTCTGTGGTTGATGGCATCACTTTCGGTGAGATGTGGTTCTCACCTGGTGTAGGCAGTGCTTAAAGATGGTGCTCAATGATCCTTACCAGCAATTACGCACTTATATAACCTCTGCTCTAAGAGTGTGGGTTAGGCTGATGATGGAGTTCTAATAAAATGAAGGAATTTCTAATTACAAATGTTACTTTCATCATCAGATTACAAGAGGCCATGACTTCCATCCTGCTAGACTCTGCTGACTTTTCATTCTGTGTCTTTTGATGAAGTAGACAGCCGCTAGGAGACATTCAAGCAGCCTGAAACTGAAGGTGGCATCTAACATCCCCGGGGGCAGGGGTGTTGAGACCTCAGTCCAGTAGTCTATAAGGAGCCTATGAAGCGTCATCTGATCCCAGTAGCTGAGTTTCTCACATTAAATGCTGAGATGACCACAGCCTAACCTACGTTTTGACTGCAGCTTAGCACCAGTGCAAAACATGGACATAAAATAAATTGGGGTAAATTGAAGCCACTAAGTTTTGGGGTGGGTTTTATAATAGGTATGTAATACATCATCCCAGACAAAGTACACCTACACACACACAAGCACTGGCATGCGTGTGTGTGTGTGTGTGTGTGTGTGTGTGTGTGTGTGTGTGCGTGTGTGTGTGTGTGCAGATGTGTGTGTGTTGGAGTATTATTTAATCATAAAGAAGAAGCTAGTTGTGCTATTTACAAGAAAATGAATGGAACTTGAAGACACTATATTAGGTAAAGTAAGCTAGACCCAGAAAGACAAATATGGAAGTTTTTTCTCATATACAGAATTTAGGCTAAAAATAAATAAATAAATACAAAGTGAACGTAGAAAGGGGATATATTTGTGAACAGTTGGTGTCGTGTATGAAAACAAACAAACAAAAAAAAACATAAGGTATTTTTTCTACCAAAATATCTTCATCTGTCTTCTCATCATCCTCCACATTGACCCTTGAACGGATCTGAAAAAGTTAAATATCAGAGATGCCCCCATGTCCCCTGTTCCCATTGCTGTTTCAAGGGTCAAGACTGATCCCTCCTGCAACTGATAAAACATGAAACAAGTGGCTCTTGTTTAATACTCCTCAAATACTTATGAAAGACCTCGTATGCCATATCACCTCTTAAATACACTGTCACATGGAGCCTCTACAGTTAAGCCTCTTTATAACTCTTCCAAGTAGACATTATTTTTGGTAAACCAAAATGAAACTCAAAGCTTTAAATGCCTTGTCCAAGTCAGAACACAACTAAAAAGCTTGAATTCAAATTTGATTAAAGCTAAGTTCACCATCGCAGTAAATACGCTTTTTACTAACTCTTCCCAGATGTTTGAAGGGTTCCTGTAAGTGAACGTCTCGAGCTGACCAGCCTGGCTCAGGCTGTGCCAGGCACCTTCTCAAAGAGAATCAAGGGGGGCCACCAGTCTGACATGCCCTATTCCTCACCCACTGTTTTCCATACATTCATCTGGGAGATGTAGAAAAATATAAAATTCAAATAACTCTGAGAGTGCCAGAGTATTTGAAAGTCCTATTAGAGTATAAATCAGGGTACAAGAAAGTACCTGATTTTACAATGGAAGCACAAATGACTTTGAACCTGTAAGTGATTGAAAGAGAATTAAAAGAGCAAGGGCATTTTTCATGACCCATGTTATATGAGCCCAACTAACCTCAGTGTCCATAGATAAAGTTTTCTTCAGATGAAGTCACACTTGTTCAGTTTTATAGTATCTAAAGCCAACCCAGCATGGAGAATCAGGCAGCTGCAACACAGGCCAATGGGCTGCAAAGCCTCAAATATTTTCTATGGCTCCTTATAGGAAAAAAAATGGTAGTATCACTCATAATGCACATTTTCTGATGCAGAGCAATTTCTGCAATAAGATGTTTGTTTTGTTTGAGTGAGCTGAAAAGAAAAAAAATGGAGAAGAGAAGAGGGCAGGGCTAGTGTCTATTTTAAAGCCAGAGAAAGACCTGGTGTGACCAGCGCTTGGGAGGTGGAGGCAGCGAGCAGGCTGAGTTTCAAAGCCAGATTTGGCTACATGGTGAGCTGGAGGCCAGCCTGGGCTTCGTGAAACTCCATCTCTCAATTAAGAAATTAATTAGTTAAAATTCAGGACAAGCCAAAGTGAAGGGGAAACAAAGAATGAGAAAAGACACATTGCAGTCAGTGGAGGTGCACGCCTTTAATGCCCACCGAGGCAGACAGAGCTCGGTGAGTTCAAAGCCAGCCTGGTCTACAGAGAGAGTCCCAAGACAGCCAGGGCTACACAGACATACCCTATCTCAGAACAACAGAAAAGAAAAAGACAGAAAAGAAAAGAAAAAAGAAATGAAATGATACATCAGGGGTCTGGAGAAATGGCTGCGTAGGCTAGGGACTTGCCGGAGTACAATCCCTGAAATCTATAGAGTAGGAAGAGAGAAGCTATTCCTTTAAACTAACCTTTGATCTTCACACATGCATTGTGGCATGCAAACTCAAGCCTGTGCATGCATGTGCACACACACACACACACATACACACACACACAAAATAAATAAACAAAAACAAAAGAGGAAAAATGAAGGAAAAAAGAAAAGACACATCAGCCTCATAACGCTACTTTTGATCCATTCCAACTACCTACTTTAATCACATCAGTTTGAAGACAACCAGAAGTCATGATAATTAACACCATAGTTAACCCAGCAAATGGCATTTCACATGGATGGCCCCGTGCTCAGTGATCCTCACCGTGAAAACATACCGTATAAACTCAACATGGACCAAGAGGATCATAAAACATTACTTACGCATCATTATAATCCTTTTGAAAGCCAAGCAAGTCAGTCTTGCTCGCAAGAGGAGCCTAGATCTTCTTTTAGATACCCCTAGACCTGGAAACACAGGCCCTGATCTTGACAACAAAGGAATCCAGGTTTATTCAATTTTGAAATTCTTTTAGTGTTTAAGTGTGAAGTACCAGATTAGATAATGATGGAACCAGGTGTTCCCATCACAGCAAGTGATAGCTTTATTAGTAGAACTGCCTAACTCAGAGGGTAATTCTAGCCGAAGCGGGTGAAAGATCTCCTGAGGTCTCACATCTTCCAGAGGCCACACTAGTTTCCGGGAGAAACATTTACTTTGGTGTTATAACCACAGGTAAGGTGCCCATGTTCCTGTAAAGCTCACTGAGGCACCAAAGCGGGGAGGGCTGAGAAGGGGATTAGGGGGAGACGGTGAAGCATAAGAGATGGTAAGGGTGAGTGAACAGGATGAAAAATGGTATACATTGTCCGAGGGTTACTATTGCTGTGATGAAACCCCACGAACAAAGCAACTGCGGAGGAAAGGGCTTATTTGGCTTACAGTTTCATATCAGTGTTCATCACTGAAGGAGGTCAGGACAGCTCAGACAGGGCAGGAACCTGGAGACAGGCATTGAAGCAGAGTCTAATTAGCTTGGTCTTCTCAGCTTGCTCAGCCTGCCAGGACCCAGGACTACCAGCAATGATGTCCTACAGGCTTATCTACAACCAAATCTTAGGGAGACGTTTTTGTAATCGACGTTCCCTTAGGGCAAGTAGACAATAAATAAATAAATACTATCTAGCACATACATATATAAAAATGCATTAATGAAACCCATTGTATGTGTTTAATATATACTGATAAAACAGTAAAAAAAAAAAAAAAAAAAAAAAAAAAGGAGTAAATCCAAAAAAGTATTAATAGTCTCTCTTGTTGGAAGACAAGGAGATGGCTCAGTACATGCTCTTACAAAGGACTCAAGTTTGTTTCCCAGCATCTATCACAGGGAGGGAAGGGGGTGGGAGGCTCACAACAGCCTATCACTTCAGCTCCAGAGGATCCAATACCCTCTTCTGACCTCTGTGGACACTTGCATTCACAGCCATGTACCTATACACAGATAAAAATAAAATAACTCCTTTCCCCTCCCTCTTGGGAGAAGACGGCAGAGCTAAGAAGGTGAACAACTTTTATAAGGCCTCTCCGAAAGATATGTAAGTAGTTAGCTATTGCTAGGAGGAGAGACTTTGGGATGTTATAGCTGACTAGAGTTTGTCCTTTCCTGCAAGTAACCCCGATAAAGTCAATGGCTCATGAAGCTAGATTTAGAAGGAAAAAGAAAGAAAGAAAGAAAGAAAGAAAGAAAGAAAGAAAGAAAGAGAAAGAGAGAGAGAGAGAAAGAAAGAAAGAAAGAAAGAAAGAAAGAAAGAGAAAGAGAGAAAGAAAGAAAGAAAGAAAGAAAGAAAGAAAGAAAGAAAGAAAGAAAGAAAGAATAAATGGAAGAAAGAAGAAGAGGGATGCTGGGAGACGGTATGACTGATACCGTCAAGCATCCACTATATAAAATAAACGAAATCTCTCTCCAGTGCATCAGAGCATGATGCACACTCCTTAGAATAACCGAGAAAACACCCATCCACTCCATTTTCTTTATTCTGTGGTTCGGATAAAACAGGTAGGAAGGAGGTAACAATGAAAGGGGGTACGGGATTCAGCAGGAATGTAGTTGGCAGTATTAGGTACCACACATGGCAGCTGCTCAGTGACATTAGCTTCCCTTTGAATGACAGGTCAAAAAGAAACTGCTCTTAAGTTTTCAAGACACCAGTACCCTCCATAATGCCCCACAATGCAACTCTCACAACCAGCTCCCTGACAACCATGTCTTCTAAATGGGTGTACTTTTTATATAAGAAGGTATTTTTGAGGACTGTAGGGGGAGGCATGTTAATTGGTAAATGAAACAAAGAGGTAAGCATTAAAAATTTACTGAATATGGGCGGTGCTGGCACAAGCCTTTAACCCAAGCCTTCAGGAAGCAGAGATAGGTGGATCTCTGAGTTCCGGGGCCATCCTGGACTACAGAGAGAAACCCTGTCTTGGAAAAAATAAAATAAAAAATAATAATAAAAAAAAAATACGGCGTAAAAATCACATGGGTGGCTGTGACCTTCCACAAAACGTTGGCATCACTCCTTTACTTGTCTGTATTGGTCTGTTAGGTTGTGTTTCTCATCTTCATTACAAACTCCTTTAGGGCAGAGCGGAATGGATTTTTCGCCGGTGGTGACTAAGAGAAAACAGAACGGTATCTGTGATAAACGAATGACTGAGTGGATGAATGAATGAATGAACGAACGCTCAGGGAAGCCAGAAGGTGTGAAGGCTCTTGCATAGGAACAAAAAAAAAAAAAAAAAAAAACAAAAACAAAAACAAAAAAAAATGTTCAGCCTAAGCAGCACTACCCAGAGTACCTGCCTCTCAGCTAAGAGCATAGCCTCTCTCCTGTGATGGATGTGGAACTTGAGGGATCAGCCCTGCCAGCTTTCAAGCAGGCGCCTCCATGGTCTGGAAGGACCAGGCAACTCCATACTCGGTGCCAGGATTTCTCAAGCATTTGCGAATGCAAACAGCTCTCTTCCAGGCTCAGGTCAGGTGACCAACGTCCAATTTTTATTCCAGGGACAACTCGCCTACTCAAGCTGGCTAAAGCACCGGGCAAACCACCTGAGGAAGTCCTCGCCTTTGTCTCCTCCGCTTTGGTGGTGATCTGTCAAAGGGTACACACCCCATTGATACAGTGTGGCAAGCTACGTCCTTTGAAGGAGGAGGTCGTTGGGGAAGCAGAGCGTTCTACAAAGGGAGTCTCGGGCTAGGCGAGGTCCAGCGCTGTCGCTGTGGCAACTCCTGCCACCTCGCAGAGTACCCAGAAAAACAGTTCTTTTCTTTCTTTCTTTTTTTCTTCTGTCTCTTTCCCTACTCAAGTCGATGCGGCGTGGGGGTGGGGAATCGGTCTTTGAAACTTATCTAGGACATCTACTCGGTGTTCTGGAATTTGTGAAAAATTGAGGCTTAAAACAAACAAACAAACAAACAACAACAACAACAAAGAAATCAAGATCGTGGAAAAAGGCGCACGCCCCTGCAAGGCTGCTGGTGTAAAATGGAACCGCACGCGGGCACCTTAGCTGGCGTGGTTGCTTTGAGACGGTGCTCCAGGCTGCAAAGCCTGGCAGAAAGAAAGCTGCGGGGCTGGGACCCCACGTCCTGCCGGGGGGGCTGAGGGCGCGCTGTAGGGGGAAGCCCAGACGTCCGCCCCGCCCCCACCCCCTCCCGCCCTCCCAGCGGTCACGGCTGAGCAGCCTCGGGTCCCGGGTTAAACAAAGAGACTGGTGTGCCTTAGGGGGGAAAAAAATCTCTCTTCTCCTTTCGTGGAATAGGTGAAATGTGGAAAATTAATAACAGGAAATGCCTCCGCCAAAAATGCGGCAGTGTTTGTCTTTAAAGGGTTTTGGCCCCTTCCTTCTTCTCCATGCCCCTCCCTGGCTGCGGTGCAGCTCAGCAACCAGGAGCAGACAGCCATGCCCCCTCTCCCTCCTCAGACATCAGACACCGTCCCCTTCCCCCCCCCCCCCCCCCCCTCAAAACTCTTTTATTATCAGTTGAGTCACGTCTCCTGCCAAGCAAAAGGTCATTTCAGGTCATCTTGGAGACGAAAGGACGGGATAATGCATTCGAAGGTTCTGGAATTGGCAAGTGCGCGCGCACGCGCGCGCGCACACACACACACACACACATATATATGTGGAGTATATGGAGGGAGGTCGGGAGGGGGGAGAGAGAGAGAGAGAGAGAGAGAGAGAGAGAGAGAGAGAGAGAGAGAGGAGCGCCAGCATGCACAGCTCTGCCGGAAAGAGAAGGAAATGCTTCAAAGCATGGCAGGAGCAGCTAGCTACCCAATCTGCAGTTAATTCCTTATAAAAATAAGAATGCGGTTTATAATTGTGTGCTGCCTGAAGAATAATTAAAGTTTCTAATTGTTCTCATCCAGAATCTCATTTCTGGCCATTCATCAGAGAAAGAGGTTGCAAAAGTGCGTGCTTGTGGAAAAGGGGGAGGAGGCGGGGGGGGGGGGGCGACCTGGAGCAGGGAATAGACTGACTGCCTGGCGCTCTCGAGCGGGTTTTAGAACCACCGGGGGTAAGCAGGCAACATGCTTAAGTCTTCATAGCACGCACAGATCGCTTTGTTTTGAGATGAGGAAAACAAAACTTGCAAGTAATATTTTTCTATTCTGTTTACAGGGAATCAACGGCCTATTTTTTTTTTCCTTCTACTAAAGAAGATGCCTTCTACCTCCTTTGAGTTGTTAATTCAGTGCCATTACAATAAAGACAATTGGCGGTCTCTGAATTCCCGCCAAGTACATTTTTCCCTTCTTTCCGTTCCCACTGCTGTATTTGAATGACCTGGATTGGCTTCTAGTATTTTTTTTTTTTCTGAGAAACAAGACCATTCCTCTTCCTCAAGCTTCTTCTTTTTTAATAAGGTACTCGCCAATAGCAATAGGACCAGGGAGCCAAAGGCTTGAGCAAGAAATTGCTCCCAATTTCCAAAATTCTCTTACAACATGAAAATTCTCCATGCACCCTACAAATCCAACAATGGCCTCTCTCTCTGCTCCTCCCTGTCTTCTTATTCGCTGTCCTAGTTTGCTTTCTGTTACTGTGATAAAACACTGACCAAATGCAACTTGGGGAGAAAGGAGGTTTCCTTCATCTCATACTGAATAATCCATCACCCGGAAACCCAAGGCAGAAACCCAAGGCAGAAATTCATAGTGAGTTAAAGTCGAAACCATAATGAACGCTGCTTACTGGCTTGCTTCCAAGTTTGCCTTCAGCTCCCTTTTTTTATATCCACGACCACCTGCCCAGGGGTAGCATGGCCCACAAAGAGCTGGACCCGACCTCTATCAAGTACCAATCAAGAATATGTTCCCACAGATATACCCACAAGCCAATTTGGTGGAGGCAATTCCTCAACTGAGGTTCCTTTAGCTTAGGTGTCTCAAGTTTGTGACAAGTTGAGAAAAAAATAAACAACACATTAACCGAGTTGCACCTACCATTCCCTACTCACACCACACCCATAGACGGTACCTGGAAGAGTGGTTAGGAACCACTTAAACCAGTTAAAAACACACACACACACACACACACACACACACACACACACAAAGAGATAGCATGACCTTTCTTCCTGGACTCAACCCATCCTGGAACATCTCCATGGGAGGCCTCTTCCTTCAGCCTGCTTCCACATGTCCGTGAGCCACCTCCCTCCAGGGTTAAACTCCCACTGCAAGAAAAGCACACCCACTGAAGCTACACCACCTCAGGAGCCACACGTCTCTGCGAAACAAAAACATTGTCCTTTCTGTTGTAGCACAGAACTTGGTTTTCTGAATGTTTGAAGAGAATGGAGGACATCAGTGTATAGGTGAGCAATTGACTGTGTGGCATGGCATGAATAATATAGAACCAGCCATGGATTTGGGGACAAGGCTCTTTGCTTTAGCTGAAGTCAGCAGCCAGCCAGACAGGGACTGAAGTGTTACAGGCAAGCGTTAGAATGATTGGCTGGTACTTACCATACACAGCAGCTATGGTCAATCCCACATGGCTAGAAAGATCTCTTAGGCCACAGCTGATTCCCTAGCACTAATAAGATCTATGAGGGAGAGCCCTGCAGCATATCTGACAATGGAGCTGTGGGTCTTGTCACCACCACATCCTGACAAGACACTCTCCCAACACATTGCTATTAATGGCATCAGTTCTCCAGAGGAGCAGAACACTAGTACAGCCTCATAGTCTTGTCCTCCCAGATCACTGAGAGTTAGAAGGATAGCCTAAAGGTTGACTCAAAATTCTACCCAAGAAAGAATTTCCCTGAACCTTAGGGCAAAGAACCAAAGGCAGGACTTCAATGAAATGATCACTGTGTGTGTTATGCACTACACTGAAAGATAACTGGTGACATCGTTTACCCATGAGGAAACTGACAGTCAAGATCAGTGACTCGGACAATGCCACACATGTCTAACAGGGGGAAGAGGAGTGGTCTGAAGTTACGGAGAAGGCTTGATTCTGGAGACCCGGCTTCACTTTAGGCACGGTTCCTTTCAAATGAATGTGTGCTGCGAAAGTGTTGCTGTTTCATCTGTGAAGAAATCAAGGTTCAAGAAACATACGTTAACGTTTTCCAAGTCACAGACCTAAGAAACGAAGGAGCCAATACTCAAAGTCACATCATTCTGGTTCTCATGGTGCTGGTTCAATGGTTTTTCCCATTAGCGTGAGATAGAAGAGTGAAAGATTAATTTTCAGCCCTGTTCCCCTATTATACTACATAAGATATCTCCTTTCCTAGGGGGCTTCCCTCAGGAAAACTGATGTTAGCCCTTATTCACTGTTCACTATGAAGTCCCATAGGTCCACAGAAAGATGCCTCAGACAGTTTTATGGAGATCACAAATAATTAGCATTTAAGTATGGATTTTAAATTAAGATTTCATGAGTGATGTTTGTTTTATGTCTCAAAGACTTCAAATAGAGAATTTCCATAGCACTTTTTTCATTTTGGCTATTGACTATCAGTGTAAGACCATTTTTTAATATAGCCATCAAAGCTATCATTTTCAATTGAGTTGGCCATCCTAGTTAATGGAATTTGTTTATTCAACAAACAGTAAGTCCCTACGAGGTAACAGGCCGTGTGCCAAATGTTTAAGATACATCTGCACTTGTGCAATTCACTAAATGGTGTCATCATTCACTATCTAGGGATCAAAGAACAGAAGAAGGAAACACAGAAATTGGAATGGTTTGGAAGGGAAAGTGATGAATCAAGATTTGGCAAACTGAATGGAGTCTGAGACGCCTACAAAAGCATCCATACTGCAATATACTAAGCAGACAGAGATATGGGTGTGACCTAAGGAAACAGATTAGGTCTGAAAACGTAGACCTGGAAGGCAGCAAAGTAAAGCAGGTGACAGCTCAGGGTATAAGTGGGACAACCCAGGAAAACACTGTCAAGTGGGGAAAAGACAACAGAAGCTTGAACAGGGGTACAAGGAGCCTGTGATGATTGCAAACTCTTTCCAGCTGCATGAGTAGCAAAGCAAAGCATGCATGCATTCATCCATTCACTAATTCACACCACATACCCTTGCTGATGAAGCTCTCTGTCTGAGGATCATAACATCAACATGGCTCTGGGGATATATAACGGAAGGTCATTAATAAAAAAATACCAGCTCTGGTACCTACAGGGCTGGAGAGATGGCTCAGTAGTGAAGAGGACTGAACAGCTCTTGCAGAGGGCCTAAGTCCAGTTCTCAGCACCCAGAGGGTGGCTCACAACCATCTGGATCTGTAATTCCAGCTCGAGGGGATCTTCAGGATGCCTTCTGCCCCACATGGGCAGCAGACACATATGTGGCGTACATAAATACACTCAAACAAAGATCAGTATTCATGAAACTGTTTGCATTCTTCCAGGAAGAAAAAGAAATACATGGCCAATACAGGTTCAAGGTAGAAATGACATTTTAAACTTTACCTTGACTGATGAATAAGGTAGAAAATATCAGAAACTATCTGATCTTTCTAATTTTTAAGCGGTACAGAGAATCGGGAAATGTAATATTAGAATAACACAAGCCAAACGTGTAGTGACAAGAAACAATATAGTGAAAGAATGCGTTTTGGAACCATATAAATGGAGTAGGCATGAAAAATAACAACAAAAAAAAAAAAGTTTTAAAACGAGAAAAATGGGAAGGAGGTTTTTTAAAAATTAGTAAGGAACCTCTATATTGCTAGATAAAAGAATATTATTAGTCAAAATTTTAAAAAACTGGGAAGGAAATTTTGACAGTTTCTTTACTGGGGGTGGGGGAGAGAAGAGAACAAAATTGGGCTGATCAACCTTCTCAAGCTGTAACTAAGGCCAACAAACTCCGCGTAGTTTATGGCAGCAGGAGGGTGGGGTCGGGGGTAGAGGTCTTTGCAGAATGACTGCTGTAGTGTCACATAGGACTCAACGGGATGGATGGGCTGTGTCCAGGGGCTGAGGTTGGGAGAGTGGGGGTAGCTTGGAAGCTTGCCCTGAACAGGTGTTGCTAATCAGGTAGGACCACTTCTCTCTTGTCTCTCTGCCCCTCTGCTTCACCCTCTCCTTTTCTTCCTCTGCTCTCAGTCCTTGTGTCATAGTGGGAGCCTAACAGCCCAAGAGTCTAGATGTGCTCTTCAGTCATACTACAGCACACAGCTGTTTACCTTGATGATTGGTCATTTGGTGTCTCCCTAACTTTGCACCTGAAGCAAAGGCCTCACTCCTTCCAGCCCCCACCTGCTAAGAAGTGGGGAAACCAAGTGGAAATTTAGACAATGCCTTGTATGCAGAGAAGCTTGAACGAGCTTATAAAAGTGGCTTTAGGGTCATTCATCAATACTGCAATGGGCAGAAACAAATCAAAGGCAAAAAGCACTCTTTAATGCCTTGGTTAGCGTGGCAAGACTTTTATTTAGACTTCACTGATGTTTGGCTGAAAATATACAGATATATAGCTTCTGTATAGAAAACCCCAATTAGCCCACAAGAATAAATACTAGAGATAGTAAGCAAAGTTAGGCAGCTTTCAGGACCCGGGATGCTGTGAGTAGAATTTTGTCTCCCAAAATAGATGATAAAAGTCTAACCTTTAATACCAATGAATGTGAACTTACATGGAAATAGTCTTTGCAAACACAATCACGTTAAGACATGGCCATACTAGACTAAGTTGAGCCTTTAATTTAGTGGCTGGTGTCCTTCTAAGAAGGAAATTTAGACATTCACACAGAGAGAGAATGTTGTGTGATTATCGAGGCAGAGATTGGAGTGATACAATTAAGAAGAAATGCCAAGGACTACAGACAAGCACTGAAGCTAGTAGAGAGACAGGGGACAATCCCCCTGAAACTTCCCACAGAAAATAAACCTTATTGTCACTTCAGACCTTGAGGATTATGAAGGGGTAAGTCTCTGTTGTTTTAGACATTCAATGGTGTTACTTTGTTGGAGTGATCCTGAAAAATTAATACACAAGATTAATGTAGAAAAGGTTCTTTGTGTTTCTAAATGTTTGTTCTAAACAAACAACCAAAAGCTAAATTTTTAATGCCACGTAAAATAGCTTTGAAAGTATCAAATATTTAGAAATAAGTCAAACAAAGTGTGTACAAAATTAATGTACTAAAAACTACAAAATATAGTTAAAAGATCCTAAGGAAGACTGAAGCCTTTGGATGTTGAGTTCATGGCCATAAATTTTAAAAGGCTATTAAAAGAGGATAGATTTGATTTAATATTCATGAGAAAAACAAACAAGCAAAAAAAAAAAAAATCCTAGGGACAGAAATCAGATCAATGACTGGAGATAAAAATAGAAAAGGAGATTTACAAGAAAAGAGAATAAAGACACATTTAGGCATGGCAGGAATGTATCATATCTTCAACATGACCATGATTGCATGACTGTGTGTGTATGTGTGTGAAAATTTTGCTGAATATTATGCTTTAAAAAAGTGAATTTTGTTTATATCAGTTTTACCTCAATGAAACCAACTATAATGGCCAAGCAATCAACTGAATAAATATTTGAACCATTTGCAAACTCACTAAGATCTAGTTATTTTCACTGTACAATCACAAAATAAGAGTAAGCATATGCACAACTCATAAACTAATTTGAAGCCAACTTTCTATTTTCTGTGTATGTGTACAGGGAGCATAGTCTTCATTAGCTCCTTTCCACTCCCTCCTAAAACCACTGGCCTCCTCCTGATCCCAAGGTCGTAGGTACAAGAACACAGATGCCCACTCACAGCCTACCCATTCAAGGCTGTCTATTAACCTCCTCCTGGATCTGGGCATCATTCCAGCAAAAGTACATGAGGAAAATCTAACAAGGAAGAGATGGTTTCATTGTCACCTGGCCCATTCTGTGATTTCTTTTGGATGGTAGCTGATCTGGCCTCCATTGGTCCACTTTCTGAATGCTGTCTATACCGCTTTGGCCTCTCAGCAGTCACTCTTCTAGTTCAGCATGAGACATCATTTTTCTTTAACAGATCATTGACCCAGATTAAAATCCACTTATAGACCAGACACCAAATAGGTCTCCTGGTGAAGATGAACCTTGAGCCAACTTCTGAAGGAAGATTGGAACATGAGTTGTCAGACAGCAAAGGGAAGGAAATTGCCTGAAGCAGGAGACTGGCTGGAAAAGAGAATACTGTCTGCCTGACTGCTTCAATAAAAATCTTCTTTTGGAGAGTAGAACAGTATCCCACAAAGTCCACTCACCCGTGAAAAGCACAGATTTCCTGTGTCTCCTGCCTCCTCTCCTTCAGACTTTCCAACAGGGCCAAGCTGCTCCTTGTTCAAACGCTTGGGCATTCTCCCCACTTCATACACACACACACACACACCACAGCCCTGCAGGGCAACAACCACTCTGATATGTTAAATGTTCCAATCTGGTCACAACCTGCCTTTCCAGTAAATACTGCTTATAAGAAACTTACCCATAGGTTATGCATGGTGGTTCACACCTTTAATCACAGCACAGAGGTAGCCAGATCTCTGTGAATTCGAAGCCAGGCATATTACATAGTAAGATCCTGTAAAGAGAAACAATAAGGCAAATGAAATAAATTGTACATAAGGAAATTTTCTAAAGTATTAGAGATCCAGACTAGTCATAGAAATACAAGGTAGAATTGTGATTACTGGGGGCTGAAAGAGAAGAATGAGTTGGATTTTGGGAAGTATTAAGTTTCAGTTTTGAAGGAAGATAAGAGCTCAGAAAATGGCATGTTGTCTGTGCGAATAACCTTAACACTATTCAGTTGTGCACTTCCAATTATTTAAGTGATAAACTTGATGTTTGCATATGTTTTATCAAAACTAAAACAATTTTCTGTAAATGAACAGGCATTCAAAGAATCAGGAAATACTTTTATAACCTGGAGAATCAACACAAATCTACCCAAGTTGTGCACAGGGTAGAATTAGCAGACAGGATATTAAAATAGATGCTGTAAATATTATAAATATACTCCAAGTGTTCAGTATATGTTCACATGTGACATGTTCACATGTCAGAAAACATGACCGTGATAAATAGAGAAGCAGAAGCTGTTAAGAGGAACTAACAGAAACATCTAAAATTAAAAATAAAATGTCGGGGGCAGGGGTGGCCAAGAGAGATGGCTCAGAGGTTAAGAGCTCTGGCTGTTCTTTCAGAGGTCCTGATTTCAATTCCCAGCAACAGCATGGTGGCTCGCATCCATCTGTAATGAGATCTGGTGCCCTCTTCTGGCCTGAAGGTGTACATGCAGACAGAACATTGACTACATAATAGAAATAAATAAATAAATAAACAAACAAACAAACTTAAGAAAAGAAAATATCAGGAATTAAAACTACACTGAAGGGCCAGGTGTGGTAGTGCACACCTTTAACCCCAGTACTTGGGAGGCAGAGGCAGGTGGATCTCTGTGAGTTGGAGGCCAGCCTGGTCTGCAAAGCAAGTTCCAGAACAGCCAGGGTTACACATTAGAGAAACCCTGTCGAAAAAAAAAAAAAACTACAGTGAATGAGAAAACAGAAAAAGATGACTGAAGTTGAAGGCAGAGATAGAGACAGCTACAAAGCACAGAAAGAAAACAACACTGAGAAAATGTAGATAGTGCAGTCCTTCATGCATGTAACTGGAGCCCCAGGAAAGGCTGGGGAGGGGAGGGAGAAATTAGTAAATATGACACTATTGGAAGAACTAATGGCAGCAATCTTTCCAAATTGCATAAAAACCGTGAACTTTTTCAGATAAAGAGGCTTACATTTTTTTTAAAACGTGAAGATACATAAAACACATACAGAAAGACATATCATAATCAAATTGTTGAAGACCAGTGAAGTCTTGAAGAGTGTTGCAAGAGCATCAAATTCTAAAGGGGGCATTCTAAACAAGAACAAAGGGGGAAAGTGGATAACACCCTTATGAGAAATCATGCAGGTGAGGAGCCAGTACAGAGATGTGCAAATGAAAAGAACCAACATTCCACACATAGCGAACATATCTTTTATATTCCAGTAAGAACAACTGAAAGCAAAATCAAAACTATTTTGGCACAAACAAAACAAAAACTTAGTTTCTTTCTTTCCAGCAGACCAACATTACCAGAAAGTCCTTTGAAAAGGAGAGCGACTTTGATCACCTTCCCCTGTGTGGTGGGGGAGGAGGGGCAGCCTTGCCAGGCCACAGAGGAAGACAATGCAGACAGCCCTGATGGGACCTGATAGGCTAGGGTCAGATGGAAAGGGAAGAGGACCTCCTCTATGAGGGGCAGGGAAAAGAAGAGGGAAGGAGGATGGGATTGGGAGGAGATGAGGGAGGGGGCTACAGCTAGAATACAAAGTGAATATGTTGTAATAAATAAAAGAGAGAGTAAAAAAGAAAAGCAAGAACACTAGATACAAACGTGACTCTACACAGAGGTGGAAAATGGCCATATATGCATATACTATAAATGACACTTTTTTTTTTTTTTGAGACAGGGTCTCTCTGTGTAGCCTTGGCTGTCCTGGAACTTGCTCTGAAGACCAGGCTGGCCTCAAACACAGAGATCCACCTGCCACTGCCTCCCAAATGCTGGGATTAAAGGTGTGCGCCACCACATCCGGACCTATACGTGACACTTTAAAACTAATGATAAAACTCCTGAACAGGTAACTGGCTCTTTAAAATTATAAAAACATGTTCACAGCATAGAAATAAAATGTTCAACATCAGGAACACAAAGGGCAGCAGGATGACAGTAACATATTGGAAAAGTCCCATATTACACAGGAAGTAATTTAATATTATTTAAAGGTGTACCTGATAAGTAAAAGATTTTAAAGTATATCATGTAGCTTATAAATAAGTGGTAGAGCTAGAGTAAAATTCAGACATAAACATAATCTACGTAGAGGCTGGTTTACAAGGAAAGAGATGTAAATAAGAGGTGAATGAATCAAAAGTAAAGGTGAGGTGAGACCTTTAAACGCCAAAGAGTAGTAATTAAATGAAGAGGCCATGAATTTGAAAAGGAGTTGGGGAGGAGGACAGAAGAGGAGTTGGAGGGCTAAAGAGTGACATAGAAATGATGTAAAAACAGAACTCATGTTTGACATGCTCAAAAAGTCATGTAAAGTATACCCCAAAGAGGATATCCTATAGTAAAATGTTAGTGGTAGAATTAAGCCATAAATGTATCTATGCTTAGTGTAAAGTTATTTCCCACTTGTAGGCATAAGGTTAGTGTGAAATTCAAATGCTGATTTCTGTACACACACCCGCCTCCCATATCTGGTCGCAATCCTTGTCTGAGAATCTCCTGTCTCAATGTCGTGTAAGCACTGCTCCCCAGCTGCCCCTAATATGCCAATAAAGCAACTTACAGCCAGTCGCTGATCAAGGGAGAAAATGAGGCTGGACTTCCTGCCCTCCAGGGAGGAGGAGCTAGAGGAGGAAGTAGGGGATTCAACCAGGGGCGGAGGACACCTCAAAAGGAGGAGCTGGAGCAAAGAGTGCTGTAAGGTGGGAGTAGCTCAGGGATCTATGCTGGAAGGAAACCAGCCTCGGTGGTTAAGAACAGAGTTAAAACTGCTCAGGATTGTGCTGTAAAGCTTGATAAACAAATAATATCGTAGAGTCTCAATCATTTGTGTGATGGCCAGGTTAAGGGAGAAACCGAGAAACAAACACAATTTTATAAATAATAATAATAACTTTAACACCCACGAATATGCAAAAATTCCTCCACTGAAATGTTATAACAATTTATTTTTATTTATTTGTTTTTGAGCAGGTTCTCACTATGTAGCTCTGACCGTGCTAGAACTCACTATGTAGACCAGGCTGGCCTCAAATTCACAGAAATCTACCTGCCTCTGCCTCCTGAGTACCGGAATTAAACGTGTGTGCCATTACGCAAAGCTATAACAATTTTAGCCAAGAGAAAGAAGTATGTGTTATTTTAATTCACACAAAATCTAAAGTGGGCACAAATGATGTATATAGATGATGGTCAGCCATCTTTTGGGGTATTGTCTGGGGTAGGGGGGGTTCTAGAGTATTTCTCAGGTATTGGAAAGTTCTAGATCCAGATCTGGGTGGCGTATATATGCTTGGATGTGTATAAAATGCTACCATTAGATGTCATGCTTTGCAGTTTGTGATATTCCACACTTTATGAAAATATCTACCAGGCAAGCTCAGAGATCACTGATATTTTTTGAACCCATCATATTTTTTACTTGTATAAATAAGTGAGAAACCAGATCTTTGCTCAGTTCATTATGAGAGAAAAATCAAATCTGAATAATTTAGCAACAGGTTAGATGTTGTGCTTTAGAGTGTTAGAGGTCTAAATTATTCAGAATCTCTGAATTTTACATTTCAAGCTGATGCAGGAGGGTCTGTAGTTGGCATTTCTGTATTTGTCACCCTCCTGGACTTCTCCACTTTGCCAGCACATTAAACTTCATGTCTCGAAGTAAGGTCACTGTGCCAAATCACCCAGAATCTCCTCCCACCACATCCCTTCACCTTGTCCTACTTCTGTCAAACAACCACAACTTGTCTCATCGTCACCCACTCGACAAATCCTCTCTGAGCTTTCCTGGTTTGTAACGCAGCGAGGATTCTACACCATCCTTCCCACGTGCCTCAACTGTGTCCCTTTTGGCCATCATTCTACCCGCTTATTGGAATAAAATCTTAAGTGCCCTGGCTGCAGCCTGTCTCCAACATCACTACCAGATACATCTTGCTGCTGTGTCCTTGGTGCTGTCCTGCTGCTGATGTTGCGGAAGGTAACCCCTCTGCAACAAACCCCATACAACAGTCAAGACCTGCTGTGGTGCTCTAATCTACTTCTCCTCCCTGCTTTCCAAGTGACCAAAAATAGTGGCCCTGACCACTCTCCTGCATTTATTAATTCATTATATATACTCCTCTTCTATGACCTCTTCCAATACCTTGTTCCCTGTCTGGAACGTTCTGCCTTTTTATCATTTCTGAAAATTTTACAGCCAAGTGGGGAGATGACAAAGTGCATAAAGCACTCACACGCAAGCATAGAGACCTGAGTTCAAATCCCCAGGACCCATGAGAAGCCAGGCTCTGTAAGTGTGTCTGTAATCCCTGCAGTCATAGGCCAACATGGGAGGCAGACACAGGGGACTACCCACCCAAGCTAGCCTAGCATACAAAACAAGAAACAGATGGCTCTTCCCTCAAACAAGGTAGAAGGTTGTTCCTCTGACTCTACACACTCCATTATCATGAGTGTGCATGCACTCAGACACCATACACAGACATACACACAAACAGAAGAAAAAAATTTAAAAAAACAAAAACCATTTCCCATCCCCCAAGACATCTGTGCAGACATGGCCACCTCCCTGAAACTCCTTCACAGTTCTCCATATCCTATGCCTGGCAAATGATTTTGGATGCTTCAACTTTTCCACGTGCTGATATTTTTCCTCCAAATATGGAAGTTTTTGGGGAACAAGAGTTCCATTGAGATTTTGAATACTTGGGAGATAAATATGAGCATACTTCAGAAGGCAAATTGTTCATATGTGTCATTCTGTGTGGGTTCAGAAAAGCTTGGTTTACTACCACATCTCCAAACCTCCTTAGAGAGTTCCTGTCTCTGTGTTTTGGCTATGGGATATGAAGGCTGCATTTTATCCTCATTCAGGGACCTATAGTTTGGATCTAAGATGCCCCCTCTGAAGGTGTGGTCCTCCTTTGGACCAGTGGTAGAATCTTTAAGAGGTGGGGCATAGAGAGAGCTTGTAGATAAACCACTGGGTGTGTACCCTAAAAGGGATTCTCATCTGCCATGCTCTTTCTCTCTTCACTTCCCAGTACCTTGAGGTAGACGAACTTTCTCTCTCACATGCCCTGTATGAACATACTGCCTCATCTAGCCTAGGATCCACAGAGCCAGCTGACCATGGGTAGAAACATTCAAACCAAAATAGACCTTTTCTCCTTTTAAATTTATTTTATTTATAACTTTACTTTTGAAACCAAGAGGTCTATATTAGAAGTGTTGATTAAAGTAGAGATAATGGTTTGGGAGGTTTTCTGTGAAGACAGTTAGGACCATCAGAATTGATTATTCTGACCTAGAAATGCAGTAGAGG
The DNA here is from genome assembly GCF_907164565.1 of Psammomys obesus. Taxonomy (NCBI): domain Eukaryota; kingdom Metazoa; phylum Chordata; class Mammalia; order Rodentia; family Muridae; genus Psammomys; species Psammomys obesus. The sequence continues at coordinate 3,279,002 of NW_026596039.1, read as the reverse complement.
TGCCTGGAGAAAACCCAAGTAGGCCATAAAGGTCAAATTGTGAGAAGTGAGTCAGTGAGAATAATGGGTAAAAGGAAAGTATGTTATTCAATCGTGAAGGAATTCACTATTCACTGAGGATGCTTGCCTTTCAGAGCCCATAGTCACAGGCCTCAGGGCTGTCCTGTAGGTAGAGACTTAGGTAATCACAGTAAGTCTTGGCATCAATGAAATGTGGTGATAGTATGGGGGGTTTCTGCATGGCTGCCATCCAGAGCTTGAGTTTTGGAGTGTGGGTTATACACTCATTGAGTTCCAGTGCTTCCAATCACTGAAACCAAGGCCAAATGAGATAATCAGTCATAGAGAGAGAATTCCCACCAAAGAAGTCTTCACATTAGTCATAGCCTCCTCTGCCTTGCTGAATTCTTTCCTCAATTCTTCTTTTATGCTGGGAAGTTCTTTCTTCTTCTTTGGTTTACTAAAGTTTATAACCAAAGATGGCACCTTAGAGAGTAGCTCAAAGGTCATCTTCTGCCGAGCTTTCCCGTAAGGGTCATCTGGAAACAGCTTCTTCTCTGGGTATGCCTCAAGAGTGGTCTGAAAGCGAGAGTGGGACCAGTGTGGCTCTCAGTTTGCACAGTGCAGCAATGTTGGGATCATCTGCCAGGAGCCTGGGGCAGGGAAGTGTGCCCCCAGGCCCGATCCCAGAGGATGTGATCTGTATCTATAGCATGAGGTTCTGCCCAAAGGCAGGACGCTGACGGTCCTGAAGGCCAAGGGAATCTGGCATATGAAATCATCAATATCAACCTGAAAAAACAAGCCTGAGTGATTCTTTAAGAATCCCTCTGGGCTAGTACCAGTTCTGGAGACCAGACAGGGTGACTTAATCTCCGAATCTGTCATCACTTGTGAGTACCTTTGATAGTTATCATCTTGAGCTTTTTGTCACAGCAGTGGGAAGTTGCCCAGCATGGAACCACTGAAATCCATGAGCTAAAAGATCTGTTTCCACTTCTATGGTTAGTCTGCTGTGTGTTCTTGAATCCCTCCCTTTTCATTCTGTAAAATGAAAATTTTGGGTAAGATGTGTTTGAAGTCTCTTTTAATTCTAAAATTATATTAGTATTTGTTTCTCACTATTTCATGGACTTCACAATATCCTATCATAGCAATCATCAAACTCAGGCAAAGAAGTTTATGTGTTTGTTAGATATACCTGTTACATCTTAATTAAACTTCACTCTTAATGTAAAAGCTCTGTGAATTTCAATAATTGAGAAAATTCCCACAGCTACTGATTGGTAGGGTGAAGATTTGATGTTCAGAATTTCAAAAAGAAGCAAGGCATGATGGTGCACACCTGTAATTCTTGCTCTTGGGGGGCTAAAGAAGGAAGTTGGGAAGTCTGAAGCCCACCTGGGCTACAGAGAGACCCTGCCTCAAATAAAGCAAAAACAATAAAAAACAACAAATATCCAAGGAGATTAACTCCAAAGACAGCTCTACTTCTAGCATTTAACTGGTTCGAGATAAATCTGTTTAAAAATTTTTTTCAGCTTATAAACAAATTGCTACATCAGTTACATTGGCTAAGAACCAATGCTTATATATACTCACAGAATTTATAATAGCCTTTCTACAATTTATATCATCATTAGAATTATATTTTACATTTGTACAAGCCTTAACCCTCTGCCTGGAGGATCTCCTGACTCTCACAGCTTTTACGTGGGAAGGTCACCATTATGTTCATCATATAAGAGAAGCAACCACATCCTAAAGAAGTTGGATAATTTTACTTTAAGCGCTAAGGAGTTAGAGATCTTATAGAATACTGGTGGAGAACCTATTTTTTTTTTTTTTAGTTATGCAGACCCAAAGCCAAATACAAGTTCACTGGCCTGCCATTTGAATTACCTAACTTATTTTTAAATGATACTTTTATTTTGAGTTGTCTTACTTTTTTAGAGGACGAAACTGGTAAGAACAGCAGCAACAGCAGGAACTGGCTTTAAAGCAGCAAATGAGTCTATCTTGCTGTGTTGGTCATTGTGGTTCATAGGCTTTACAGCTGAGTAGGACTATTAACTGCTTGGAAGCTCACTCAGCCCTTGCAGATGCTATAAAAGCCAGTCCTCCAGCTTCCAGGCAAGTTCCAGCCCTATTCCTTTAGGTCCTTGTTCAAAGTATGGTGTCCCCTGCAAGTTCCAGGAGGTGACCAGAGCATTAGCAGTAGTCTGTATTGTTTGGAGAGTCATACCCTAGAACATGTTAGTGGCGTTTTTATCTCGAAAGTAGTACCTCTTAACAGGTAGGAATTTATGCCTGCTATTATAAACCTAGCCAACTGCCTGTGGCCGGTTGAAGTCATGAGCCCCAGATGAGAACCTGCTTCCTCCACTTTCCTGTGTCAAGTGTAATTCCCCTAATTCCCTACAGCATTCTAAATACCTGTCCTTACAGCCACAGGTGAGAGTAGCTCTAAACCCCACCCCCACCAAAAGAGCTTCTTTTTTTAGCAGATGGAGACTATCACAGAGATCCACAGCTCCTCAATACGCAGAGAACGCCCATCCGCAGGATGCCCATATCCAGTTCCTAACATCCACAGCACAGCTCCTACACCTAAGGCTCAGGGAATATCATGGAGGAGAGGGTAGAAAGGCTACAAGAGCCAGAAGATCAGGATAGCTGCTGTGAAAGGGTGTCCTCCGTCTCTGACAGGGAAGCTGAAATATTGAACATTAATGATAGTCAGCCAAACGAGACCTGCACGATGACAATACAGTTGGCATGCCAGTGTGAACAGCGGAAATCTCGAGAGGGTCCACCCCTAAATAAAGAGCTTCAACTGACTGACAGCTGGTGAGAGGAAAAGAACCAGTGTTTTCCAACAACGAACCTCTGACAGGTTATCAAATCTCAGGTGATCAGCACTAAACACATATGCATAGCAGCAGCACTACATAGTGGCAGCACCTTAAATTTACATACACAAATGCATGTATGAATACACACATACATCCAGTAAAGAAGAGAGAGAGTCATGAAGTTGAGAAAGTGGTAGCAGCAGCTAACAGGGGAAGAGTCGGAGGAGGGAAAGTACAGGGTAGAAATGACATACATAAACTCACATATGGAATTCTCAACAACAACAATAATAAATGTTTTAAAACAGCGCATGGAAATGCTGTCGTACCACTAGGCTCCTTTTCAGTAGATCATATTAGGACCCTCAGGTGACAGCATAAGTGGATAAGATATGGTTTATTCCAGAAAAGGTATGAGTGGTCGTGGCTCAGGAATGGAGATTTGGGCTACTTCAAATTTCATATTCCAATGTCGTGGCCATTTCAACAAGTTTTTATAATAGCAGCATAAAAAATCATGAATTGGGACACTTTTAAAACTATATTTTTGTAAACATCAGGTAGGTAGATTTTCCGCAAAGTGGGAAAATCTCTGCTGTAGACCACCGATGCTAACTGATGACAATCACAGTGCCTATGTCATAGGCTTTTAGGAAGATTGTGTAAGAGATTACAAGGCATTTTACATTTCATCTAATGCAGTGGGGAGTATTAACTCTTACACAGTAGTTAAACCCCCGAAATTCTAACTCAGAATATCACCTCTTAGTTAGCTCATGACCTCTTGGAACTTCTGCCTATCTCCTTTGGGTAAGATTTAGGCTATTGCTTTACCCAGTTGAGAACTATCTTGAGTTGTGTGCCAGCACACCAAAGGAGACAATTAAGAACTAGACTCCAAAATAGACCTTTGAGTTATCTTCCGGGAATGGTGAAGACCAGTTCACTTTGAGTCATCCAGACAATCTTTCCCTATCCCTAAATGAGTTATTTTTGTAGCAGCTCCACACATTGTCTCCCCTCTGTAATTTCAGATCAGAGATCCTCTACAGATCAGCTTATGGAGGTGCAGAACCCAGGAGCCTGGCCTCCTTAGCATCACATGATAGACAACTGGTTTTCATCATAGGCCCCTGTCCGAGCTCATTCACATGCACCAGGTTTACCTTTTGATTATGAATGAAATAAAGCACTTACATCTCATTAAAAAAAAAAAAAAAAAAAAAAAAACCTAAACTTTATTTTCATTATGTTCCAGAATAGCAGCTTGGAAAGAGTTAGAGAGTTAGCTTGCCACTGTGTGTGTGTGTGTGTGTGTCTGTGTGTGTGTGTCTGTGTGTCTGTGTGTGTCTGTATGTGTGTGTGTGTGATATGCAATTGCTTTAAAAATACCTGCAGTTTCAAAATGGAAGTGTTTATATAGTAACTCACACTGGTTTCAGGCACGCTGGCAGTAGATCAAATCCCCAGCCAAGTGTTACAGCCGTAATTTTATTTTGATTTTAATTAGTATCAATTAAGATTAAAAAATAGACAGTGTGGACGAACAATGTGTGGTTGGCTCTAACAAGTAAATTAGATACTTTGCAGAAAAGAGAAGGGGAAAGCCATGGGGAACTCTGCTTTCTTTTCCAATCCCCTGCTCCTCCCCATAGCTGCTGCTACAGGCAACTTGGATTCTGGGATAGTGCCTGTGTTAATTCTCAGGGATCCAATATCTGTGCAGGGAAATTAAAGATAGGAAATGTGTACACCTCAGGGTGCCTTCTGGCATGCTAATGGGCTTATATTGTCTTCCATTGAGTCACTGAATGATATGAGTTCCTTTTGTTTTTCTTTGAAGTCTGCAACATTCACAGCATAGAATTCACTGAGAGGTTCTGTCTTTGCTTTCTTTTCTTCATCCTCATCTCTAATCCCAGGTTACCTTGTGAACAAGAAATTGTAAAGCTAGTATCCCCAGGTGTCCTGAGAACTGTTTAACAGATTTTTTATAGAAGTATTTAGATGAGTAGATAGAGATAGATAGATAGATAGATAGATAGATAGATAGATAGATAGTAGTGTAAATGATAAAAGATTAGTGCTTATTAAATTGTTATTGATACACCTGAGCTATACTATAGTGAACTATTTACAAATGATAATAAAATACTATCAATAATGTATAAAGCCTATTGATCTGCATAATATAATACTCTTTGTTAAAATGTTTGTATAGCAACTGATTAGAATGAGTTTATTCATAGATTTCTACCAAGATTTTGCCCTCATATTTATAAAGAAAGTCCGAGCACTGCGGCCCCAGGCACCCATCCCTGCACATCCTCTCTGGTGTTTGAGCCTGCATGCACCCTGAGCCATATTTGTGTTTAGCCCTAGAGGCTGTTAAGCCTGTGCGCACAGTGTGACAATGAGATGGGAAATGACTTACCTGTACAGCTGCAGGTCTGAGCTGCTTGGCTGAAAGAGAACTCCCTGCATGCCAGCCTCCCTATGGGCCTGGTGTGCTGCCTTCTGACCCAGAACGGCCAGTTTCTAGCTACCTATGAGATTGTTTCTGGATACAGATTTGAGGAAACCTGAGCAATATCTACAGTACAGTGTAGAAGTAACTGCAAGCACACAGGGAACAGTGAAATGTAGTAAAATAAACAGGAAATGATACTTGAGGGACAATGTGTGTGTGTGTGTGTGTGTGTGTGTGTGTGTGTGTGTGTGTGTGTATGTGTATGTTTGCATGTGGGCACACAAGTGCAAGTCAAAGGACAGCCCGTGAGACACAGTTCTTTTTTTCCATCATGTGAATTCTAGGGATCAAAGTCCAGTTCCTTTAGCTTCTGAGGCAATTCACCAGCCCTATAATTTTTGTTTTTACATAATTTCTAACATTGTCGGTGTACACAATCTAAGTTTTAAGAATGGCCATATTTAATAACCGATGGGCAAAAAATCTTAACAGACACAAGGTCCTTAGAGGCCATTATGAGTCAACCCCAGCACATCACGGAAGACATCTAAGCAACCTTATTCTTAATAGTAACAGTGATAGTGATTATGACAATAATGAGGTCTGAAACTGAAGTAGAGAAGAGAGTCTAGAAGAGGCAGCCTTCTCTTTCACAAGGACCTGATGTTGGCTGGGCACACACCTTTAATCCCAGTAATCTGGAGGCAGTGGCAGGAAGATCACTGTGACTTCTGTGTCAGTCTGGTCTACATGGAGAGCTCTAGGCCAGCCAAGGCTAAATACTGAGGCTCTGTCTCAAAAAACAAATAAATAAGATAAAATAAAATACAGTCAGACCACTTGAGCTCACCAAATGCCTACCATCAGGTGAATATGGGGCAGTTGACTTTACATGGGTATTACATTCAAGCCTTAACATTTCATAACATATTAAGATCATCGAGCAGAAGCAGTGACTAGACAAAAGCAGATAATGTAGACAAACTTGAAATGCAGAGGGAATATGCCATTGGCTTCCTAATCTTAGTTATTCTTTGTGACTTTGAGCCATGATAGCTCTAAGTCCTTGTTGCTAGAGTTTCTCATACAAGGCCAATGGTTTCTTGGCTCGTTTACTTCAGTTTTCTCCATGTAAAACACAGTTCACATTAGCCTCTTTAGAGACCTGTGTCTGCGTCAGTGCTTTGGTCTTTGAGGAAGGGAAATCCCAGGAACCTGGGATCTGACTTAGTAATGGCCAGATGACACTCACCCACATCCTCCTCACCAGAGTTTCAAGAAGCCTGGGGCCAATTCTAAGGCCTCCTTCTTCTGGTCTACAGCAAGGAAGCACTCACTGGCTGTTCACTTTTGACCAATGCCTTCTGTTTAGAAAAAACAAAGGAAAAGTACAAAACACAGGAAAAGGCATTAGTAATACAAACTCATTTATTTCTAAAATAACAATATATTATCTCTATAGAAATATGTGCCCATATATCAGATATATACACTGACATGCGTGTGTACCTCTGTGTAATACCTATAGATTATGCACAGTGTGTACGTGTGTAACTTCTAGCTACTCACCAGCACAGCTCACCCGAAACACATTTCTCAGCTAAGCTACCACTTTTCTCCGCGTACACAATTAAGTAATGCTGGAGGCACGTTTAGGTTATGCAGTTTGGGCTGAATTGTGGTGCGCAGCTTCTTAAACATAAAACACTCTTCTAAATCACTTCACACAGCTCAGTGTCAGGTCACTGCTTCTCAACGCTGACATGAAAGTCTCTTTCTTTTTCTTCAGTCAAGGCTGCCTTTTAGTTTTCTTGTAACCAACTTTAAAGCTCCTCAGTAAAGTGAGCTAAAGTGAGCTTAGGATTGAGAACCACCTCCCACCATGGTCAATGAAGCGATGGTGATGGCTCGGTGGACATCCTTGTCCACCTTAATTTCTGTGCTCTTGCAGCCATGCACTGCTGTCCCCAAACACAGAGTTTCAATTCACTAAAACACAGAACATTATTAAACATGCTGCTCTGTAATTTGTTGCGCCAGTCTGTAACTCTGATGGACATCCCTTTGGGTCAATGCATAGTCATAGCAAGAGAATAATCTTGTTTGAGGAGGGTCTTTTTAAAAAGAGCATTTTATGACTAACTACACAGTATTATAAAAGAAGGATGCAAGGCAAATAACAGAGACCTCCTCATAGAAGCTTAAAAAATAGTCCAGAAGCCAGAGGTGTGGGGTTACTCTAGAGAGGTAGAAGCAGTTAAGGAAAGGGAGGAGGCATTGTAAGAATTGCTAGGAAGAAAAGAACAATAGTTCTGGACACTGCCTCACATACGACAAAGAAAAGTGGGAGGCACCAAAGGCCATTCCACTGTTTAATCATGGAAGCCTGAAAGAACACCTCAGAGAAAGGGGACCCTGAGAACAAGTTACATGAGACAAGAATGACGAACTCAAATTTACTCAGTCCCCCACTCTGACCTGTGGATTTTAGGCTTGCCTTTTCTTACACTTCGTAGCATCTCCTGCTGGCTCTGTTTCTCCGGGTGAACCTAACAGCCACTGTTGTTGCTGAAAGCAGAAGGCAAGAGAAGAAAGAAGAAAAAAGATGAAAGAAGAGAGAAGAGAAAAGAGCAGGCAATAGGGACTTAGAGATGGGGTGACTCAGAACCGCCGGTGGGAGACTTTTCAATAAGAAAATAAGCAGTGTGCTGATTTTGTCTTCTCAGCTGTATCACTTTTCTATGAGAAATTAAGCCTGCATATTCCACATCTTTTTGGCAGTCTTGTGTTATGTCTGGCATACTGCCCCAGGTTCTTCTCTTGAGAACTTGTACATACAGTCCTTACCTATGGCCCACCCTTCAATATCTAAGATTTAATAAGACTGGCTTGGTATCTCCGGGTAGTCTAGAATACGCACACACACACACACACACACACACACACACACACACGAGAAAGAGAATATTATCTTCCAAATATTCAATATTAGGGTTCCTAGACACCCTACCCAAATGGCATCTTCACTTTTGATTCTGTGGGTTCTACAGCTGTGACAATAGAAACAAGAAGCTGCCCACTGAAGCCCTGTCTGTCATGTGCATAATCTTGGAATATTTATCCTTAATTAAATAAGTAGGTGTCTTAGTCACTGTTCTATTGCTGTGAAGAAATACCATGACCACTGTGACTCTCCTACAGGAAACTCTTTAATCGGGACTGGCTTACAGTTTTGGGGGTATAGTCCATAATCATCATGGTGGGAAGCATAGTGGTGAGCAGGCAGACATGGCGCTGGAGATGAGCTGAGAGTTCTACATCTGGATCAGTGGGCAGCAGGAAGAGAGAGACAACCCCAAAACCTACCCCTAGTGACAACACTTTCTCCAACAAAGCTACAGGTATTACAACAAGACCACACTCCCGAATCCCTGCTAAGTAGCACCATTCCCTGATGACCAAGCATTCAAATCTCTGAGCCTACTGGAGCCACTCTTATTCAAACCACCACAGTGGGAAAACAGTGCCGTGCACGCGCATTGATTTTTCTAGCAGACATTCATGTTTTGTTGTTGTTGCTTGTTTGTTTGTGTGTCTGTTTGCTTCTGGTCACACCAATTTCCTAGTAGTGTACATAAGACTTATGATAAACCATGGCATAATCCCTATTCTCCTGGCACAGTGAGAGGGCTCAGGACCAAAGCTGCCCAATTCAAATACCTTGGAATTGTTCACATTAACACTAGGAAAGAGAAAAACACTTGCCTTTGTTTCTACACAGGGATGAAGCTCTGATATCAGGCTCCCATATAACATATACATAAGAAAAATACTACAATAGGCAAGAACCAGAAAACACAGAAAGCCAGAGCAGATTCAGGAAGAAGCCCTCAAGTGTTCTTGCTTCCTCTCTCCTTCATGATATGTCAGTCAGCACAGGCCCTTCTTTGTCTATGCTGTATCAAGTTTCCCTTCTTTCATACACATCTAGAAAAAAAAATCCAAAGAAGTGCAGCTCACCATCAAAGAGAAAACCACAGAATTCATAGCTGTGTACGTGATGCCTAATGACCATCCTAGCATGGAGAGGCGCTTGTAAACAGGAAAGGCCAGAGCCAAGGAGATAAGAAAGAGGTCATATGGTCACATATGAAATGCACAAAGCCTGATACGCTGAGTTTGAAGCTAGTGACTCTTAGCTTCAGACATGCCCTTTTGACACTTTGGTTTGTGACACTGGGGTAAGGATCCACACAATTGTGTCTGGTTGTTACCAGTAGATTCCAATCATCGATACAGCTCATGCAGGTAACTGTTTACTTCCTAATTGTTTACTGTGTCTCTCAGTGCCTTCTCACCTCAGTGGCAGAAGCAATTAACTCCAGTCACAACTGCTCCAGATTCCAGGTTTTTCACAGCCCCCCAGAACTCCGAGGTCCAGCTAACCAGCACCCCTCCTCAAATGCACGGGAGAGCATTCACCCTGAGCTTCTGAGGCATCCGCAAGAGCACAGAATCCTCTGCTGATGCTGCAGCCCCAGCCTATGTCAGATGCCCCTTTGGTACACATATCTTAAACTGCTAAGTCCTCAACATGCCAACTGAGAATTTTTTTTCTGGTGCCCTTCTCAAGGCATGTCTAAGGCATGCAGGCGTCTCCTGAATGGAAATAATATTTCCCAGGACCATCTGGGAGTCATAGACAGATGGGAAGGGTGGAGTTGGTCTGATTGAAGCACCTCTGTGATGAGGACAAAGCGGTAAAGTGGGAAGTAGCAGCAATTAGAGCCATGCCAGTGGAAGCAATTATTGGCAGAATACAGAGTAACCTAACCTAATTCCCGGTAAGGAAGCAACCCACTTATCCTAAATGGCAGCATATGCTTCACCATTATGTGGTGTTTGCCTCAAGCCAATCTCAATTGACAGTCTTTTCGTTTTCTCTATAGCACATTCAACACAAAGGATCTGAATCCTCTTTTTTTTTTTTTTTTTTTTTAAGTCTTGTGCTTCTGATCTCCAGGGTGCAAGTATTTCTGTGTGTTCTAGCCATGGCTGTGCAAACACAAAGCAAAGTTGGGATGAAATAGGCCCCGTTTGGCACAGAGGAGCCTCCAAAACTAACCCACTGAAAACTGTGCGGTGGGAGTCTGGGCTGTCACACAGAAGGCCTTGGAACTCACCTCCCTCTAAGATAACAGCATCAGAGCTGAAGAGATGGCTCCGAGGTTCAGAGCATGGACTGCTCTTCCTGAGGACACAGGTTCAGTTCCCAACACTCACATCAGGTACTACTCGTTACCTGTAGCTCAAGTTCCCAGGGATCCAATGGCCTCTGTGGGCACATGTAGGAACACTCACGCAGACACATAACACATCATTTAAAATAATTTCTATAAAAAAAAAAAACATCTCATCAACTTAGAAAGTTGCTGCGGGAGTTCGGAAAATACTTAGGCACACATGTGGGAGCTAAGTTTCCAACAAGGGTCACGGGAGAGGAGTTGCACAGACCATCACTGCCCACCACCTCCCCACACACATCTATGAAGTGAGGCTTCCTCAGAGCCCCCCACCCTCCATCTGGGCTTCATAAAAAGGGACTCAAATACGCCACAGCACCGGGTCTCAGCTCAGCTCTGTGCGGCACAATCATCTTCAGCGTAGATTTCTACCGGGAGCTTTCTGTTCCTATTACCAACAGAACTGCTAAAAAGACTCTGGATTAGCCCTAGGAGCAAACACTCCCAGTGATCTTTTGGCAAGCAACATAAAAATAAAAAAGGGGGTGAATAACCCCCAAGCCTTTTCCCTCCCCAAGAGGGGCAGAACCTAAGACATAACGAAAGAAGTTCTCACAAACATGAAGTATGAAAAACTACTCTTGCTGGTACCATGGACCACTTCAGTGATAAGGTATTCTTTTTTTTTTTTTTTTTTAGATATCCCCACCCCATGACCTCAGGGCCAGCTCTCCCACCTGTGTATAGCACCCGGGAGAGCGGGCCCTGCTCCGCACCTGGACAGCACAGTAGATGGCCCTGGTGAGCCAGCCTAAGGGCCTGAGCGTGGGAAAGCTGAACCAGACCACTGCCAGCTGCAGCACTGGGTGGGCGAGCAAGCCAGGCTGTGGTGGAGAGCTTGTCCCTGTGGTGAGGCTGCAGGAGAGCTGGCAGGCTACCACCCAGGCTCAGACCCAGGGCTGTGAGACGGCCCGCCCCAACATCTACCCCATCTATGAACTGCTGGAGAACATGGAGAGGCCCATCCCGCAGAACCAAAGCTGCAGGATCTCCGTGACACAGAGCAACAATAACAACACACACACACACAGGACAACACAGAGGCATGAACAATGAAGAGGCATTCTGAGACTGCCTAGCTTTCTTACCCCGGTGAAGCATTGCTTGCGGAGTCTGCACTCTCGCTGAGTTTTTTTTTTCCTTCATGTTTTATTTCTTTCACTTGATATCAGATTCAACTCGGTGGCCCAGCCTTGCAGTGCTTCTTCTCTCTTGCCCTTATTTGTTTACCTAGCTTTCCTGAGGAACACAGGCTAACCTGGAGCTGGAGTGGGGGGTACCCTGCTTAGACTTCGGCACACTGGAGTTGTGGGAGCTTGATTGTATTCCTTTCTCCTCTTCATTCATCTGAAGCTGCCTCCTCTCCTTCTGTTTACTTTTTCCTCTTCTATATATTTTTTCTTTTCTACTCTAATAATGATAGCAAATCTTATTCTGCTGTCCAATTCCTTCGTAATTAATTTCTTAATACAAATGGTACTATTCTTCCTCCTTTACTTCTTCAGAAATATTAGAGCTGAAGAGGTGATTGTTTTTAAATTGGCTATAACAGCATTCTTTTTTATTTTCTTTTTGGTTTTCTGAGACAAGGTTTCTGTTGCCCTGACTGTCCTGGACTCACTTTGTAGATCAGGCTGGCCTCAAACTCACAGGGATCAGCCTACCTCTGTTTCCGCCTCTGCTTCTGCCTCTGCCTCTGCCTTTGCCTCCCTGAGTGCCAGGATTAAAGGTGTGTTCTACTGCACTGGCCTGACAGTGTTTCTATAGAGGGAGGACCTCGCCATTACTTGTGCTTGCTTCTGCAGAATGTAGCTGACTGTCAGAGAACTGTTGAGGATTGATACCAGTGTCCCAAGCATGTGTGGTAAATGTTTTATTGACTGAGCTAAACTCTAATATAGTGAAGAGAAACATCTGTCTCAACCATATGACAGTCTAGTCCCACATGAAGATTGGGGGGAAAAAAACTGAAAAATACAGATGAAAACCAATAACCTTTCATACATAAGTCCTAATGAAAAAAACCAGAAACGTGAAAATTCGAATGACATGACTTCTCTAAAAATGACTAGTCCACTGATTCCAGTGGATGAATTAAAAAAAAAAAACCCTCCAATAAAGACCTCAAAGGAATGATGATGAAAATTGTCAACAAAATTAAAAAAGACAAGACAAACTCCTGAATAAATCCAAAGCAACAAACAGCTAAAGGAAATAAAGAAGTCAATACAGGATATGAAAGGGAATTGAACTGAAAGGCAGAAATACTCAGAAAACCTAATTTTGGAAATAAACAGCTTAAATTTTAAGACTCTATGGAAATCCTCACCAGTGAAATAGAAGTGGGAGACAGAATATCAGGGCTTGAAGCAAGGTACCCGAATTAGGACATTCAATAGATGACAAAGATAAAAATGAGAGTATATTAACAGAATGTTTGAGCTATGTAGGGTGTCACTAGAAGAGCAAGTCTGTGTACCACAGGCATAGAGGAAGGGAAGCATTCAAGCTAAATGGGTGGAAGATATAGTCAATAAAATCATAGTAGATTTGCCAGTCTAGAGAAAGAGATGGCTCAGATACAGAAAGCATTTAGAACACTAGAAGGGCAAGACCATGGAAAAAGCATGCTATGTCATAATATAGTTTAAAATAGTAAGCATACTGAACAAAGAAAAACTACTAAAAGCTGCAAGAAAGACAGCACAAAATCATGTACAAAAGCGGCATCAACAGAACAACAGTAAGTTCCTCGGCTCTAAAGTTTTAGAGACTCTAAAATCCAGAAGGGCATGGAATGATGTAGTGAAACTCTAAAAGACAATCATTGCTGATCCAGATTATACTCACCAAAACTGATCTTCCTAATGGAAAAAGGAAGACTGTCCATAATAAACAGGGACTAAAGGAATTCATAACCACTAAGAACACTACAGAAGATACTCGGATGATTCATGTGTACAGAGAAGATGAGCCCGTCCATGAGGACCCCAGAAATGGAGACACTGGACTAAATCAACAAATAAGTAGTGAGGACTTAGAAAATACCCAACACCAGCTGGGAAGATGGCTCAGTAAGTAACATTCCTGCCATGCAAGCAGAAAGGCCAAGTTTAGATCCTCAGACCCCACATAAAATGCATGTGTATTCCCAGCCTTTGGTAGGCAGAGACTAGAAGATCTCTATAGCTCACTGGCTAGCCACTCTAGCCAAATCAATAGGTTCCTGGAGCTTCTCTATCAAAAATTAAGGTAGAGAATGATAGACAAACAACCACTGAATAAAACAAATGACATTATAGATTAAACTGGACTAACAAAAGGCTACAGAATACACTACCCAAACACAGTAAAATGTAGATTCTTCTCTGCAGCCCATGGAACTTACACTTAAAACAGGGCACATTTAAAGACACCGAATAAACCTTTACAAACACAAGAAAATTAATTTATTCTATCCAATCTGATTACAATGGAATTAAGGTAGAAACAACAGCAAGAGAAACTGTGTAACATACACAGCTTCATAGATTGAACACACTCCTGAATGACTAATGGGTAATTAAGGAAATGAGAGGGCAAATCTTCTAAATTCCTAGAATCAAATGAAAAAGAAAATGCAACGTAACAGATGTCTGAGACACAAGGAAAGCCGTTCGTAGAGGTAAGTTCATAGCTATTAATGCCTATTGAAAAAGCTCAGAGGTCTTGAATAAATACCTTAATGATTCAACTTACTGTTGTCTTAGTAAAATGAGAACAGGCCAAATCCAAATTCAGTAAAGAAAAAGAAATAACAAAGGCCAGGGCAAAACAATGAAATGGAAATTAAAAGAATACAAGGAGTCAAAGAGACAGAGTTGGCTCTTTCAAAATATAATCACGATTGGGAATTTTTCGCCAAGACAAAAGAAAGAGAGGATCCAAGTTAATAGAATTAGAGTAAAGGGGTTAATTATTACAGCAGACATCAGTGAAATTCATCTGATTGTTGGAGCGTATTTTGAAAGTCTATATGTGAGAAAATTGAAACTCAAAAAGAGTTAAATTTCTAGATACATATTTACCTACCAATATTACCAAAAGGGCATAAACAGCTCAGATCAATTTCAGGCAATCAGATGGAGCAATAATTTTTTTTTTAAAAAGTCTTCCACGAAAAAACAAATCCCAGGCACAGATGAATTCACCACTAAATTCTACCAGATCACAAAAAAGAGCAAAATCAGTGCTTCTCAAACTATTCCATAAAGTAAGAAGGAAAAGAATGTGATAAAATTCACTTTACAAACCCACAATTACCCTGATAGCAAAACCACAAACACATGCACACACACACACACACACACACACACACACACACACACACAATTATTGACCAATCTCTCTGAGAAACACACATTCAAAAATACTTATTAATATCAGAGATATAAAACAGAGATTACAAAAACGTTTTTATTAAGACCCAAATAGTTAAAATTCTAAGCTTTCTGGGCCTAAACAGTCTCCTTGCATGCTTTTCTGTTGGTGTATCTATCTGTCTTTCTTCCTTATAATTTAAAAACTGCTTTTAACTGGCAAGTTGCACAAGTGCAAGCAGTTGGCTTGATTTGATTCATCATTGTTTACTAACCCTTGACTTAAAATAATATATAAACAAAGAAAAAGAAATCGCAAAAATAAAAAACTGAATATCTGTAATCTCATCACTTGGGAAAGAGAAGCTAGAAAATTATGAGCTCAGGGCCATCAGCTACACAGCAAGTTCGAGGAAAGCCTGGGCTACATGAAACCTTGCCTTAAACCAAACAACAGAGCACACAGAGGGTGAAAAAGGACTGTATACATCCCAAAATGAAAAGACACATAATTCCATAGACATCTCACCAAAACCAAACCAAAGAAACAGACAATGAAAAGCGGCCTTGTGGAGCTGAAATAAAACCTGTCTTCTTCACTAATCTGTCTCCCAATTAGTATGAGAAACAGACGCTGTTAAGGTGGGTGTGGTGGTGCAAGCCTTTAATCCCAGCACGCAGAAGGCAGAGGCAGGCAGATCTCTCTATGTGTTAGAAGCCTGTCTGTAGTCTATAGAGCGAGTTCCAGGACAGCCTGGGCTCTGCAGAGAGACCTTGTCTAGAAAACAAGAAAGAAAGAAAGAAAGAAAGAAAGAAAGAAAGAAAGAA